>NC_088220.1:10943555-11118555 GCF_036934945.1 Oncorhynchus masou masou
CATGGTTGGCTATTGAATGAGTGATGGATACATGGTAGCATGGTTGGCTATTGAAGGACTGATGGATAAATGGTAGCATGGTTGGCTATTGAAGGAGTGATGGATAAATGGTAGCATGGTTGGCTATTGAAGGAGTGATGGATAAATGGTAGCATGGTTGGCTATTGAATGAGTGATGGATACATGGTAGCATGGTTGGCTATTGAATAAAATACATGTCATGTAATGTAACTATGATTTAAGCCTATATAATAAAATACATGTCCTGTAATGTAACTATGGCAACATGCTGCTATGTGATCGCCAACGGCAACGTGCCCACGTTTCACTGGTTTTATCAGCTGTCCATTATTATAATTCCTGTACTTCAAACACCTCCATTTCCCCCAAAATAACTACATTTGCTTACAACGCAATTCTTCAACCACTAAAAGGTGTGTGTACCATTGGTCTGACGTACACACACTCTCCCGTCATGTTCAAAATGGATAAATACCAACCGTGGCGGGAAAGCTTGCTCACGCAAAAGGTTTAGTCTATTTATCTGCCCCGTACCTTCGATGAATGAGGCACCTGTTCTCTAGGAGCTGGGGCCCCTCTGCCAGGACAGTGGTACTGTTTCTATTCAATGTGAAGGATCAGAAGCATTCAGGACAGGTCATTCAGGACAGGGCATTCAGGACAGGTCATTCAGGACAGGTCATTCAGGACAGGTCATTCAGGACAGGTCATTCAGGACAGGGCATTCAGGACAGGTCCTTCAGGACAGGTCATTCAGGACAGGTCATTCAGGACAGGTCATTCAGGACAGGTCATTCAGGACAGGGCATTCAGGACAGGTCATTCAGGACAGGTCATTCAGGACAGGTCATTCAGGACAGGGCATTCAGGACAGGGCATTCAGGACAGGTCATTCAGGACAGGGCATTCAGGACAGGGCATTCAGGACAGGGCATTCAGGACAGGGCATTCAGGACAGGGCATTCAGGACAGGTCATTCAGGACAGGACATTCAGGACAGGGCATTCAGGACAGGTCATTCAGGACAGGACATTCAGGACAGGGCATTCAGGACAGGGCATTCAGGACAGGTCATTCAGGACAGGTCATTCAGGACAGGTCATTCAGGACAGGGCATTCAGGACAGGGCATTCAGGACAGGTCATTCAGGACAGGGCATTCAGGACAGGTCATTCAGGACAGGTGGCCGTCTGTATAAACAAAACGATTAAGTGATCTTGACATTTGTATGCTTACTCCTGTTGCGATTTTTTATTCTCATGGCAATCTAGTCTGGGTAAAACATATTCTTAACTATTGGCTTGATTGGCAAAATTTTCCCACTACAGTTTTGGTGACCCTGAGTGATCATGAAATGACAATTTAACCGTACACTATCCACTGCCCAGTTAGATCCAGATATCGCATGTGAAACAAGCACGTGTCTATGATTTATAGAACATTACCTCCAGGACAGTAGGTAGCGATATCTCCTTTCAACCAGCCAGAACACTTGTTGTTCCTTTGTGGCTGTCTATCTTGTGATGAAAAAATAGTAATTAGGGCCTTTGTTGAGCACAGAAAAATTGTGAAAATGCTTTTAAAAGACATCAAAGACCACACAGGCTAACAATGGTTTGGTTTCATCTGGGTCAAGGGCTTCTGAAGCACCTAATTCAAGAGAGAAACGTTTCATCAAAGATGGCTGCTCTTGGAAGTGGCGCTGAAATGGAGAAATGGCTTGGTGAAGGAAAAACATGGGCCTCTTAACATAGTTTTTTCTAGACGAGTGCTTTGTTGTTGTTAGTAGTTTGACCTTCTCGTGTTGCATTATATGACAACGCTTTGAGGATGCTAATTGCCTTGTAAATGGGAAAACCTAGTCAGTTGTACAACTGAATGCATTCAACTGAAATGAGTCTTCTGCATTTAACCCAACCCCTCTGAAACAGAGAGGTGCGGGGGGCTGCCTTAATCGACATCCACGTCTTCTGCAACTGGGGAACAGTGGATGAACTGCCTTGTTCAGGGGAACAGTGGGTTAACTGCCTTGTTCAGGGGAACAGTGGGTTAACTGCCTTGTTCAGGGGAACAGTGGGTTAACTGCCTTGTTCAGGGGAACAGTGGGTTAACTGCCTTGTTCAGGGGAACAGTGGGTTAACTGCCTTGTTCAGGGGAACAGTGGGTTAACTGCCTTGCTCAGGGGAACAGTGGGTTAAACTGGGTTAACCTTGTTCAGGGGAACAGTGGGTTAACTGCCTTGTTCAGGGGAACAGTGGGTTAACTGCCTTGTTCAGGGGAACAGTGGGTTAACTGCCTTGTTCAGGGGAACAGTGGGTTAACTGCCTTGTTCAGGGGAACAGTGGGTTAACTGCCTTGTTCAGGGGAACAGTGGGTTAACTGCCTTGTTCAGGGGAACAGTGGGTTAACTGCCTTGTTCAGGGGAACAGTGGGTTAACTGCCTTGTTCAGGGGAACAGTGGGTTAATTGCCTTGTTCAGGGGAACAGTGGGTTAACTGCCTTGTTCAGGGGAACAGTGGGTTAACTGCCTTGTTCAGGGGAACAGTGGGTTAACTGCCTTGCTCAGGGAACAGTGGGTTAACTGCCTTGCTCAGGGGAACAGTGGGTTAACTGCCTTGTTCAGGGGAACAGTGGGTTAACTGCCTTGTTCAGGGGAACAGTGGGTTAACTACCTTGTTCAGGGGAACAGTTTTTACCTTGTTCAGGGGAACAGTGGGTTAACTGCCTTGTTCAGGGGAACAGTGGGTTAACTGCCTTGCTCAGGGGAACAGTGGATGAACTGCCTTGTTCAGGGGAACAGTGGGTTAACTGCCTTGTTCAGGGGAACAGTGGGTTAACTGCCTTGTTCAGGGGAACAGTGGGTTAACTGCCTTGTTCAGGGGAACAGTGGATGAACTGCCTTGTTCAGGGGAACAGTGGGTTAACTGCCTTGTTCAGGGGAACAGTGGGTTAACTAGAGCTCAGGGGAACAGTGGGTTAACTGCCTTGTTCAGGGGAACAGTGGGTTAACTGCCTTGCTCAGGGGAACAGTGGGTTAACTGCCTTGTTCAGGGGAACAGTGGGTTAACTACCTTGCTCAGGGGAACAGTGGGTTAACTGCCTTGTTCAGGGGAACAGTGGGTTAACTGCCTTGTTCAGGGGAACAGTGGGTTAATTGCCTTGTTCAGGGGAACAGTGGGTTAACTGCCTTGCTCAGGGGCCCAGTGAGTTAATTGCCTTGTTCAGGGGAACAGTGGGTTAACTGCCTTGTTCAGGGGAACCGTGGGTTAACTGCCTTGTTCAGGGGAACAGTGGGTTAACTGCCTTGTTCAGGGGAACAGTGGGTTAACTGCCTTGTTCAGGGGAACAGTGGGTTAATTGCCTTGTTCAGGGGAACAGTGGGTTAACTACCTTGCTCAGGGGAACAGTGGGTTAACTGCCTTGTTCAGGGTAACAGTGGGTTAACTGCCTTGCTCAGGGGAACAGTGGGTTAACTACCTTGCTCAGGGGAACAGTGGGTTAACTGCATTGTTCAGGGGCAGAACGACAGATTTTTACTTGTCAGCTCGGGGATTCGATCCCGCAGCCTTTTAGTTACTTACCCAACACTCCTAAATGGCCCCCTCTTCTCTTTAAAGTGCACTACATTTAACTAGAGCCCTGTATAGTACACTACATTAGACCAGAGCCCTGTATAGTACACTACATTAGACCAAAGCCCTGTATAGTACACTACATTAGACCAGAGCCCTGTATAGTACACTACATTAGACCAGAGCCCTCTATAGTACACTACATTAGACCAGTGCCCTCTATAGTACACTACATTAGACCAGAGCCCTCTATAGTACACTACATTAGACCAGAGCCCTCTATAGTACACTACATTAGACCAGTGCCCTCTATAGTACACTACATTAGACCAGAGCCCTCTATAGTACACTACATTAGACCAGAGCCCTATGGGAGCGCTATGGGCCCTGCTCAAAAGTAGTGCACTCTATCAGGAATCTATTCTGTCTTATTCTGTCATCCCCTCAAGCGGTCTCTCTCTCTCTCTCTCTCTCTCTCTCTCTCTCTCTCTCTCTCTCTCTCTCTCTCTCTCTCTCTCTCTCTCTCTCTCCCTCTCTCCCTCTCTCCCTCTCTCCCTCTCTCTCTAAGACAAGACAAATTGCTCAGCATGCCCAGCGAATATATATCTCCTTAGACACATCATGCTGAGCCAAAACACACCTCATGATGGCCGAAGTCCCTCCCTTCCTCCCTCCCCCTCCCCGATCCCTCACCACTTCCTCCCTTGTCTTCTATCCCTCACCACTTCCTCCCTCGTCCTCTATCCTCACCACTTCATCCCTCCTCCTCCTCTATCCCTCACCACTTCCCCCTCCTCCTCCTCTATCCCTCACCACTTCATCCCTCCTCCTCTATCCCTCACCACTTCATCCCTCCTCCTCTATCCCTCACCACTTCCCCCTCCTCCTCCTCTATCCCTCACCACTTCCCCCCTCCTCCTCCTCTATCCCTCACCACTTCCCCCTCCTCCTCCTCTATCCCTCACCACTTCCCCCCTCCTCCTCCTCTATCCCTCACCACTTCCCCCTCCTCCTCCTCTATCCCTCACCACTTCCCCCCTCCTCCTCCTCTATCCCTCACCACTTCATCCCTCCTCCTCCTCTATCCCTCACCACTTCCCCCCTCCTCCTCCTCTATCCCTCACCACTTCATCCCTCCTCCTCTATCCTCACCACTTCATCCCTCCTCCTCTATCCCTCACCACTTCATCCCTCCTCCTCTATCCTCACCACTTCATCCCTCCTCCTCTATCCTCACCACTTCATCCCTCCTCCTCTATCCCTCACCACTTCCCCCTCCTCCTCTGTTCCTCACCACTTCATCCCTCCTCCTCCCTCTATCCCCCTCCCCACTTCCCCCCACTCCTCCCCCTCTATCCCTCACCACTTCCCCCTCCTTCTCTATCCTCACCACTTCATCCCTCCTCCTCTATCCCTCACCACTTCCCCCTCCTCCTCCTCTATCCCTCACCACTTCATCCCTCCTCCTCTATCCTCACCACTTCATCCCTCCTCCTCTATCCCTCACCACTTCCCCCTCCTCCTCCTCTATCCCTCACCACTTCCCCCTCCTCCTCCTCTATCCCTCACCACTTCATCCCTCCTCCTCTGTTCCTCACCACTTCATCCCTCCTCCTCTATCCCTCCCCACTTCCCCCCTCCTCCCCCCTCTATCCCTCACCACTTCCCCCCTCCTTCTCTATCCTCACCACTTCATCCCTCCTCCTCTATCCCTCACCACTTCATCCCTCCTCCTCTATCCTCACCACTTCATCCCTCCTCCTCTATCCCTCACCACTTCCCCCCTCCTTCTCTATCCCTCACCACTTCATCTCTCCTCCTCTATCCCTCACCACTTCCCCCCTCCGCCTCTATCCCTCACCACTTCCCCCTCCTCCTCTATCCCTCACCACTTCCTCCCTCCTCCTCTATCCTCACAACTTCCTCCCTCCTCCTCTATCCCTCACCATTTCCTCCCTCCTCCTTCTCTATCCCTCACTACTTCATCCCATTCTTTCCTCCCTCATGCAGCAGAGGAAGAGAGAACACCAGGAAGAAAATAGTTACAAATATATAACTTTTTATTTTTTTATCACAGAGTCATCAAATGTTTCACGTCCTGCTCCTTTTGGAAGGTGTGTGTGACGCTCTGTTTTCACTGTTCAATGTTTCCTTCTACCTGTGTGTATTTGGCCCTGAGGAGGAGGAATGATGTGTGTGTGTGTGTGTGTGTGTGTGTGTGTGTGTGTGTGTGTGTGTGTGTGTGTGTGTGTGTGTGTGTGTGTGTGTGTGTGTGTGTGTGTGTGTGTGTGTGTGTGTGTGTGTGTGTGTGCGTGCGTGCGTGCGTGCGTGCGTGCGTGCGTGCGTGCGTGCGTGCGTGTGTGTGTGTGCGTGCGTGCGTGCTTGTGTGTGTGTGTACTTCGCTTCTGGAGTTAAAGAGACCCTCAAGGACAAATGTAACGAAGAATAAATATCAATCTGCCATTATGAACCTCCTAACTACCTCCCTCTCCGAGAACAGAGAGAGAAAAGCTGAAACAAAGCACACAGGCAGTGAATCATTAGAGATAGATATCTTAGACACCACAAAGAAGAAGCTCAATACATACTGGGTGTTAAAAAAGTTTTAAAGGACTTTTGGAAATACACATATTTTGGCCTTGGGGTATGGAGTTTCTTGCAGCAGCCACCGTCTCCAAAACAAAGTAGATGTTAGTTCTCAAACAACTCGGTAGAATCATTTGGTTTGTTTACCTTTAATTGATTCCGTTCCCTGTGTCAATATCAAAGAACAACACTGCCTACAGTCCTGCTCCTCCAACTCTCCATATCTCCTGGTACTATATTCCCCCCAAATGAAACATTCATTCCAGGGTTTTTCTTGTTTAGGGTGAGAATTTTCATTTCTACTCTATACTTATTTCATTATTGTTTTTTAAAATGGTTTCAAACCTTTAAAGTCGTTTGCCCCTATATCACTATTTGCTTTCAATTGGTCAGTTAAGAGTCTTCTACCAGAAAAACACAATTTAAATTTCATCAGTTGCTAATAGATTCCACTCTAAATAATAAATTATATTGGAATAGTTTTCTAGGATACATTATGTTTAACTGTGTCCCAAATGACACCCTATTCCCTTTATAGTGCACTACTTTTAATCAGTGCCCTATGGGAGCCCTTTGGGCCCTGCTCAAAAGTAGTGCACTATATCGGGGATAGGGTACCCCCATCCAGTATCTAAAGCCGACATTCGGAGCTAAAGACCACTTGAGGAGATGAAAATGATCACCTGATATCGAATGTCTCATCAGCCTACTAGTGTAAAATCATTGTAACACCAAATACTTTTTGTTGTTGTTTATATAATGACCCAGGTCCAAAATACTGTATTACAAGACAATACGCATACTCAAAGTGTTGTCATGTACGGAGAGAGAGAGAGAGAGAGAGAGAGAGAGAGAGAGAGAGAGAGAGAGAGAGAGAGTGAGAGACAGTGAGAGAGGTGGACAGTGAGAGATAGGGACAGTGAGAGAGAGATGGAGAGAGAGACAGACAGTAAGAGAAGGAGAGGCATTTACAACATTTCATCAGTGAAAACAATATCCTGAGCAAATGTCAAATTGGCTTTTTACCAAATTACCATTTGATAGACCACGTATACACCCTGCACACACTTCTGGATAAACAAACAAATCAAAGAAAGGCAAAGTCTTCTCATGCTTTGTTGACTTCAAAAAAACGTTTTTGACTCTATTTGGCATGAGGATCTGCTATAGAAATTGATGAAACATGGCGTTGGGGCGACATCATATGATCAAATCAATGTATACAAACAACAAGTGTGCAGTTAAAATGAATTATAATTATGTGTAATTAAAAACACACATTTCTTTCCTCAAGGCCGTATATATCGATGAATTGGCGAGAACCAACTGCAGGACCCGGCCTCACCCTTCTGGATTCGGAAGTCAAATGTCTACTGTTTGCTGATGATCTGGTGCTTCTGTCCCCAACCAAGGAGGGTCTACAGCAGCACCTAGATCTTCTGCACAGATTCTGTCAGACCTGGGCCCTGACAGTAAATCTCAGTAAAATAATGGTGTTCCAAAAAAGGTCCAGTAGCCAGAACACCAAATACAAATTACAGACACCGTTGCCCTTGGGCACACAAATAATTATACCTCAGCCTAAACGTCAGCACCACAGGTTAACTTCCACAAAGCTTTGAACCATCTAAGAGACGAGGCAAGAAAGGCCTTCTACGCCATCAAAAGGAACATAAAACTCAACCTACCAATTAGGATCTGGCTAAAAAATACTTCAATCAGTTATCAAGCCCATTGCCTATAATGGTTGTGAGGTTTGGTGTCCATTCACCAACCAATAATTCACAAAATGGGACAAACACCAACTTAAAAAATATATACTTTGTGTACAACGCAAAACCCCAAACAATGTATGCAGAGCAGAATTAGGACCATACCCACTAGTTATCAACATTCAGAAAACCTCCTGCCAAATGTATAACCATATTAGAGACATATATCTGACAGATCACACAAAGAATTTGAAAACAAATCAAACATGGATCAACTCCCATATCACTGCGAAATACCGCAGTGTCCAATCACAGCAGCAATATGTGTGACCCGTTGCCATGAGAAAACGGCAACCAGTGCAGCACCAACAACATTATAAATACCAACTATCTATTTATTTATTCATTAGGCCCTAATCTAGAGGCAGCAGGTAGCCTAGTGGTTAGAGTGTTGGGCCAGTAACCGAAAGGTTGCTGGATTAAAACCCTGAGCTGACAAGGTAAAAATCTGTCGGTCTGCCCCTGAACAAGGCAGTTAACCCACTGTTCCTAGGCCGTCATTGTAAACAATAATTTGTTCTTAACCGACTTGCCTAGTTAAATAAAGGTTACATATTTTTTACATTTCACATGACTGAGCATGGGCACATCCACCTGGGAGCCAGCCCCACCCACTGGGGAGCTGGGCCCAGCCAATCAGAATTGCATTTTGGGGCACAAAAAGCACAAAAATATTATCCACTGCTTGTATACTTCTTATTTTGGCGAATGTAGGAGGACATCCGGGAACTTTTGGTATACTATCTATATCCACACTATGACCAATAAGCATACTACATACTCAATATACATCACAAATAGTACCATTAGTGTGGTTAGTTTGAGTATTCCATAGAGTTGTCCATAGACTGCTTGCAGTACCAGTCAAAAGTTTGGACAAACCTATTCATTCTTGGGGTTTTTCTTTATTTTTACTATTTTCTACATTATATTATTTAAAGTAGCCACCACTTTGCCTTGATGACAGCTTTGCACACTCTTGGAATTCTCTCAACCAGCTTCATGAGGAATGCTTTTCCAACAGTCTAGTAGGAGTTTCACAAATATGCTGAGCACTTGTTGGCTGCTTTTCCTTCACTCTGCGGTCCAACTCATCCCAAACCATCTCAATTGGATTGAGGTCAGGTGATTGTGGAGGCCATGTCATCTGACTAAGCACCATCACTCTCCTTATTGGTCAAATAGCCCTTACACAGCCTGGAGGTGTGTTTGGGGTCATTGTCCTGTTTAAAAACAAATGATAATCCCACTAAGTGCAAACCAGATGGGATGGCGTTTCACTGCAGAATGCTGTGGTAGACATGATTGTTATTAAGTGTGCCTTGAATTCTAACTAAATAACTGACAGTGTCACCAGCCCCATCACACCTCCTCCTCCTCCATGCTTCACGGTGGGAACCACACATACGGAGATCATCCCTTCACCTGCTCTGCATTTCACAAAGACACAGCGGTTGGAGACAAAAATCTCCAATTTGGACTCATCAATCAAAAGGACAGATTTCCACCGGTCTAATGTCCATTGCTCATGTTTCTTGGCCCAAGCAAGTCTCTTCTTCGTATTGGTGTTTTTTAGTAGTGGTTTCTTTGCACCAATTCAACCATGAAGGTCTGATTCACAGTCTCCTCTGAACAGTTGATGTTGAGATGTGTCTGTTACCGAACTCTGTGAAGCATTTATTTGGGTTGTAATTTCTGAGGCTGGTAACTCTAATGAACTTCTCCTCTGCAGTAGAGGTAACTCTGTTTCTTCCTTTCCTGTGGCGGTCCTCATGAGAGCCAGTTTCATCATAGCTCTTGATGGTTTTTGGGAATGCACTTGAAAAAAAATCCAGTTCTTGAAATGCTCCGCATTGACTGACCTTCATGTCTTAAAGTAATGATGGACTGTCATTTCTCTTTGCTTATTTGAGCTGTTCTTGCCATAATATTGACCTGGTCTTTTACCAAATAGGGCTATCTTCTGAATACTGCCCCTACCTTGTCAAAACATGACTGATTGGCTCAAACGCATTAAAAAGGAAAGAAATTCCATAAAATAACATTTAAAAAGCCACACCTGTTAATTGAAATTCATTCCAGGTGACTATCTCCTGAAGCTGGTTGAGAGAATGCCAAGAGTGTGCAAAGCTGTCATCAAGGCAAAAGGTGGCTACGTTGACGAATCTCAAATATAAAATATATTTAGATTTGTTTAACACTTTTTTGGTTACTACATGATACCATATGTGTTATTTCATAGTTTTGATGTCTTCACTATTATGCTACAATGTAGAAAATAGTAAAAATATAAATAAAGAAAAACCCTTGAATGAGTAGGTGTGTCCAAACTTTCGACTGGCACTGTACAGGGTAATTTTGTTATTTGGGTAAACTATCACTATGAGGTGGGAGGGAAAGAAAGTCGGCGGTGTGGAGAGCTGGTTGGATGTTAAGGGTGGTATAAATGTAGAGTGGGAGGGAGGAAATTGGCGGAATGGGGACAGGATTGGAGGGAGGAGATTGGCTGAATGGGAACAGGATTGGAGGGAGGAGATTGGCTGAATGGGAACAGGGTTGGAGGGAGGAAATTGGCTGAATGGGGACAGGGTTGGAGGGAGGAGATTGGCTGAATGGGGACAGGGTTGGAGGGAGGAGATTGGCTGAATGGAGACAGGGTTGGAGGGAGGAGATTGGCTGAATGGGGACAAGGTTGGAGGGAGGAGATTGGCTGAATGGGGACAGGGTTGGATTGGCTGAATGGGGACAGGGTTGGAGGGATTGGCTGAATAGGGAACAGGGTTGGAGGGAGGAGATTGGCTGAATGGGGACAGGGTTGGAGGAGGAGATTGGCTGAATGGGGACAGGGTTGGAGGGAGGAGATTGGCTGAATGGGGACAGGGTTGGAGGGAGGAGATTGGCTGAATGGGGACAGGGTTGGAGGGAGGAGATTGGCTGAATGGGGACAGGGTTGGAGGGAGGAGATTGGCTGAATGGGGACAGGGTTGGAGAAGAGAGGTTTGAAAGTGGAGGGTTAAGGGAGGAGGTTTATGGTTGTATTTGGGGAGGTGGAGAAAGGTTCAGGTACACACCGGGGGAAAGGGTAAGGTTGAGGTTGAATGTATGAACGAAGATGTTGGAAGGTAGATTGACTAAAGGGGGTCAAGGTGAAATGGTGTATGGGGACAGTTAGGAGGAGGAGATAGAGTGGGAGGTGGTGATGAGACAGGATGAGACAGGATGTTGTGGCAGGATGTGGGCGATAACAGGAGGAACTGAATAGGTGAGAGAGGTGGGAGGTGTGAGTGTGGAGTTGGGTGGGCATGGGAGGAACATGCAGGGACACAGATTATTATCAAAATAGGAGAGGGGTGAGAATTATGCCTGCCTGACTGGGCTCCTGTTTTGGCTGAGAGAAAGAAGCTCTTTGATGTGGCGGTGTTCTATCTACTCCTTACAGAATGTAATGATATGAAGTTAAATAAATGCATAATGTCTAGACGAGGTCTTACTGCCAGTTAAAGACTCAAGGTTGGAGGTATTTCTATAATGTCTTCTGTTGGATGGTCTTTGCTTTGGGTTGTAGGCCTGCTGTATGAAATCAACACTTTCAGGCTGTTGACTTGCCTTGATCAGAAGTGCGATATTCATCATTCTTTGTTTTGGTTTTGACCGGTCTTTTATTTCAGTCTTTTAGCTGCTGGATTCTGTGTTTGTTGAGTTTCTACTAACCACCAGAGAGGATCACCTGTATTTTCCCTGAACACTTAACACTGAGGAGGAGTGGTGAAGGGAGGCTGGGTCTTCTGTCCCAAATGGCACCCTATTCCCTATGTAGTGCACTACTTTGGACCTGTACCCATAAGGCTCTGGTCAGAAGTAGTGCACTATAAAGGGAATAGGGTGCCATTTGGGGTGCAACACCACAGTTAACCTTTTTTTTTTTTTTTGTTATTTTGCCGGCAGCCATATTGAATCCCCTCCTCAACAGTTGTGTATGTACCTCTTTACCAGCGGGGCTTTGGCTGAGATTACTGGGGAGAACACCAGGAGGGCTTTGGGACTCCCAGGCAGGAGAACAACTTCTAGGGATTTATCGTAAATATCATGCTGGTTTGAGCTGAGAGGGAAGGCGAGTGAAGGCTATATAGCTCCCGATTCTGTGTGAGTGTGCACGTGTGCATGTGCGTGTGCGCGTGCGTGTGCGTGTGCGTGTGAGTGTGTGTGTGTGTGTGTGTGTGTGTGTGTGTGTGTGTGTGTGTGTGTGTGTGTGTGTGTGTGTGTGTGTGTGTGTGTGTGTGTGTGTGTGTGCGTGTGTGTGTGTGTGTGCGTGTGTGTGTGTGTGTGTGCGCGTGTGTGTGCGTGTGTGTGTGTGCGTGCGTGTGCGTGTGTGTGTTTGCATATTCAGAATGTTGAATTATATTGGAATGTCACGTTGGAACGTTCATGTCTTCAGGTGTTCTCTGACATTCTCTCTGTGGAGCTGTCTGTCAAACAGAACACACACACACACACACACACACACGGTCATCCGGACATCTAGCTGGGATGCTACTCCTCCTATTATTAGCACCAAGATTCATGTAGTTGACTTGAACTAACAGCTCTCTTCTAGGAAACTGGATCAAATGGATGCCTCATCCTCCCATATGTCCATTAACAAACACAGACAAGGCACTGCATGTTACTCAGACATGAGTCAGAGAGTCACCTCTCACTCCAGCAACGCATGTGTAGCAGCAGCCAAACAACTGGACTCACTGTCTGAATGCTTCCCTGTATAGTGCATTACTGTTGACCAGGGCCTATGGGGTAGTGTACTATATAGGGAATATACAGACAGTAGGGTGCTATATGGGCCCTGGTCAAAAGTAATATACTATATAGGGAATATACAGACAGTAGGGTGCTATATGGACCCTGGTCAAAAGTATTGTTCTATATAGGGAATATACAGACAGTAGGGTGGTATATAGGTCCTGGTCAAAAGTAGTATACTATATAGGGAATATACAGACAGTAGGGTGCTATATGGACCCTGGTCAAAAGTAGTATACTATATAGGGAATAGGTTGCCATTTTTTACACAGTCCCATTCCAGGTGTGGAGATAGATGGGTATAGCATGTTGAATGCCTTTATACAGCTGAGGGAGTCTCTGTTCTTCTGTTTCTGTATTGGCTGGTGGCACCATGCCACATGTCATATCCACTCGCTGACCTCATGCTGTGGTGTTGACCTTCACTATGAACCCTGCTGTGTTGTTGACCTTCACTATGAACCCTTCTGTGGTGTTGACCTTCACTATGAACCCTGCTGTGGCGTTGACCTTCACTATGAACCCTGCTGTGGTGTTGACCTTCACTATGAACCCTGCTGTGGTGTTGACCTTCACTATGAACCCTGCTGTGGTGTTGTCCTTCACTATGAACCCTGCTGTGGTGTTGACCTTCACTATGAACCCTGCTATGGTGTTGACCTTCACTATGAACCCTGCTGTGGTGTTAACCTTCACTATGAACTCTGCTGTGGTGTTGACCTTCACTATGAACCCTGCTGTGGTGACCTTGACCCTGCTGTGGCGTTGACCTTCACTATGAACCCTGCTGTGGTGTTGACCTTCACTATGAACCCTTGTGGTGTTGTCACTATGAACCCTGCTGTGGTGTTGACCTTCACTATGAACCCTGCTGTGGTGTTGACCTTCACTATGAACCCTGCTGTGGTGTTGACCTTCACTATGAACCCTGCTGTGGTGTTGACCTTCACTATGAACCCTGCTGTGGTGTTGACCTTCACTATGAACCCTGCTGTGGTGTTGACCTTCACTATGAACCCTGCTATGGTGTTGACCTTTACGATTCTATTTGAGAGGGAGACTGAGAATGTCTGTCCAAAGCGTTGTGTTAATCAGTAGACAACTGTAATTAAGTTGAGTTTACATTGGAAATGCTTTACAATACGTAAAGGCAGGGGTTGGATTATATTGTAGGTTATACTGTTGCCTAACACCCTTGTTAATATGGTTATTAGGTACCCTATTCCCTTTATAGTGCACTTTATATATAACAGGGTGCCATTTGGTATGCAAAGTGCCCGTAGTGAACACAAAGGGACTCACAGGGCACATTATTGAAGTGCACAGGCTCCGTATGTAATCAGAGAGTCAACGGTCCGTACGATGCTTACTACGCATTATATTTCTCACAGAGGACACTGTAGATAGAGGGTTTCTCTCTCTCCACCCCCCATCACTCTCTCTCTCCACCCCCTCACTCTCTCTCCCTCTCTCTCTCTCCCTCCCCACCCCCCATCACTCTCTCTCTCTCTCCCTCTCTCTCTCTAAGCCCTCTCTCTCCAACCCCCCTCACTCTCTCTCTCTCTCTCCACCCTCCTACTGTCCTCTCTCTCTCTCTCTCTCTCTCTCCCTCTCTCTCCACCCTCCTCTCTCTCGCTGTCTCTCTCTAGCCCTCTCTCTCTCCACCCTCCTCTCTCTCACTCTCTCTCTAGCCCTCTCTCTCTCTCTCTCTCTCCCTCTCTCTCTCCCTCTCTCTCCAACCCCCTCCTCTCTCTTGCTCCACCCTCCTCTCTCTCACTGTCTCCTCTCTCTCTCTCTCTAGCCCTCTCTCTCCACCCTCCTCTCTAGCCCTCTCTCTCTCTCTCTCTAGCCGCTGTCTCTCTCTCCCTCTCCTCCACCCTCCTCTCTCTCACTCTCTCTCTAGCCCTCTCTCTCTCTCTCCCTCTCTCTCCACCCTCCTCTCTCTTGCTCTCTCTCTCTAGCCCTCTCTCCTCTCTCTCTCTCTCTCTCTTTCTCTCTCTCTCTCTAGCCCTCTCTCTCTCTCCCACCCTCCTCTCTCTCGCTCTCTCTCTAGCCCTCTCTCTCTCTCTCTCTCTCTCTCTAGCCCTCTCTCTCTCCACCATCCTCTCTCTCGCTCTCTCTCTAGCCCTCTCTCTCTCTCTCCACCCTTTTCGATCTCTCAATTCAATTCAATTCAAGGGGCTTTATTGGCATGGGAAACCTGTTAACATTGCCAAAGCAAGTGAGGTAGATAAAATACAAAAGTGAAATAAACAATAAAATTAACAGTAAACATCACATATAGAAGTTTCAAAACAATAACGACATTACAAATGTCACATTATATATATATATATATATATATATATATATATTTACAATGGTGTTTGTTCTTCACTGGTTGCCCTTCTCTTGTGGCAACAGGTCACACATCTTGCTGCTGTGATGTCACACTGTGGAGTTTCACCCAGTAGATATGGGAGTTTATCAAAATTGGATTTATTTTCGAAATCTTTGTGGATCTGTGTAGTCTGAGGGAAGTATGTATCTCTAATATGGTCATACATGGACAGGAGGTTAGGAAGTGCAGCTCAGTTTCCACCTCATTTTGTGGGCAGTGTGCACATAGCCTGTCTTCTCTTGAGAGCCAGGTCTGACTACGGCGGCCTTTCTCAATAGCAAGGCTATGCTCACTAAGTCTGTACATAGTCAAAGCTTTCCTTAAGTTTGGGTCAGTCACAGTGGTCAGGTATTCTGCCACTGTGTACTCTCTGTTTATGGCCAAATAGCATTCTAGTTTGCTCAGTTTTTTTGTTAATTCTTTCCAATGTGTCAAGTAATTATCTTTTTGTTTTCTCATGATTTGGTTGGGTCTAATTGTGCTGCTGTCCTGGGATTCTGTGGGGTGTGTTTGTGTTTGTGAACTGAGCCCCAGGATGTAACGGGTTTCTTCCAACTCCTCCTCTGACGAAGAGGTGGAACAAGGATCGGACCAAAATGCAGCGTGGTTAGTTAGATACATCTTTAATGAAGATGAAACACGAACAATACAAAACAACAAACGTGGAAAACCGAAACAGCCCTGACTGGTGCAACAAACACAGAGACAGGAACAATCACCCACAAACACACAGTGAAACCCAGGCTACCTAAATATGGTTCCCAATCAGAGACAATGACTAACACCTGCCTCTGATTGAGAACCATATCAGGCCAGACATAGAAATAGACAAACAAGACATCCAACATAGAATGCCCATTCAGATCACACCCTGACCAACCAAAACATAGATGGGCATCTGTCCGCGGTGGCGGCTCCGGTGTTGCACGTGGCCCCCACTTCACCGTAGTCCTCCCCCACCTTGTCCGCTTCCGTGACCTCCTAGCCACGGCAACCCTACTAAATAACACGGGACAGAGGGGCAGCTCGGGACAGAGGGGCAGCTCGGGACAGAGGGGCAGCTCGGGACTGAGGAGCAGCTCGGGACTGAGGGGCAGCACGGGACTGAGGGGCAGCACGGGACAGAGGGGCAGCTCGGGACAGAGGGGCAGCTCGGGACAGGGGTAGCTCAGCACTGAGGGGCAGCTCAGCACTGAGGGGCAGCTCAGCACTGAGGGGAAGCTCGGGGCTGAGAGGAAGCCCAGCACTGAGAGGAAGTCCAGTACCGAGAGGAAGCTCAGCCAGGCAGTTGAATCCAGCAGATCCCGGCTGGCTGGCAGTTCTGGTAGATCCTGGCTGACTGACGAATCTGGAAGAGTCTGGTTGATTGGCGGATCTGGAAGAAACTGGTTGACTGGCAGATCTGGAAGAGTCTGGTTGACTGGCAGATCTGGAAGAGTCTGGTTGACTGGCAGATCCGGAAGAGTCTAGTTGACAGGCAGATCCGGTAGAGTCTGGCTGACTGGCAGATCTGGAAGAGTCTGGTTGTCTGGCAGATCTGGAAGAATCTGGTTGACTGGCAGATCTGGAAGAGTCTGGTTGACTAGCAGATCTGGAAGAGACTGGCTGACTGGCAGATCTGGAAGAGACTGGCTGACTGGCAAATCTGGAAGAGTCTGGCTGACTGGCAGATCTGGAAGAGTCTGGCTGACTGGCAGATCCGGAAGAGTCTCTGGCTGACTGGCATATCCGGAAGAGTCTGGCTGACTGGCAGATCTGGAAGAGTCTGGCTGACTGGCAGATCCGGAAGAGTCTCTGGCTGACTGGCATATCCGGAAGAGTCTGGCTGACTGGCAGATCTGGAAGAGTCTGGCTGACTGGCAGATCTGGAAGAGTCTGGCTGACTGGCAGATCTGGAAGAGTCTGGTTGACTGGCAGATCTGGAAGAGTCTGGCTGACTGGCAGATCTGGAAGAGTCTGGCTGACTGGTGGATCCTGGCAGACTGACGGCTCTGGCTGCTCCATGCTGACTGACAGCTCTGGCTGCTTCATGCTGACTGGCGGCTCTGGCTGCTCCATGCTGACTGGCGGCTCTGGCTGCTCCATGCAGATTGGCAGCTCAGGCGGCTTCTTGCAGACTGGCAGTTCTGGCTGCTCCATGCAGACTAGCAGCTCTGGCGGCTCCCTGCAGACTGGCGCTCCTTGCAGACCGACAGCTCCTTGCAGACTGGCAGCTCCTTGCAGACTGGCAGCTCCTTGCAGACTGGCAGCTCCTTGCAGACTGGCAGCTCCATGCAGACTGGCAGCTCCGGCTGCTCCATGCAGACTGACAGCTCTGGCTGCTCCATGCAGACTGACAGCTCTGGCTGCTCTATGCAGACTGGCATCTCCGGCTGCTCTATGCA
Organism: Oncorhynchus masou masou; assembly: GCF_036934945.1. Lineage (NCBI taxonomy): Eukaryota > Metazoa > Chordata > Actinopteri > Salmoniformes > Salmonidae > Oncorhynchus > Oncorhynchus masou. Next base: position 10,961,068 of record NC_088220.1, read on the forward strand.
GACTGACAGCTCTGGCTACTCCCTGCAGACTGGCAGCTCTGGCTGCGCTAAACAGGTGGGAGACTCCAACAATGCAGGAGAGGAGGAACGCTCTGGCTGCGCTGAACAGGCGGGAGACTCCAGCAGCGCAGGAGAGGAGGAAGGCTCCGGCAGCCCTGGAGAGGCGAGGCGCACAGTAGGTCTGATGCGTGGTGCTGGCACTGGTGGTACTGGGCCGAGGACACGCACAGGAAGCCTGGTGCGGGGAGCTGCCACCAGAGGGCTGGGGTGTGGAGGTGGTACTGGGTAGACCGGACCGTGCAGGCGCACTGGAGCTCTTGAGCACCGAGCCTGCCCAACCTTACCAGGTTGAATACTCCCGGTCGCTCTGCCAGTGCGGCAAGGTGGAATAGCCCGCACTGTGCTATGCAGGCGAACCGGGGACACCGAGCGTAAGGCTGGTGCCATGTAAGCCGGCCCAAGGAGACGCACTGGGGACCAGATGCGTAGAGCCGGCTTCATGGCATTTGGCTCGACGCTCAATTTAGCCCGGCCGATACGCGGAGCTGGAATAGAACGCACCGGGCTATGCACCTGCACTGGAGACACTGTACGCACCACAGCATAACACGGTGCCTGCAAGGTCTCTCTAGCCCCCCGGTAAGCACAGGAAGTTTGCGCAGGTCTCCTACCTGGCGTAGCCATACTCCCTGTGAGCCCCCCTCAATACATTTTTGGGGCTGACTCTCGGGCTTCCAACCGCGTTGCCGTGTTGCCTCTTCAAACCAGCGCCTCTCCGCTTTCGCTGCCTCCAGTTCTTCCTTGGGACGGCGATATTCTCCAGGCTGTGCCCAGGGTCCTTTTCCGTCCAATATCTCCTCCCAAGTCCAGAAGTCCTGTGATCGCTGCTCCTGCTGCCGCTGCTTGTCACCACGCCGCTTGGTCCTGTTGTGGTGGGTGATTCTGTAACGGGTTTCTTCCAACTCCTCCTCTGACGAAGAGGTGGAACAAGGATCGGACCAAAATGCAGCGTGGTTAGTGAGATACATCTTTAATGAAGATGACACACGAACAATACAAAACAACAAACGTGGAAAACCGAAACAGCCCTATCTGGTGCAACAAACACAGAGACAGGAACAATCACCCACAAACACACAGTGAAACACAGGCTACCTAAATATGGTTCCCAATCAGAGACAATGACTAACACCTGCCTCTGATTGAGAACCATATCAGGCCAGACATAGAAATAGAGAACCAAGACATCCATAATAGAATGCCCACTCAGATCACACCCTGACCAACCAAAACATAGAAACATACAAATAAACTATGGTCAGGGTGTGACACAGGACCAGCTTGCTTAGAGGACGCTTCTCCAGGTTCATCTCTCTGTAGGTGATGGCTTTGTTATGGAAGGTTTGGGAATCACTTCCTTTTAAGTGGTTGTAGAATTTAACGGCTCTTTTCTGGATTTTGATCATTAGTGGGTATCGGCCTAATTCTGCTCTGCATGCATTATTTGGTGTTCTTCGTTGTACACGGAGGATATTTTTGCAGAATTCTGCATGCAGAGTCTCAATTTGGTGTTTGTCCCATTTTGTGAAGTCTTGGTTGGTGAGCGGACCCCAGACCTCACAATCATAAAGGGCAATGGGCTCTATGGCTGATTCAAGTATTTTTAGCCAGATCCTAATTGGTATGTTGAAATTTATGTTCCTTTTGATGGCATAAATGCCCTTCTTGCCTTGTCTCTCAGATCATTCACAGCTTTGTGGAAGTTACCTGTGGCGCTGATGTTTAGGCCAAGGTATGTATAGTTTGTTGTGTATTCAAGGGCAACAGTGTCTAGATGGAATTTGTATTTGTGGTCCTGGCGACTGGACCTTTTTTGGAACACCATTATTTTGGTCTTACTGAGATTTACTGTCAGGGCCCAGGTCTGACAGAATCTGTGCAGAAGATCTAGGTGCTGCTGTAGGCCCTCCTTGGTTGGTGACAGAAGGACCAGATCATCAGCTAACAGTAGACATTTGACTTCGGATTCTAGTAGGGTGAGGCCGGGTGCTGCAGACTTATCTAGTGCCCTCGCCAATTTGTTGATATATATGTTGAAGAGGGTGGGGCTTAAGCTGCATCCCTGTCTCACCACACGACCCTGTGTGAAGAAATGTTTGAGTTTTTTGCCAATTTTAACCGCACACTTGTTGTTTGTGTACATGGATTTTATAACGTCGTATGTTTTACCCCCAACACCACTTCCCGTCAATTTGTATAGGATACACTCATGCCAAATTGAGTCAAAGGCTTTTTTGAAATCAACAAAGAAGACTTTGCCTTTGTTTTGGTTTGTTTGGTTGTCAATTAGGGTGTGCAGGGTGAATACATGGTCTGTTGTACAGTAATTTGGTAATCCCTCCCTTCATTCCTCCATCCCTGCCTTCATCCCTCCCTTCATTCCTCCCTTCATCCCTCCCTCCCTCTATCCCTCCCTGCCTCTATCCCTCCCTCCCTCCCTCCCTCCCTCCCTCCCTCCCTCCCTGAGAAGAAGTAATCCACAGGCTCTACCGATGGGCTCAGATATACTATTTGTAATACCATTACCAATACTAACATTAATACAAGTTAGTCAGATTGTATGTTTGCACAACAGTGACTGACTCTGTGAACTGTAAAATAGAAATGAACATTGTTGCATTATTCAACACTATGGTATATGTATTTAAATGCATTTGGTAAGTGAATGTATGTAGTTTGTCAAGGTGTTTATGTTTATAATGGAAATGAAATGTTTAGTTGATACTCACAGCTAATTGATAGTGCTTTAGGTTCGTACCAGTTTATGTGGGAGGTTGTTTGTGGCCTGTCAGAAGCCCTAACAGCTCTGTAGTCTGCATTACAAGTGGAGAAAGCCAGAGGACAAATTACAAATGCTTTCGCCCTGCAGAATTTTTCATCATTAAAAATAAAAGTCAGAACGCCGTTCAGAATTACAAAGGGGTGAAATTGCGAGTGCACTGTTTTTTTGGTGTGCCCCTGTCTGAATCAATTGAGAGAAACGGCATGATATTTGATGGTTTGTGTGCTTCAATTATTAGACAAATATTATGGCTGGGCTAAGGCAGGGGGTACTCTAGTCCTAAAGCAGGGGGGGGGTACTCTAGTCCTAAAGCAGGGGGGGGTCCTAAAGCAGGGGGGGGGGGGTACTCTAGTCCTAAAGCAGGGGGGTATTCTAGTCCTAAAGCAGGGGGGGTACTCTAGTGGAATTCCAATACTGTGGGGATCCAATTTGTATTGCCGCTGGTCCTTCATTTGCACTCTCACCCACGGACACACACACACACTCACACACACACACACACACACACACACACACACACACACACACACACACACACACACACACACACACACACACACACACACACACACACACACACACACCGTGTCCTTCAGGGCCTGGAGAAGGGCATCCAACTCAATAACTCAATTTTTAACAATTAGCCCCTGACATGTCTGCTACAAAACAGATAGAGAGGGCTCAAGTGGATAATATCTTCAAAGTATCCCCAGATTAGTGGTTTGCTTGGCTAGCTCAGAAACCACTGCAGTTATCTAGGAGCTATCCCTCCATCCCTCCCTCTCTCCATCCCATTCTCATCCCTCCCTCTATCCCTCCATCTATCCCTCCCTCCCTCCCTCCCTCTATCCCTCCATCTATCCCTCCCTCCATCTCTCCCTCTATCCATCCCTACGTCCCTCCCTCTATCCCTCCCTCTATCCATCCCTACCTCCGTCCCTCTATCCCTCCCTCCATCCCTCTATTCATCCCTCCATCCCTCTATCACAACTTCTATCCTTCTCCTCCTCCCTCCTTCTATCCCTCCCTCCATCCCTCTCTCCATCCCTCCCTCTAGCTCTCTATTCATGCTGTGAAGGTTTAGGGAAGCAGCTAGTCAAAATGTATATGGAAGGTTGAGTCTCAGAATGGTGCTGTGTTGTGATCAGGGACCATCCAGTTTATTCTTTGTCACATAATAATGAACATGTCCTGTGGCTTCAGGATAATTTGTCTCTCTCTCCTCTATCCCTCCATCCCTCCCTCTATTCATCCCTCTATCCCTCCATCCCTCCCTCCCTCCCTTTATCACTCCTTCTATCCTTCCCTCCATCCCTCCCTCTCACTCCTTATTTCCCTCCCTCCCTCTATCCCTCCCTCTAGCCCTCCCTCCATCCATCCCTCCCTATATCCCTCCCTCCCTCTATCTCTCATCTGTCCCCATCCCTCAATCCCTCCCTCCCCCATCCCTCCATCCATCCCTCCCTCCCTCCCCCATCCCTCCCTCCATCCATCCCTCCCTCCAGTCCTTCACTATCCCTCCCTCCCTCTATTCCTCCCTCCCTATCCCTCCATCCCTCCATCCCTTCATCCCTCCAGCCCTCCCTCCCTGTATCCCTCCCTCCCTCCCCTCTATCCCGCCCCTCTATCACTCCCTCCCTCCCTCCCTCCCTGTATCCCTCCCTCCCTCTCCCTCTATCCCTCCCTCCATCCCTCCCTCCCTCCCTCTATCACTCCCTCCCTCTATCCCTCCCTCCCTGTATTCCTCTATCCCTCCCTCTATCCCTCTATCCCTCCCTATCACTCCCTCCCTCCCTATCCCTCCCCTCCCTGTACCCCTCTATCCCTCCATCTCCCCCTCCCTCTATCCCTCCCTCCCTCCAGCCCTCCTCATCCCTTTGGGCTAGCCCAGAAACCACTGCAACTATCAAGGAGCTGACCTGGGTTCAAATACCAGTTTAAAATCTTTGAAAAACACTTTCCGCATTTGCTTTTTAGCTTTGCCTGGAGTGCCAGTCCAGATGGGCAGAGTATGCAGTTTTGCAACTATTAAGCTCCAAAGCATTTCAAATGATTTCAAATAGTTGAACCCAGGTCTGCCAAATAAAAAAGTTGATACAAGTTTCATTTCCAGAATGGTGCTGTGAAGGTTTAGGGAAGCAGCTAGTCAAAATGTATATGGAAGGTTGAGTCTCAGAATGGTGCTGTGTTGTGATCAGGGACCATCCAGTTTATTCTTTGTCACATAATAATGAACATGTCCTGTGGCTTCAGGATAATTTTCCTGCTGTGAGAAACTGGTCAAATGAAGATACCACACACAGTATTATTTGTATGTGGAGACTCAGAGGAGTAAGACCTTGCGGCCCAGGGCCGGCCGACCTTGCTTCAACACTGCCGCCTGGCATAATTAGATTGGCCAGGAAGAAGAGAGGTTTAAAAACCTACACTAGTCCATCGCCTCTCTCTCTCTCTCTCTCTCTCTCTCTCTCTCTCTCTCTCTCTCTCTCTCTCTCTCTCTCTCTCTCTCTCTCTGTCTCTCTCTCTCTGTCTCTCTCTCTCTCTCTGTCTCTCTCTCTCTCTCCCTCTCTCTCTCTGTCTATGTCTCTGTCTCTCTCTCTCTCTGTCTCTCTCTCTCTCTCTGTCTCTCTCTCTCTGTCTCTCTCTGTCTCTCTCTCTCTCTCTCTCTCTCTCTCTCTCTCTCCTCTTCACTCTCAGAGGGAATAGGGTTGGCAATGTGTTTGTTGGGGGTGTGGGGGGGGGCCATATCAAAAAGAGAGGCTCTACTTTTCAGTGATGGAGAGGCACAGGGTGATGGCGTGGAGTCACCTGCCCAGGGGATGAGCTCCCCTATCTGGGGGAAATGAGCGTTGAGACTGCGTCTGGCGGGGAACCTCCACTGGGTCTCTGCTGGGTTCAGACATGGCTGAGTGCTGCTACACGCACGCACACACACACACACACACACACACACACACACACACACACACACACACACACACACACACACACACACACACACACACACACACACACACACACACACACACACTCACACACACACACAGTAAAGAGGTCATGCTCAGAGGCGGGAGACAACAATTAGATTAGAAAGCCCTGTTTCTGGGCCAGTGGAGCCACAGTTAAAGTCCTTCAGAGGCATCTCTAGGTCTGAGGCTCCAATGGCATCCTATTCCCTACATTATGCACTACTTATTGAGCAGGCTTTTGACCAGAGAAAGAAAGAGAGAGAGAGAGAAAAAAGGGGAGAGAATGTAAGGGAGGGACCAAGAGAGAGAGAGAGAAAAGGGGGGAGAGAATGAAAGGGAGGGACCGAGAGAAGAAGGGGGAGAGAATGAAAGGGAGGGACCGAGAGAAAGAGAGAGAGAGAAAAAGGGGGAGAGAATGAAAGGGAGGGACCGAGAGAAAGAGAAGAGAGAGAAAAAGAGGGGAGAAAAAGGGGAGAAATGAAAGGGAGGGACCGAGAGAAAGAGAAGAGAGAGAAAAAGGGGGAGAGAATGAAAGGGAGGGACCGAGAGAAAGAGAAGAGAGAGAAAAAGGGGGAGAGAATGAAAGGGAGGGACCGAGAGAAAGAGAGAGAGAGAAAAAGGGGGAGAGAATGAAAGGGAGGGACCGAGAGAAAGAGAAGAGAGAGAAAAAGGGGGAGAGAATGAAAGGGAGGGACCGAGAGAAAGAGAAGAGAGAAAAAAGGGGGAGAGAATGAAAGGGAGGGACCGAGAGAAAGAGAAGAGAGAAAAAGGGGGAGAGAATGAAAGGGAGGGACCGAGAGAAAGAGAAGAGAGAGAAAAAGGGGGAGAGAATGAAAGGAGGACCGAGAGAAAGAGAAGAGAGAGAGAAAGTAGTGGGGAGAGAATGAAAGGGAGGGACCGAGGAAAGAGAGAGATGAAAAAAGGGGGAGAGAATGAAAGGGAGGGACCGAGAGAAAGAGAGAGAGAGAAAAAAGGGGGAGAGAATGAAAGGGAGGGACCGAGAGAAAGAGAAGAGAGAGAAAAGGGGGAGAGAATGAAAGGGAGGGACCAAGAGAAAGAGAGAGAGAGAAAAAGGGGGAGAGAATGAAAGGGAGGGACCAAGAGAAAGAGAAGAGAGAAAAAGGGGGAGAGAATGAAAGGGAGGGACCGAGAGAAAGAGAAGAGAGAGAAAAAGGGGGAGAGAATGAAAGCGAGGGACAGAGAGAAAGAGAGAGAAAAAGGGGGAGAGAATGAAAGGGAGGGACCGAGAGAAAGAGAAGAGAGAGAGAAGTAGTGCTCCATGTAGGGAATAGGGAGACATTTGGGAAGCAGACATGTTGTATTACGGTGTGAAGAAGAAATGTGTGTGACTCCAGTCTGTGACGCTTGCGGTTTTAATATTTCCCACATTCATAAACCATATCCACAACCGATCGCCATTGTAGCGATCATAGCACCAATCCACCGGACCCGGTGACAATGATCCATATAGCATGGTATCGTATGTTCAGCTGTAACACTGTATGTACAGCCCAAAGCAATACAGTAAGAATCGGCCACAATGTTGAATGACAGTAATTTATACAGGCCTACAGTAGGCCTACATGGCTGCGTTTAGACAGGCAATCCAATTCTGATCTTTTTGTTCACTAATTGGTCCTTTGACCAATCAGAGTTCGCTCTGAAACAGAGCTGTTGTGAAAGGAGCTGATGTGAATGGTCAACATACCAATTAGTGAAGGAATTGGGCTGCCTGTGTAAATGCAGCCTATCAGTCTCATTCTGATTCAGTCTCATTCTAAAATCCCCTTGTTTTCTGGTCAGGAAACAACTCCTTGCTCTACCTATAAAGCTTCCCAGTGTTTATTTCCTCATTCAGACTACCTATAAAGCTTCCCAGTGTTTATTTCCTCATTCAGACTACCTATAAAGCTTCCCAGTGTTTTTTTCCTCATTCAGACTACCTATAAAGCTTCCCAGTGTTTATTTCCTCATTCAGACTACCCATAAAGCTTCCCAGTGTTTATTTCCTCATTCAGACTACCCATAAAGCTTCCCAGTGATAATTTCCTCATCCAGGCTAAATTGCTCTGCATCTACATCATATGGGCATCTTGCAGAGCCGTGCTATAAAGTTGTTAATCTAGCAATAAACAAGTTAACTAGGCTTGACAGATATGAACCAGAATGGACATGGGTTCCTGAGTGGACACGGATCATATTAGTGAAGGTGATGGAAACATTAATCATGCCAACCAACTGGCAATCAGACCCTGAATGCATCCCAAATGGCACCCTATTCCCTATAAAGTGTACTACTTTTGAGAAGAGCTCTAAGGGCCCTGGTCAAAAGTAGTGCACTATTATAGGGCATAGGGTTCCATTTGGCAATCAGACCTTATCTCATGCTTCATTTATCCCATAGGTAATCAGTGGTCCCAATCATATCCATCCAAGCCATCCAAGCTGATGGCCAACCGAATAATAGCCCACCTAAACTCAGGTCACTTTCCTCTCCATCCAATGCAGTTTGTTTTCAAGACGTAAACTTGACGAAAGTGGAGTTGTGGGAGCTGTTTTCCAGGATTCAAAGAAAGCGTGTGACACAGTGAACCACGATGTGCTGCTATCGTCAACCCACAACCTATCAGAATCCTGTCTGACCAAAAGAATACAATGCACCAACATTAAACTGTCAAAATCCTCTGACTGGGGTCCCTCAAGGATTCATGATGGGCCCACTTTTGTTAAGTATATACATAAATGACCTGCCCTCTGTATGGCCCCAGATCAAAATGCAGATGAGGGCAAATGACACAGTCTTCTATGTCCATGCCAAGACAAAGCAACAGCCTGCCCGTAAACGTACAGCAGCAATGGACACAATAGCTGACTTGTTGGACGAGTCATGTCTAACATTGAACTTTAAAAAAAACTGTCTGCATGTATTTCTCCATCAGGAACAGCGAGACCCATCAACCTGAGGAAACTGTAAAAGGGACAGAGGATCGAGGTGCATAATTATTCACTCTGACAAAAAAACAAATACCATTTGGTTTTATGGAACAGTCAAACGCAACCTGGATAAATGTATCAGAAACCAAACGTCAACAGATGCTTCTAAGCTGTACATACATCTCTCATACCTGTTCACAAGCAGTGGTGGAAAAAGTATCCAATTGTCATACTTGAGTAAAACTAAAGATACCTTAATAGAAAATGACTCATGTAAAAGTGAAAGTCACCCAGTAAAATACTACTAGAGTAAAAATGATTTGGTTTTAAATATTCTTCAGTATCACAGTCTTTCTATGAAGCAAACCATACGGCACCACTTTCTAGTTTTTATTGATTTAGCCACTCAGAAATCATTTACAAATGAAGCATTTGGGTTTAGTGAGTCCGCCAGATCAGAGGCAGTAGAGATGACCAGGGATGTTCTCTGTTCAGTGAGTCCTCCAGATCAGAGGCAGTAGAGATGACCAGGGATGTTCTCTGTTCAGTGAGTCCTCCAGATCAGAGGCAGTAGAGATGACCAGGGATGTTCTCTGTTTAGTGAGTCCTCCAGATCAGAGGCAGTAGAGATGACCAGGGATGTTCTCTGTTTAGTGAGTCCACCAGATCAGAGGCAGTAGAGATGACAGGGGATGTCCTCTGTTTAGTGAGTCCGCCAGATCAGAGGCAGTAGAGATGACCAGGGATGTTCTCTGTTCAGTGAGTCCTCCAGATCAGAGGCAGTAGAGATGACCAGGGATGTTCTCTGTTCAGTGAGTCCTCCAGATCAGAGGCAGTAGAGATGACAGGGGATGTCCTCTGTTTAGTGAGTCCTCCAGATCAGAGGCAGTAGGGATGACCAGGTATGTTCTCTTGATAAGTAGGTGAATTGGACCATTTTTCTACATTCAATATGTAATGAGTACTTTTGGGAGTCAGGGAAAATGTATGAAGTAAAAAGTACATCATTTTAATTTAGAATGTAGCAAAGTAAAAGTAGTAAAAAATATAAGTAGTAAATGAATGTACATTGTGAGAGAGTGCAGTACCTTTGCTAGTTTCATGGCAAACCTGAAAAAGTAGCAAAAGGATAACTGTTAAAACTGACTCATAAGATATCACATACTGTAGATCCAAGAGACATTTAAACTCTCCCTATCCCCGTCAGTTGTCCCCACATGCTTCAAGATGTCCACCATTATTCCTGCAACCAAGAAAGTGAAGGTAACTCAACTAAATGACTATCGCCCAGTAGCACTCACTTCTGTCATCATGAAGTGCTTTGAGAGACTAGTCAAGGACCATATCACCTCCACACTACCTGTTATCCACGCTGATCCTCAACATGGGGGCCCCACTGCGTGGTCTCCAACTCAATCATTATGTTTGCTGACGACACAACAGTGGTTAGCCTGATTACCAACAATGATGAGACAGCCTACAGGGAGGAGGTAAGGGCCCTGGCAGAGTGGTGTCAGGAAAATAACCTCTCCCTCAACATCAACAAAACTAAGGTGCTGATCATGGACTTCAGGAGATGGCAGAGAGAGCACGCCCTCATTCACATCGACGGGACCGCAGTGGAGAGGGTGAAAAGCTTTAAGTTCCTCGGCGTACATATCACTGACATCCTGAAATGGTCCGTTCACACAGACAGTCTGGTGAAAAAGGAGCAACAGTGTCTCTCCAGCCTCAGCTTTGACCCCTAAGACCCTCACTAACTTTTACAGATGCACCATTGAGAGCTATGTCACCGCCTGGTACGGCAACCGCACCGTTCACAACCGCAGGGCTCTACAAAGGGTGATGCGGTCAGCCCAACGTGTTACCGGGGGCACACTGCCTGCCCTCCAGGACAACTACAGCACCCTGTGTCACAGGACTTCCTAGAAGATCATCAAGGACCTCAGCCACCCGAGTCACGTCCTGTTCACCCTGATACCATCTAGAAGATCATCAAGGACCTCAGCCACCCGAGTCACGCCCTGTTCACCCTGATACCATCTAGAAGATCATCAAGGACCTCAGCCACCCGAGTCACGTCCTGTTCACCCTGATACCATCTAGAAGATCATCAAGGACCTCAGAAGATCATCAAGGACCTCAGCCACCCGAGTCACGCCCTGTTCACCCTGATACCATCTAGAAGATCATCAAGGACCTCAGCCACCCGAGTCACGCCCTGTTCACCCTGATACCATCTAGAAGATCATCAAGGACCTCAGCCACCCAAGTCACGCCCTGTTCACCCTGGTACCATCTAGAAGATCATCAAGGACCTCAGCCACCCGAGTCATGCCCTGTTCACCCTGATACCATCTAGAAGCTCATCAAGGACCTCAGCCACCCGAGTCACGCCCTGTTCACCCTGATACAATCTAGAAGATCATCAAGGACCTCAGCCACCCGAGTCACGCCCTGTTCACCCTGATACCATCTAGAAGATCATCAAGGACCTCAGCCACCCGAGTCACGCCCTGTTCACCCTGATACCATCTAGAAGATCATCAAGGACCTCAGCCACCCGAGTCACGCCCTGTTCACCCTGATACCATCTAGAAGATCATCAAGGACCTCAGCCACCCGAGTCACGACCTCTTCACCCTGATACCATCTAGACGACCTGTTCACCCTGATACCATCTAGAAGATCATCAAGGACCTCAGCCACCCGAGTCACGCCCTGTTCACCCTGATACCATCTAGAAGATCATCAAGGACCTCAGCCACCCGAGTCACGTCCTGTTCACCCTGATACCATCTAGAAGATCATCAAGGACCTCAGCCACCCGAGTCACGCCCTGTTCACCCTGATACCATCTAGAAGATCATCAAGGACCTCAGCCACCCGAGTCACGCCCTGTTCACCCTGATACCATCTAGAAGATCATCAAGGACCTCAGCCACCCGAGTCACGCCCTGTTCACCCTGATACCATCTAGAAGATCATCAAGGACCTCAGCCACCCGAGTCACGCCCTGTTCACCCTGGTACCATCTAGAAGATCATCAAGGACCTCAGCCACCCGAGTCACACCCTGTTCACCCTGATACCATCTAGAAGATCATCAAGGACCTCAGCCACCCGAGTCACGTCCTGTTCACCCTGATACCATCTAGAAGATCATCAAGGACCTCAGCCACCCGAGTCACGCCCTGTTCACCCTGATACCATCTAGAAGATCATCAAGGACCTCAGCCACCCGAGTCACGACCTGTTCACCCTGATACCATCTAGAAGATCATCAAGGACCTCAGCCACCCGAGTCACGCCCTGTTCACCCTGATACCATCTAGAAGATCATCAAGGACCTCAGCCACCCGAGTCACGTCCTGTTCACCCTGATACCATCTAGAAGATCATCAAGGACCTCAGCCACCCGAGTCACGCCCTGTTCACCCTGATACCATCTAGAAGATCATCAAGGACCTCAGCCACCCGAGTCACGCCCTGTTCACCCTGATACCATCTAGAAGATCATCAAGGACCTCAGCCACCCGAGTCACGACCTGTTCACCCTGATACCATCTAGAAGATCATCAAGGACCTCAGCCACCCGAGTCACATCCTGTTCACCCTGATACCATCTAGAAGGCGGAGACAGTACAGGTGCATCAAAGCTGGGACCGAGAGACTGAAAAACAGCTTCTATGTCCAGGCCTGTTCATCACCACTAGCCAGCCTCCGCCCAGTACCCTGCCCTTAACCTTAGTCACTGTTACTAGCCGGCTACCACCCAGTACTCTACCCTGCAACTGAGAGACTGCTGCCCTATAGACACTGGTCACTTTAATAATGTTTACATATACATATTTACTTATATAACTATTGCTGTACACACCTTTTCTATTCATACACTGTCCATACTGTCTATACACACCACTATATTGGAACTAGAAAGATGAGCATATCACTGCACCCTGCGACAACATCTGCATAACATGTGTGACCAATAACATTTGATTTGAACTATTGTCATTATACTGTCTATTGTTGTATATTTAGATGTTATTATTTTTTTTACCCCTTTTTCTCCCCAATTTCATGGTATCCAATTGTTTTAGTAGCTACCATCTTGTCTCATCGCTACATCTCCCGTACGGACTCGGGAGAGACGAAGGTTGAAAGTCATGCGTCCTCCGATACACAACCCAACCAAGCCGCACTACTTCTTAACACATCGCGCATCCAACCCGGAAGCCAGCCGCACCAATGTGTCGGAGGAAACACTGTGCACCTGGCAACCTTGGTTAGCGTGCACTGCGCCCGGCCCGCCACAGGAGTCGCTGGTGCGCGATGAGACAAGGACATCCCTACTGGCCAAGCCCTCCCTAACCCGGACGATGCTAGGCCGATTGTGCGTCTCTCCACGGACCTCCCGGTCACGGCCTGGGCGCGAACCCAGAGTCTCTGATGGCACAACTGGCACTGCAGTACAGCACCTTTAACCACTGCACCACCCGTGAGGCCCCAATTATCCTAGATGTTATTTTAAAATCTAAATATTTGAATAGTGTGTTATATTGTAATATTGTATTGATGTTGATTGTCTTCGGCCCTGGGACTACAGATGAAACACTTGACGGAATATAAACCGCTGTAGGGATTTTACCAGAATGAATTAGCATTTTAAAGCAATACCCCATTTACATTGACTAACAATACCACTATGGTCAATACCCGATGGTAATCCCCTGCAATTGGGGATAAATAAATTGTTTAAAGAAAACTCTTTAATGCACTGTTTTTACAAAGACATACAGGGAAATGTTTAATACACTTCAAGATTTGTTGAATATTGACTTTCCTATCTGGTACAGTAGCATTTGATGTGTATTAGATAGGACACACACACACACATTATTAGCTAGGACATGCACACACACTCACTCACACCACACACACTCACACACGCACACACTTACACCCCCCTACACACACACAATCTGTGTTAGATAGCAGATGCACACACACACCACACATACACTATATTAGATAGAACACACACACACACACTGTATTAGATAGAACACACATACTATATTAGATAGAACACACATACTATATCAGATAGAACACACACACACTGTATTCGATAGAACACACACACACTGTATTCGATAGAACACACACACACACTGTATTAGATAGAACACACATACTATATTAGATAGAACACACACACACACACACTGTATTTGATAGAACACACACACACACTATATTAGATAGAACACACACACACACACACTGTATTACACAGAACACACACACACACTGTATTAGATAGAACACACACACTGTATTAGATAGAACACACACACACTGTGTTAGATAGAACACACACACTGTATTAGCTAGAACACACACACACTGTATTAGATAGAACACACAAACACACACTGTATTAGATCTATTTCACTGTATTAGATCTATTTCACTGTATTAGATCTATTGGGCTGTGTGATACAGTGTTTTCCACAGTGTTTGCCCTGTTGGCCCTCTGTGAACACCGCAGCTCTAATGCCTATTATCCCTGGTTGTGTAAGTGGCTACGTTTACCACCACTGCCTCTCATTTAGCTGCATTAAGGAGCATGGAAAGCTCATGCTGACATTTCATATCAACCCAACAAACGGACATTATAATCATAGAGTAGGTTAATAACCACGGTAGAGAAATAACATTAATACTGCCTGTCGTCCAGCGTTGACCAAGCCAACCACAGATCCCTGGTATCTGAATATCTGTCTAATATAGTATTGCCTTTGGCAACCTAGTGAGTTGAGAAGAGTTTCCACCACTGTTAAAATCCGTAACGGGAAGTGTGCAAGTACATAGGAGGGTGTAGAATCGGGACATATAGAATATCTGTCTAACATCTGTATGGCATCCTAGTAAATTAGCCCTGAAATCCCTTCTATACTAATGTATGTTTGGGCCTTGAGCTGCCTCATTAGATTCGATAATTAATTTGTTAATTAATTAATTAAAATGGCATCATTATATAAAATAAAGTTATCACGAGGCGGCAGGAATAATTCTGCTTCCTGTATAGTCAGAGTAGACACCTGCCACTCAGGGCCAATACACACACGCAGACACACACACACGCACGCATCACACACACGCACACACACACGCACACCATAGACCCGACAACAGACAAATAGGTAGGCCTATACTCTCTAACTCACCAAAATAGTTTTGTACGAAGGGTAGGCAACACTCAGAACCACTCAGGGCCAATACACACACGCAGACACACACACACACACGCACGCATCACACACACACACACACACACACGCACACAAACACACACACCATAGACCCGACAACAGACAAATAGGTAGGCCTATACTCTCTAACTCACCAAAATAGTTTTGTACGAAGGGTAGGCAACACTCAGAACCACTCAGGGTCAGTTACAGTGCCTCAGGGTCAGCTACAGTGCCTCAGGGTCAGTTACAATGCCTCAGGGTCAGTTACAATGCCTCAGGGTCAGTTACAATGCCTCAGGGTCAGCTACAATGCCTCAGGGTCAGTTACAATGCCTCAGGGTCAGGTACAATGCCTCAGGGTCAGCTACAGTGCAGCAGGGTCAGTTACAATGCCTCAGGGTCAGCTACAATGCATCAGGGTCAGCTACAATGCAGCAGGGTCAGTTACAGTGCCTCAGGGTCAGCTACAATGCCTCAGGGTCAGCTACAGTGCAGAAGGGTCAGTTACAATGTCTCAGGGACAGTTACAATGCCTCAGGGTCAGCTACAATGCCTCAGGGTCAGCTACAATGCCTCAGGGTCAGCTACAATGCCTCAGGGTCAGCTACAATGCCTCAGGGTCAGGTACAATGCCTCAGGGTCAGGTACAATGCCTCAGGGTCAGCTACAGTGCCTCTGGGTCAGCTACAATGCAGCAGGGTCAGTTACAGTGCCTCAGGGTCAGCTACAATGCCTCAGGGTCAGCTACAGTGCAGAAGGGTCAGTTACAATGTCTCAGGGACAGTTACAATGCCTCAGGGTCAGCTACAATGCCTCAGGGTCAGCTACAATGCCTCAGGGTCAGCTACAATGCCTCAGGGTCAGCTACAGTGCCTCAGGGTCAGTTACAGTGCAGCAGGGTCAGCTACCGTGCCTCAGGGTCAATTACAATGCCTCAGGGTCAGTTACAATGCCTCAGGGTCAGCTACAATGCAGCAGGGTCAGCTACAGTGCAGAAGGGTCAGTTACAATGCCTCAGGGTGAGTTACAATGCCTCAGGGTCAGCTACAATGCCTCAGGGTCAGCTACAATGCCTCTGGGTCAGCTACAGTGCAGAAGGGTCAGTTACAATGCCTCAGGGTCAGTTACAATGCCTCAGGGTCAGTTACAATGCCTCAGGGTCAGTTACAATGCCTCAGGGTCAGTTACAGTGCCTCAGGGTCAGTTACAATGCCTCAGGGTCAGCTATAATGCCTCAGGGTCAGCTACAATGCCTCTGGGGCAGTTACAGTGCAGCAGGGTCAGCTACAGTGCCTCAGGGTCAGTTACAATGCCTCAGGGTCAGTTACAATGCCTCAGGGTCAGTTACAATGCCTCAGGGTCAGTTACAATGCCTCAGGGTCAGTTACAATGCCTCTGGGTCAGCTACAATGCCTCAGGGTCAGCTACAGTGCCTCAGGGTCAGCTACAGTGCAGTGCCCCATGAGCCATTTTGGGGTTAAACATTTTACTCTAGGGCACAACATGGCAGCCAGGTTTCTCATACCCTGTGGGTGCCAGTTCATATCCTACTACCCTGGCAGCCAGGCCTGAGATTTTAACAAGCAAGAGGGGTTGGGGGGGGTTGTGCTCTCTGAAACTTATATCGCAGAAGAGGAGTGTGTATGGGAGGGTGTGTGTGTGTGTGTGTGTGAGTATTAGTTCTCTTTGAAACACGTATCGGCGAGGCGTAGTGTGTGTGTATTAATCGGGGGTGACAGCAGTAACCGTCCTGGCGCCGGGCAGCGAGAGAACCAGTCGTCTGCTCTCTCCTTCCTCGTTAGACCGCGTTTGAAGACAATTATCTGTGGCTCACACACACTCACCACACACACACACACACACACACACACACACACACACACACACACACACACACACACACACACACACACACACACACTCACACACACACACACACACACACACACACACACACACACACACACACACACACACACACACACACACACATCTGAGAGAGGCTTTGGATCTGATGCTGCCGCTGAGTTGGAAAGTCTTGTCATATTGACTCTGATCGTTCAGGCTAAATGATGAAACACGAGATGACTGTATTAAGGGTAAGGGGACGTGAGAGAAAGCAGAGGGGCTGGTGTACGTTCAGACGCCTTTCACAACAATTTGGGTAATGGGGAATTAGCACAGCTGCTGAACCCTACTGATGATTTATTTTGGTTTAATCAAGTCGCTCAGAAGCCAACCCTCCCTTTTAATCTAATCTGAAATCAAAGTTCATGTTGTTGATGAAGATGAAATTGAGAGTCAGAGGAGAAAGAGAGAGAGAGAGAGAGGAGGCACCAGCAGCCATCTGTATCCCTCTTTTACATTTTTCTCACTCTCTCTTTAAATCTTGTTTTTTCTGCCCAGGTTCCTCCTCCCTTTCCCTCACTTTGACTGTCTCTTTACCTCTCCACCCTCTCTCTATATCTATCCATCTCTCTACCTCACCACCCTCTCCCCCCAGCATCTCGCTAAATCTCTCCACCCTCCCCCTCCCCTCTCTCTAAATATCTATCTCTCTCACCCCAACCTCTCTCTAAATTGCTCCGTCTCTCTCACCCCCAACCTCTCTCTAAATCGCTCCGTCTCTCTCACCCCCACCCTCTCTCTAAATCTCTCCGTCTCTCTACCTTTCCACCCTCCCCCACCTACTCTCTAAATATCTCTGTCTCACTCACCCCCCACCCTCTCTCTAAATCTATCTCTCTCTAACTTTCCACCATCCCCCACCTTCTCTTTAAATATCTCTGTCTCGCTCACCCCGCACCCTCTCTCTAAATCCATCTCTCTCTAACTTTCCACCCTCCCCCACCTTCTCTCTAAATCTCTCCGTCTCTCTCACCCCCACCTTCTCTCTAAATCTCTCTGTCTGTCTACCTCTCCAACCTACCCCCACCCTCTGTCTAAATCTCTGTCTCTATACCTCTACACCCCCCACCGCCCCCACCTTCTGTCTAAATCTCTGTCTCTCTACCTTTCCTCCCTCTCCCTAACCCTTTCTCTAAATCTCTCCATCTCTCTCTGTGTTGGCCTTCCCAGGTTGGGTTCCCAGGTGTAGGTAGTGTCTCTACCCAGCCAATAGGTTGTGTGGAACAAAGCCAGGGTGACATTTTATCTGACGGCGGTTCCCGTGGGACCCCGGATCTGCACACACAAACACGCATTGGATGAACACACACACAGCTCCTGTGTGGCCCAAGCCAGACTGCCTCGCTGTCAGGGAGATTTCAGCGTGTACGGCGTGGAGGGGAAGAAAGCCCCCAAAAACTGAGGCCACAGTGTCTGTGGATGTGTGTGTGTGTGTGTGTGTGTGTGTATGTGTGCGTGTATGCGTGTGAGCGCGCATACACACATATAATCACCTCAGATTCTTATTCCTAGTGGCTCTAGATGGAATCACCTCAGATTCTTATTCCTCGTGGCTCTAGATGGAATCACCTCAGATTCTTATTCCTCGTGGCTCTAGATGGAATCACCTCAGATTCTTATTCCTCGTGGCTCTAGATGGAATCACCTCAGATTCTTATTCCTCGTGGCTCTAGATGGAATCACCTCAGATTCTTATTCCTCTTGGCTCTAGTGGAATCACCTCAGATTCTTATTCCTCGATGGAACCACCTCAGATTCTTATTCCTCGTGGCTCTAGATGGAATCACCTCAGATTCTTATTCCTAGTGGCTCTAGATATAGATTCACCTCAGATTCTTATTCCTCGTGGCTCTAGATGGAATCACCTCAGATTCTTATTCCTCGTGGCTCTAGATGGAACCACCTCAGATTCTTATTCCTCGTGGCTCTAGATGGAATCACCTCAGATTCTTATTTCTAGTGGCTCTAGATATAGATTCACCTCAGATTGTTATTCCTAGTGGCTCTAGATATAGATTCACCTCAGATGCTTATTCCTAGTGGCTCTAGATATAGATTCACCTCAGAATCTTATTCCTAGTGGCTCAAGACAGAATCACAGAATCTTATTCCTAGTGGCTCAAGATAGAATCACCTCAGATTCTTTTTCCTCGTTGGCTCTAGATGGAATCACCTCAAATTCATATTCCTAACGGCTCTAGATGTAAATGTGACTTCAATATCAATCGAACATTGAGCAAAAATGAGAACAAACAAAGTTTATTTTCAAACCGATATATCCAGAAATTATTCACGTGTGTATTTTGTTCCCAAAAAAAAAAATACAAATATTACTGTTGTCGGATTTTTCATTCAATGATTTTAGATGTGAATTAAAATGTTTGTTTATTTTCGCAAAACACTATATATCGAGAGTTTAACTGGAATGGAATGTATGTATCCTGTATATTTAACTGTGATATGTGGTTCTTTAACTGTAGTTATCGTAAGATAAATCTATGTACTGTCATTCGCTCTGGATAAGAGCATCTGCTAAAGGACTAAAAAGGAAAATACATCTGCCTCACTCACAGACAAAACATCTACTTCTTTCTCTGAGAGGGAGGCAGATGTATAGCACTTTAGCAATTACGCAGGTGTGTGTAATGGTGGTTGCCAGGTGTGTGTAATGGTGGTTGCCAGGTGTGTGTAATGGTGGTTGCCAGGTGTGTGTAATGGTGGTTGCCAGGTGTGTGTAATGGTGGTTGCCAGGTGTGTGTAATGGTGGTTGCCAGGTGTGTGTAATGGTGGTTGCCAGGTGTGTGTAATGGTGGTTGCCAGGTGTGTGTAATGATGGTTGCCAGGTGTGTGTAATGATGGTCGCCAGGTGTGTGTAATGATGGTTGTCAGGTGTGTGTAATGATGGTTTCATGTGTGTTTGTAATGATTGTTGTCTGTTGTGTGTAATTATGGTTGTCAGGTGTGTGTAATAATGGTTGTCAGGTGTGTGTAATGATGGTTGTCAGGTGTGTGTAATGATGGTTCCCAGGTGTGTGTAATGATGGTTGCCAGGTGTGTGTAATGATGGTCGTCAGGTGTGTGTAATGATGGTTGCCAGGTGTGTGTAATGATGGTTGCCAGGTGTGTGTAATGATGGTTGCCAGGTGTGTGTAACTATAGTTGCCAGGTGTGTGTAATGATGGTTGCCAGGTGTGTGTAACTATGGTTGCCAGGTGTGTGTAATGATGGTTGCCAGGTGTGTGTAATGATGGTTGCCAGGTGTGTGTAATGATGGTTGCCAGGTGTGTGTAATGGTGGTTGCCAGGTGTGTGTAACTATGGTTGCCAGGTGTGTGTGTAATGATGGTTCCCAGGTGTGTGTAATGATGGTTGCCAGGTGTGTGTAATGATGGTCGTCAGGTGTGTGTAATGATGGTTGCCAGGTGTGTGTAATGATGGTTGCCAGGCGTGTGTAATGATGGTTGCCAGGTGTGTGTAATGGTTGCCAGGTGTGTGTGATGGTTACCAGGTGTGTGTAATGATGGTTGCCATGTGTGTGTAATGGTGGTTGTCAGGTGTGTGTAATGATGGATGCCAGGTGTGTGTAATGATGGTTGCCAGGTGTGTGTAATGATGGTTGTCAGGTGTGTGTAACTATGGTTGCCAGGTGTGTGTAATGATGGTTGCCAGGTGTGTGTAATGATGGTTGCCAGGTGTGTGTAATGATGGTTGCCAGGTGTGTGTAACGATGGTTGCCAAGTGTGTGTAACGATGGTTGCCAGGTGTGTGTAATGGTGGTTGTCAGGTGTGTGTAATGGTGGTTGTCAGGTGTGTGTAACTATGGTTGTCAGGTGTGTGTAATGATGGTTGTCAGGTGTGTGTAATGGTGGTTGCCAGGTGTGTGTAATGGTGGTTGCCAGGTGTGTGTAATGGTGGTTGCCAGGTGTGTGTAATGATGGTTGCCATGTGTGTGTAATGGTGGTTGTCAGGTGTGTGTAATGATGGTTGCCAGGTGTGTGTAATGATGGTTGCCAGGTGTGTGTAATGATGGTTGTCAGGTGTGTGTAACTATGGTTGCCAGGTGTGTGTAATGATGGTTGCCAGGTGTGTGTAACGATGGTTGCCAGGTGTGTGTAACGATGGTTGCCAGGTGTGTGTAACGATGGTTGCCAGGTGTGTGTAACGATGGTTGCCAGGTGTGTGTAATGGTGGTTGTCAGGTGTGTGTAATGGTGGTTGTCAGGTGTGTGTAACTATGGTTGTCAGGTGTGTGTAATGATGGTTGTCAGGTGTGTGTAATGGTGGTTGCCAGGTGTGTGTAATGATGGTTGCCAGGTGTGTGTAATGATGGTTGCCAGGTGTGTGTAATAATGGTTGTCAGGTGTGTGTAATGATGGTTGTCAGGTGTGTGTAATGATGGTTGTCAGGTGTGTGTAATGATGGTTGTCAGGTGTGTGTAATGGTGGTTGCCAGGTGTGTGTAATGATGGTTGCCAGGTGTGTGTAATAATGGTTGTCAGTTGTGTGTAATGATGGTTGTCAGGTGTGTGTAACTATGGTTGCCAGGTGTGTGTAATGATGGTTGCCAGGTGTGTCTAATGATGGTTGCCAGCTGTGTGTAATGATGGTTGCCAGGTTTGTGTAATGATGGTTGCCAGGTGTGTGTAATGGTGGTTGTTGGGTGTGTGTAATGATGGTTGCCAGGTGTGTATAATGATGGTTGCCATGTGTGTGTAATGATGGTCGCCAGGTGTGTGTAACTATGGTTGCCGGGTGTGTGTAATGGTGGTTGTCGGGTGTGTGTAATGATGGTTGCCAGGTGTGTTTAATGATGGTTGCCATTTGTGTGTGAATGATGGTTGCCAGGTGTGTGTAACTATGGTTGCCAGGTGTGTGTAATGATGGTTGCCAGGTGTGTGTAATGATGGTTCCCAGGTGTGTGTAATGATGGTTGCCAGGTGTGTGTAATGATGGTTGTCAGGTGTGTGTAATGGTGGTTGTCAGGTGTATGTAATGATGGTTGTCAGGTGTGTGTAACTATGGTTGCCAGGTGTGTGTAATGGCGGTTGCCAGGTGTGTGTAATGATGGTTGCCAGGTGTGTGTAATGATGGTTGCCAGGTGTGTGTAATGATGGTTGTCAGGTGTGTGTAACTATGGTTGCCAGGTGTGTGTAATGATGGTTGCCAGGTGTGTGTAATGATGTTTGCCAGGTGTGTGTAATGATGGTTGCCAGGTGTGTGTAATGATGGTTGCCAGGTGTGTGTAATGATGGTTGCCAGGTGTGTGTAATGATGGTTGTCAGGTGTGTGTAACTATGGTTGCCAGGTGTGTGTAATGATGGTTGCCAGGTGTGTGTAATGATGTTTGCCAGGTGTGTGTAATGATGGTTGCCAGGTGTGTGTAATGATGGTTGCCAGGTGTGTGTAATGATGGTTGTCAGGTGTGTGTAACTATGGTTGCCAGGTGTGTCTAATGATGGTTGCCAGGTGTGTGTAATGATGGTTGCCTGGTGTGTGTAATGATGGTTGCCAGGTGTGTGTAATGATGGTTGCCATTTGTGTGTGAATGATGTTTGCCAGGTATGTGTAATGATGGTTGCCAGGTGTGTGTAATGATGGTTGTCAGGTGTGTGTAACTATGGTTGCCAGGTGTGTCTAATGATGGTTGCCAGGTGTGTGTAATGATGGTTGCCAGGTGTGTGTAATGATGGTTGCCAGGTGTGTAATGATGGTTGCCATTTGTGTGTGAATGATGTTTGCCAGGTGTGTGTAATGATGGTTGCCAGGTGTGTGTAATGGGTGTNTGGTTGCCAGATGTGTGTAACTATGGTTGCCAGGTGTGTGTAATGATGGTTGCCAGGTGTGTGTAATGATGGTTGCCAGGTGTGTGTAATGATGGTTGCCAGGTGTGTGTAATGATGGTTGCCAGGTGTGTGTAATGATGGTTGCCAGGTGTGTGTAATGATGGTTGCCAGGACCAGTGGTTAGTAGACCGGCGTCGTCGAGCGCTTGAGTGGGTGTGATAGATTAAGAAACAATTATACTGAACAAAAATATTAACGCAACATTTAAAGTGTTTGTCCCATGTTTCATGAGCTGAAACAAAAGATTTCTGAGTCTTTCTCCTTCGCCAAGATAATCCATCCATCAGTCAATTTAAATTAATTCTTTGGGTCCTAATCTATGGATTTCAACAGATATGCATCTGTTGGTCACAGATCTCCTTTAAAAAAAGGTAGGGACGTTGATCAGAAAACCAGTCAGTATCTGTTGTGACCATTTGCTTCATGCAGCGCGACATCTCTTTCACATAGAGTTGATCAGGCTGTTGATTGTAACCTGTGGAATGATGCCCAACTCCTCTTTAATGGCTGTGCAAAATTGCTAGATATTGGCGGGAACTGGAACACGCTGTTGTACAAGTCAATCCAGAGCAACCCAACCCATGCTCAACGGGTGACATATCTGGGAAATTTCAGCTTCTAGGACTTGTGTACAGATCCTTGAGACATGGGGCCGTGTATTATCATGAGGTGATGGCGGTGGATGAAGGGCACAGCAATGGGCCTCAGGATCTCGTCGTGGTATCTCTGTGCATTCAAATCTCTGTGCATGCAATTGTGTTCATTGTCCAAAGCTTATGTCTGCCCATACCATAACCCCACCGCCACCATGGGCCACTCTGTTCACAACGTTGACATCAGCAAAACGCTCACCCACACGATGCCATACACGCTGTCTGACATCTGCCCGGTACAGTTGAAACTGGGATTCATCTGTGAAGAGCGTAATTCTCCATCATGCCAGTGGCCATCGAAGGTGAGCATTTGCCCACTGAAGTCTGTTACGACGCCGAACTGCAGTCACGTCAGACCCTGGTGAGGATGACGAGCACTCAAATGCATTTACCTGAAATGGTTTCTTACAGTTGGTGCAGAAATTCTTTGGCTGTGCAAACCAACAGTTTCATCAGACGGCCCGGGTGGCTGGTCGCAGACAATCCCGCAGTTGAAGAAGCCAGATGTTGAGGTCCTGGGCTGGCGTGGTTACACCTGGTCTGCAGTTGTGGGGCCGGTTGGACGTACTGCAGAATTCTCTAAAACTACGTTGGAGGCGGCTTATGGTAGTGAAATATGAGCATTCAATTCTCGGGCAACATCTCTGGTGGACATTACTGCAGTCAGCATGCCAATTGCATGTTTCCTCAAAACCTGAGACATCTGTGGCATTGTGTTGTGGGACAAAACTGCACATTTTAGAGTGGCCTTTTATTGTCCTCAGCACAAGGTGGATCTGTGTAATGATCATGCTGTTTAATCAGCTTCTTGATGTGCCACACCTGTCAGGTGGATGGATTATCTTGGCAAAGAGAAACGTTCACTAACAGGAATGTAAAGAAATTTGTGCACAACATTTTTTGAGAAATAAGCTTTTTGTGAGTAGGGAACATTTCGGTGATCTTTTATTTCAGCTCATGAAACATGGGACATGTATGTTGTGCCTTTTGTAGGACTTGGGTGTACAAGTGACTTAGCTCGTTAGAGACCTGTCTGTTAGGCTGCCTGTGGTAGACACATTCTAGGATAGTCAAACACACGCTATCAAAAGCCTCGTTCATTTTTCAGTGATGTTTTCTAATATGTCTAGAATATATGTCATTGTTTAAATTATATGATAGAACTGTAAATTGAAATAAATTAAATTACGCTGTTTGTTTGCTCATCTATAATGTTGTTTTTTGAAAAACAGCCTTTAGCAAAGCAGACACACGCTGTTGAAGTTAATGCTAACATTAATTGCTCCTTAAATTGGCTGTCTGAAAATAAACATACTATATTTACCATTATGTTGTGAACAATTCAATAGAGTATATCTAGGCAATTAAACTATGCTTCAATGTATTGTCTCTCCTTCCTCTGTTTTTGGGAAGTGCTCAGGCCTATTCAGTGTTAATATATCTAATGCTTCAGCGTAGGGCTTTTTAATTAACGCAATGACACAAAAACCGGTGTCGACACACACACACACACACACACACACACACACACACACACACACACACACACACACACACACACACACACACACACACACACACACACACACACACATTACCCATAGGGACAGCATTAACCTCACGCTCCCTTTCTAGTCAGATTAAAAGCTATGGAGGTTACCCCAGAGCCAGGGTGTTAAGCTGGAGTTGAAACCCTCTGAGGCTGCAGTCAAATCCCCTGCTCAATGATGCTCTGCTCTCTTCCATTCAACCGTGCTCGTCTTCAGCTAGCTAGCACTCTGGATTAGAGAGAGGGAGGGAGACAGAGGGTAGGGGAGAGATAGAGAAAGAGAGATGGAAGGGGGGTAGAGAGCCAGACAGAGAGAGAATAGAGTGAGAGAGACACAGTTGCCTTTTTATAGTCCCGTACCCCTTCAAACATTCAACCTCCAGCTGAGTACCCCCTCTAGCACCAGGGTCAGCTGTACCCCCTCTAGCACCAGGGTCAGCGCACTCTGAAATGTGTTTTTTTGCCATATTTGTAAGCCTGCCACACACACAGTATACAATACATGTATTAAACATAAGAATGAGTGTGAGTGTTTGTCACAACCCGGCTTGTGGGAAGTGGCAAAGAGCTCTTATAGGACCAGGGCCCAAATAATAATATAATAATAATCAATCATTTTGCTCTTTATTTAACCATCTTACATATAAAACATTTGTTCATCGAAAATGGTGAATAACTCACCACAGGTTAAAGAGAAGGTTGTGCTTGAAAGGATGAACATAACTCTGCAATGTTGGGTTGTAGTGGAGAGAGTCTCAGTCTTAAATCATTTTCCACACAGTCTGTGCCTGTATTGAGTTTTCATGCTAGTGAGGGCTGAGAATCCACTCTCACATAGGTACGTGGTTGCAAAGATCATCAATGTCTTAAAAGCGCAATTTGCCAAGGCAGGATACTCTGAGCGCAGCCCTATCCAGAAATCTAGCAGTGGTTTCTGGTTAAATTACATTTTCACAGAACCGTTGGTTGCAATTTCGATGAGGCTCTCTTGTTCAGATATCGGTAAGTGGACTGGAGGCAGGGCAGGAAAGAGATAATAAATCCTGTTGTTTGTGTCAACCGTCTCGGGAAAGTCCCTGTGTAATTGCACACCCAACTCTCTCAGGTGCTTCACTGTATCACATTTAGCATTGTCCGTAAGCTTGAGTTCATTTGCACATAAAAATATCACACAATGATGGAAAGACCTGTGTGTTGTCCTTGTTAATGCAGACATGGCCTCATTTTTGTCCCGCACGTTGAATATAGTTGCGGAGAGTCCCTGTAACCCTAGATTAAGGTCATTCAGTCGAGGAAAACATCATCCAGATAGGCCAGTCGTGTGAGAAACTTGTCATAATGCAAGCGGTCAGACAAGTGTCAATACTTTGCCCCCTGATAACCAGCACACTTCTGTGTGCTGTAGATGCGTTACATGGTCGCTGCCCATATCATTGCATAGTGGAGAAAATACACGAGAGTTCAGGGGCCTTGCTTTAACAAAGTTAACCATTTTCACTGTAGTGTCCAAAACGTCTTTCAAGCTGTCTGGCGTCGCGAGCAACTGCTTGCACGCTCGTTACCACTCCACTATGTCTCTCTGTCATGGCTTTTGCGCCATCAGTACAGATACCAACACATCTTGACCACCAAAGTCCATTTGATGTCACAAAGCTGTTCAGTACTTTAAAAATATCCTCTACCGTTGTCCCGGTTTCCAGTGGTTTGCAGAAGAGGATGTCTTCCTTAATTGACCCCCATAAATGTAATGGACATATACCAGGAGCTGTGCCAGACCCGCCACGTCTGTTGACTCATCCAGCTGTAACACATAGAATACACTGGCTTGTATGCGAAGCAGTAATTGTTTCAAAACATCTCCTGCTGTGTCACTGATGCATCGTGAAACAGTGTTGTTTGATGAAGTCATTGTCTGTATAGTTTTTTTGGCCTTTTCCCCCAGCATTGTCCCAGCCATATCCACTGCAGCAGGAAGAATTAAGTCCTCCACAATAGTATGGGGCTTGCCTGTTCTAGCCACTCAGTAGCTCACCATATAAGATGCTTCTAGCCTCTTCTTATTAATGGCATCTGTTGATTTTAAACATGTCTTACTACTCGAAAGTCGTCTTAATTCTCCCTCAAAAATCCCCTGTGGTTTATTTTAAAATGGGCATGTTTTGTTTCTAAATGTCTGAGTGAAGGTTTCATCGAGTTGTGAGATAATACTTTTACACATATAACACACTGTGGCTGAGGAAAGACTCCCAATATACTGTGGTTCTCATTCAATTTGCACCTCTACGATGGTCCAACGTCCCTGTCTGTTGTTCGGAGCTTTCCCGGGTAAGGGGGCAGTAGCTCTTCAGCTGCCAAGGCATCAACTACTCTTCCTGGGGTACAGAAATATTAGGGCAGTTTATACCATTTTAAAAACATTAAAATACAAACTGTGTGCCCTCAAGCCCCTATTCCACCACTACCACATACAGTATATACTGTACAAAATCCATGTGTACATGGATCCATATATTTTTATCTTACTCGGCAAGTCAGTTAAGAACAAATTCTTATTTTCAATGACAGCCTAGGAACAGTGGGTTAACTGCCTGTTCAGGGGCAGAAAGACAGATTTGTTCCTTGTCAGCTCGGGGGTTTGAACTTGCAACCTTTCGGTTACTAGTCCAACACTCTAACCACTAGGCTACCCTATGCTTTTGTGTTTGTGTGTGTGTGTGTGTGTGTGTATCCACATATCTATTGGATGTGCTCATGGAAGCAGAAGAACTTGTGTCATCGACAGGTGCAGGTGTAGTACTGCTGGTAGTTGCAGTACTACCAGTAGAGCTGGAATGTGTCTCTATGAACACAGGCCTTACTTTATTTAACCATTAATCCATTTTTTAGGGAAACGGAATGAGCAGCAGCTACGTTTGGCTCCATACGGACCGTTAGTGGAATTCCCCTGTGAGAGTAACGGTTCATGTGATTGGATGTTCATTATTTGACAAGGCTACCTGTATTTGACATTGTGTTGTTATTTCACTGAACACTAGATGGTTTAATTACATTTTTGGCAGTGAAATGAGGCTACTCAGGTTCGAAAAAACATCACCCAAATGTATATCCCAGTTGGAAAATATAAAATGGACTGTTTGAAAATGAGAAGAATAAAAAAATAAATTACAAAAGATACATATGCGTATAATTATTATTATTTTATCGATTGAAATGTGAATCATTTTTATTCAGCTTACCCCAATTTGGGATACCTGAATTAGACCATACAATTTTCGAGCTTATTTTTCTAAAAAATAAAACATTTATATATTTTTTTAACTTTGTTAATTAAAGCAAGGCCACTGAACTCTGGTGTTTTTTCTGCACTGTGCAATGATATGGGCAGCAACCATGTGACGCCACGACAACCGCTGGTTATGGGGAAAAGTATTGAGACGTTATTTTGAATTAGAGAGACGAGCTTCAAGTTTTCTTTACTGACCATCATTTTCACTTGTCTGACCGCTTGCATGAAGACGAGTTTCTCACACGACTGGCCTATCTGGGTGGTGTTCTTCCTCACCTGAATGATCTGAATCTAGGACTACAGGGACTCTCCAACTATATTCAATGCGTGGGACAAAATTGAGGCTATGTCCGCATTAACAAGGACAACACACAGGTCTTTCCATCATTGTATGTTTTTTTGTGCAAATGAACTCAAGCTTACGGACAATGTTAAATGTGATACAGCGAAGCACCTGAGAGAGTTGGGTGTGCAATTACACAGGGACTTTCCCCAAACGGATGACACAAACAACTGTCCCTTTCCTGCCCAGCCTCCAGTCCACTTACCAATATCTGAACAAGAGAGCCTCATCAAAATTGCAACCAAATATTCTGTGAAAATAGAATTTAAATCAGAAGCCACTGCCAGATTTAAAATCAAATCAAATTTTATTTGTCACATACAAATGGTTAGCAGATATTATTGCGAGTGTAGTGAAATGCTTGTGCTTCTAGTTCTGACAGTGTAGTAATATCTAACAAGTAATCTAACAATTTCACAACGACTACCTTATACACACAAATGCAAAGGGATGAATAAGAATATGTACATATAAATATATGAATGAGAGATGGCCGTGCGTCAAAGGCAAGATGCAGGAGATGGTATAGAGTACAGTATATGAAGTGGCTTGTGAAAGTATTCACACCCTTGGCATCTTTCCTATTTTGTTGCCTTACAACCTGGAATTAACATGGATTTTTTTTGGGGGGGTTATATCATTTGATTTACACAACATGCCTACCACTTTGAAGATGCAAACTATTTTTTTATTGTGAAACGAACAAGAAATGAGACAAAAAAAAACAGAAAACGTGATTGTCAGTCAATACTTTGTAGAGCAGCAATTTACAGCTGCATGTTTCTTGGGGTATGTCTCTATAAGCTTGGCACATCTAGACACTGGGAGTTGTGCCCATTCTTCAAGGCAAAACTGCTCCAGCTCCTTCATGTTGGATGGGTTCCGCTGGTGTTCAGCAATCTTTAAATCATACCACAGATTCTCAATTGGATTGAGGTCTGTGCTTTGACTAGGCCATTCCATTTAAATTACATTTAAATGTTTCCCTTTAAACCACTCAAGTGTTGCTTTAGCATTATGGTTAGGGTCATTGCCCTGCTGGAAGGGGAACCTCCATCCCAGTCTCAAATCTCTAGGAGACTGAAACAGGTTTCTCTCGAGAATTTCCCTGTATTTAGCGCCATCCATCATTCCTTCAATTCTGACCAGTTTGCCAGTCCCTACAGATAAACATCTCCACAGCATGATGCTGCCACCACCATGCTTCACTGTGGGGATAATGTTCTCTGGGTGATGAGAGGTGTTGGGTTTGCGCCAGACATAGCATTTTCCTTGATGTCTCCCACAATGTTTGCCTATTTTTTTCTATAAGCAATGGCTTTTTTCTGGCCACTATTCCATAAAGTCCAGCTCTGTGGAGTGTACTGCTTAAAGTGGTCCTATGGACAGATACTCCAATCTCCGCTGTGGAGCTTTGCAACTCTTTCAGGGTTATCTTTGGTCTCTCTTTGTTGCCTCTCTCATTAATGCCCTCCTTGCCTGGTCTGTGAGTTTTGGTGGGCGGCCCTCTCTCTAGGATTAGTGGGATGGAGATGTTGTTTCCTAACTTCACCACATGGGGGCGGCCCGTCAGAAAGTACAGGACGCAGTTGCACAGGGTGGGGTCAAGACCCAGGGTCTCAAGCTTAATGACGAGTTTGGAGGGTACTCTGGTGTTAAATGCTGAGCTGTAGTCAATGAACAGCATTCGTACATAGGTTTTATTCTTGTCCAGATGGGATAGGGCAGTGTGCAGTGTTATGGCGATTGCGTTGTCTGTGGACCTATTGAGTTGGTAAGCAAATTGGAGTCGGTCTAGGGTATCAGGTAGGGTGGAGGTGATATGATCCTTGACTAGTCTCTCAAAGCACTTCATGATGACAAAGGTGAGTCATTTAATGAAGTTACCTTAGCTTTCTTGGGGACTGGAAAGATGGTGGCGATCTTGAAGCATGTGGGAACAGCAGACTGGGATAGGGGTTGATTAAATATGTCCATAAACACACTGGCCAGCTGGTCTGCGCATGCTCTGAGGATGCGATTAGGGATGCCATCCGGGCCGGCAGCCTTGCCAGGGATAACATGTTTAAATGTTTTACTCACATTGGCCACAGAGAAGGAGAGCCCACAGGCTTTGGTAGAGGGCCGTGTCAGTGGCACTGTATTGTCCTCAAAGCGAGCAAAGAGGTTGTTTAATTTGTCTGGAAGCAAAACGTCGATGTCCGTGACGGTGCTGGGTTTCTTTTTGTAATCCGTGATTGACTATACACCCTGTCACGGACATCTCATGTTTGAGCCGTTGAATTGCGACTTTACTTTGTCTCTATACTGACGCTTTTCTTGTTTGATTGCCTTGTATTCGGTCATGTTTCCAGTCGCCTTGCCATGCTTTATAGCGGTGGTTCACGCTTTCAGTTTTGCACGAATGCTGCCATCAATACACAGGTTTCTGGTTAGGGAAGGTTTTAATAGTCACAGTGGGTACAACATCACCGATGCGCTTGCTAATAAACTCGCTCACCGAGTCAGCGTATATGTCAATGTTGTTGTCTGAGGCTACCCGGAACATATCCCAGTCCATGTGCTCTGGATTGGGCTGCGCTCAGAGATCCTGCCTTGGAAAATTGCGCTGTTAAGACACTGATGCCCTTTGCAATCACATACTTATGTGACAGTGGATTCTCGGCCCTCAATAACATGAAAACCAAATACAGGCACAGACTGTGATTGGATAATGATTTAAGACTGAGACTCTCTCAAATACAACCCAAATTGTATCTAGAAAAGCTCTTTGTCACTTCCCACGAGCCAGGTTGTGACAAAAACTAATTATGACGTTTAATAAATGGATTGTGTAGTGTGTGTGTGGCAGACTTACAAGGATGGCAAAAAACAACATTAGAGAGTGCGCTGACCCTGGTGCTAGAGTTTGTACGCAGCCGGAGGTTGAATGTTTGAAGGGGTATGGGACTATAAAAAGTTTGTCAACCACTGGTCTAATTGATTCAACAAATGAAAACATATCTAAATTTAGCATTCTTAATGAACCGAAAACTATAGTTATTTTAGGTTGGTTATCAAAGTTAGCTGTTGAAACTTCCTTTTATTAACTTTATTAAAACTTCCTTCAGTAGTTCTAGAAGCATTTTTAAACCAGCTTTAGTAGTTCAAGATGCATTTTGAACCAGCTTCCGTTGTTATAGACATCTTTTAAACCAGCTTCAGTAGTTCTTAATGCCTTTAAACCAGCTTCAGTAGTCATAGATGCCTAGTAAAACCTGCTTCAGTAGTTCTTAATGCCTTTAAACCAGCTTCAGTAGTCATAGATGCCTAGTAAAACCTGCTTCTGTAGTTCTAGATGCATTTTAAACCAGCTTCAGTTGTCATAGATGCCTTTTAAACCAGCTTCATTAGTCCTAGATGCCTTTTAAACCAGCATTAGTTCTAGATGCCTTTTAAACCAGCTTCAGTAGTTCTAGATGTATTTTAAACCAGCTTCATTAGTCCAGATGCCTTTTAAACCAGCTTCAGTAGTTTCTGCCTTTTAAACCTTTTAGTTCTAGATGCCTTTTAAAACCAGCTTCAGAAGTTCTAGATGTCTTTTAATCCAGCTTCAGTAACTATAAATGTTGTTTAAATCAGTTTGTTGTTTTTTATGCCTTTTAAACCAAATTCAGTAGTTCTAGATGCCTTTTAAACCAGCTTCCGTAGTTCTAGATTGCTTTTAAACCTGCTTAAGTGATTCTATATGCCTTTTAAACCAGCTTCAGTATGTCTGTATGCCTTTTAATGCAGCTTCTGTAGTTGTAGATGCCTTTTTAACTATCTGTAGTTCTAGATGCCTTTTAAACCAGCTTCAGTATTTCTAGATGCCTTTTAAACCAGCTTCCATAGTTCTTGATGCCTTTGAAATCAGCTTCCGTAGTTCTAGATGCCTTTCAAACCAGGTTCAGTAGATCTAGATGCCTTTTAAAACAGCTTCCTTGGTTCTAGATGATGTTTAAACCAGCTTCCGTAGTTCTAGATGTCTTCAGTAGATCTAGATGTCTTTTAAACCTGCTTCAGTAGTTCTAGATGCCTTGGAAACCAGCTTCAGTAGTCATAGATGCCTTTTAAACCAGCGCCCATAGGTGTAGATGCCTTTTAAACCAGCTCTCGTAGTTGGAGATGCCTTCAGTACTTCTAGATGACTTTTAAACCAGGTTTATAGACTTGTCATTCCTGTTAATCCATGATTACCAGTTCAGGTTAGTGGTGACAAGCCTCTTAAACTACATTTAAGAGGACCTTTTAAACCATTATGAGGATGTCAAGGCTACATATATTTTCCTTGATGCGTGTGTGTGCTGATCAATTCAGCTCGTATGTTTTTGTCACGGCTGTTGTAATAACGGGACCAAGGCGCAGCGGATGTTGAGTTCCACATATTTAATTCAAAGAGAAATTTTAACAAAACAAAATATATCAATAAACGAACAACTAAACGTGACTATGTGGTGCACAAACACAAAACAATATCCCACAAACACAGGTGGGAAAAATAGCTACTTAAATATGATCCCCAATTAGAGACAACGATTACCAGCTGCCTCTAATTGGGAATCATGCAAAACACCATAGAAAATATAAACTAGAACACAAGATATAAATGATAAACTAGAATACCCCTAGTCATGCCCTGACCTACTACACCATAGAGAAACAAGGGCTCTCTATGGTCAGGGCGTGACAGTTTTGATATCGGAGGGTTTAAACGCAGGCCACTACCATTACCCCAAATGACTGCTCATATTGGGATAATTTCATGGAATTGCACTTCACAAAATTGATGTTGGACGAAAAACATGTTGCCCAGTCCACTTTTTTTTTAAGAACAATACGGATGTGGTGTGTGTTTGACTGCCTGCCAGCCTGATGTGAAAGAGTAGTCCCATAGTTTGTGTCTACATCTCAAATGGCACCCTATTCCCTGCGTAGCACACTAGTTGGGCTCTGGTCAAAAGTAGTATCCTATCGGGAAGTAGGGTGCTACTCGAGACACAGTCACTGTGTTTGGCTGATATGGTAATGGCTAGCTGGCTGTTGGGCTGGAAAAGAAAAGTGTTGCTGGAGTAATTGGGGGAAGATTAATTCACTAAGCTCTTCCTATGGATCACTGACTAGTTATGTAGGGGGTTCTCTCTACTGTATGTGTTTGTGTTAGATTTGATTGATTAGGATCCCCGTTATGAAGACAGCTAGTCTTACAAGGGGCCAACACATAATGAAAGAGACATTACAGGCAAAATAACTTTATGATTTACATACATTTAAAAACATTAACATGTTGTGTGTGTGTGTATGTGTGTGTGTAACCTGCGGTGTGTATTTCGGGTGTGGTGGAGGGGGGAGATGGTGGCAGTGCTAGGAACCTATTGAAATGAGAGGCGATGTGAGTCTCAGCCAACATGGCTGGCCCATTTGTCATGGTGACATCACTGCACTCACACTCCATCCATCTCTCCCCGGGACAGGCCACAGAACCACAGCGCAACGCATGCTGGCTTGTCTTCCCTGAACACACACAGCGTGTGAGGCAACGGAAGCCGGCCTTCCCCGACCATGTACTTTTACACACTGCCTGTTGCAATCACGAACACCGCAGACGCTTTAGTATTTACACAGTCTCTACACACTCACAAACACACTGCCCCTTCACACACAGTCTCACACACACTGCCAAGAACTCACACACAAACACACTGCCCCTTCACGCACAGTCTCACACACACTGCCAAGAACTCACACAAACACACTGCCCCTTCACGCACAGTCACACACACACTGCCAAGAACTCACAGTCACACACACACCGCTACACTGAGCCTAAGGATAACAGGTGTTTATAGGCAACGTAGCTATTCAGAATTAAAATGAATGATGACATTTCACAAATTAATAAAAATGACGTGTCCAAAATAATCACCGGCCACCTGGGTGATGGGACGGTATTGGAGAATAACAAAATGGAGAGATGCTTTATATTTACTGTTTCTCCTGAACTATGATGCTCCAGTCTTCACTCATTACCACCAGGCTGTTTCTCCTGAACTATGATGCTCCAGTCTTCACTCATTACCACCAGGCTGTTTCTCCTGAACTATGATGCTCCAGTCTTCACTCATTACCACCAGGCTGTTTCTCCTGAACTATGATGCCCCAGTCTTCACTCATTACCACCAGGCTTTGGTAGCTACAGCAATAGACAGACAAGTAAAGAGAGGGAGTAGAGGAAAGAAAGAGAGAGAGAGAGAAGAGGAATGACAGAGAGAGTAGGAGAGAGAGTAAAAAGTAGAGAAGTGAGAGAGAGAGAGAGAGAATAAAAAGTAGAGTGAGTGAGTGAGAGTGAGAAGAGCAGCTTGGTCTTTGAAGCTACTCTAACTGATGAACTCACTCCCCTCTGCTGATCTGTCTTTTGTGTGTGTGTGTGTGTGTGTGTACACTACCGTTCAAAAGTTTGGGGTCACTTAGAAATGTCCTTGTTTTCCATGAAAACATTCATGAAATGAGTTTTAAAATGAGTAGGAAATATAATCAAGACGTTGACAAGGTTATAAATAGCAATTTTATTTGAAATAATAGTGTCCTTCTATCTTTGCTTTTGTGAAAGAATCCTCCATTTGCAGCAATTACAGCCTTTGGAATTCTAGTTGTCAATTTGTTGATTTTACCCCATGCTTCCTGAAGCACCTCCCACAAGTTGGAATGGCTTGACGGTCACTTCATACGTACTATACAGTCAAGCTGCTCCCACAACAGCTCAATAGGGTTGAGATCCGGTGACGGCTGGCCACTCCATTATAGACAGAATACCAGCTGACTGCTTCTTCCCTAAATAGTTCTTGCATAGTTTGGAGCTGTGCTTTGGGCCGTTGTCCTGTTGTAGGAGGAAATGGGCTCCAATTAAGCGCCGACCACAGGGTATGGCATGGCGTTGCAAAATGGAGTGATAGCCTTCCTTCTTCAAGATCCCTTTTACCCTGTACAAATATCCCACTTTAACACCACCAAAGCACCCCCAGACCATCACATTAACTCCACCATGCATGACAGATGGCGTCAAGCACTCCATAATTTTCTCATTTTTTTCTGCATCTCACAAATGTTCTTTGTGATCCGAACACCTCAAATTTAGATTTGTCTGTCCATAACACTGGCCAGGCTGAGATATGGCTTTTTCTTTGCAACTCTGCCTAGAAGGCCAGCATTCCAGAGTTGCCTCTTCACTGTTGACGTTGAGACTGGTGTTTTCAGGGTACCATTTAATGAAGCTACCAGTTAAGGACGTGTCTAGTTTGAGAAACAGACGCCTTACTCTAATGTACTTGTCCTCTTGGTCAGTTGTGCACCGGGGTCTCCCACTGCTCTTTCTATTCTAGTTAGAGCCAGTTTGCACTCTTCTGTGAAGGGGTAGTACACAGCGTTGTACGAGATCTTCAGTTTATTGGCAATTTCTCGCATGGAATAGCCTTCATTTCTCAGAACAAGAATAGACTGACGAGTTTCAGAAGTTAGTTATTTGTTTCTGGCCATTTTGAGCATGTAATCGAACCCACAAATGCTGATGCTCCAGATACGCAACTAGTCTAAAGATGGACAGTTTTATTGCTTCTTTAATCAGAACAGTTTTCAGCTGTGCTAACATAATTGCAAAAGTATTTTGTCATGATCAATTAGCCTTTTAAAATGATAAACTTGGATTAGCTAACACAATGTGCCATTGGAACACAGGAGTGATGGTTGCTGATAATGGGCCTCTGTACGCCTGTGTAGATACGCCTTGTCTCCCCCTCGCCTAGCGTAGTAGCGACCACTGAACGACTCTGACTCACCTATTGCTGCTCATTGGACCCTATGATCTCTCAGCTACACAGCTGATGCCTGCTGGACTGTTCATTGACACTGTACCTCTTTTTGTTTATCTGTCAGCCCCAGACTCGAACTCAGGTCCTGTATGTACCTAACTGACCCTCTCTGCGCACTCATCACCATTTACCCGTTGTTGTCTTAGCTCTCCCGACCAACACCTGTGATTGTTCTATGCCTGTCTCTAATGGCAATATGCCTTGTCTACTGCTGTCTCGGTTAGTTCTTATCATTTTATTTCACTGTAGATACCTCAGTTCCGCTCAACATGCCTTATATAGCTCTTTTATCCCACCCCATGCCGGATACCTCATGCATGCCTCGGTTTACCTCCACTTAGATACCTCACCTGGCTTAACTGGTGCCCCCAGAGACGCAACCTCTCATCGTCATTCAACGCCTCGGTTTACCTCCACTGTAGTCACATCCTACCATACCCTCTACTGCAGAGATAGCTTGCAGAGTTGTCATACTATCCAGGTCTGTACCCAACAGCTTCTACTTTCAAAAATCTACCTTTCCATAAACAAATCTCTCACTGTTGCCGCCTGTTATAGACCCCCCTCAGCCCCCAGCTGTGCCCTGGACACCATGTGTGAATTGATTGCCCCCCATCTATCAGAGTTCATACTGTTAGGTGACCTACATTGGGATATGCTTAACCTGTTCAATATATGGGGGCGCTATTTCATTTTTGGATAAAAAGATGTGCCCGTTTTAAGCGCAATATTTTGTCACAAAAAGATGCTCGACTATGCATATAATTGATAGCTTTGGAAAGAAAACACTGACGTTTCCAGAACTGCAAAGATATTGTCTGTGAGTGCCCCAGAACAGAAGCTACAGGCAAAACCAAGATGAAACTGCAACCAGGAAATGAGCAGGATTTTTGAGGCTCTGTTTTTCATTGTCTCCTTATATGGCTGTGAATGCGACAGGAATGAGCCTGCCATATCTATCGTTTCGCCAAGGTGTCTGCAGCATTGTGACGTATTTGTAGGCATATCATTGGAAGATTGACCATAAGAGACTACATTTGCCAGGTGTCCGCCCGGTGTTCTCCGTCGAAATTGGTGCGTCATCGTCAACTGCACGTCTTTTTCCAAGCGAGTTACCAGAGAAAGGAGACTACCACGAACGATATATCAATGAAGAGATATGTGAAAAACACATTATTTAATTTCATTTGCGATTTTCATGAATAGTTAACGTTGCGTTATGCTAATGAGCTTGAGGCTATAAAAATAGAATCCCGGATTGCTCGATGCAAGAAGTTAACATCCCGGCAGTCCTACAATCTAAACTCGAT
Source organism: Oncorhynchus masou masou (assembly GCF_036934945.1). Taxonomy (NCBI): domain Eukaryota; kingdom Metazoa; phylum Chordata; class Actinopteri; order Salmoniformes; family Salmonidae; genus Oncorhynchus; species Oncorhynchus masou. The sequence goes on from NC_088220.1 coordinate 10,998,847, forward strand.
GCCCTCAATCTCATACAAATTATCAAGGAACCTACCAGGTACAACCCTAAATCTGTAAACATGGGCACCCTCATAGATATCATCCTGACCAATCTGCCATACAAATACACCTCCGCTGTCTCAACCAGGATCTTAGTGATCACTGCCTCATTGCCTGCATTCGTAATGGGTCCGTGAACAAACAACCACCCCTCTTTCACTGTCAAAAGCTCCATAAAATGTATTGTCTTTCTAATCGACCTGGTGCGGGTATCCTGAAAGTATATTGACCTCAGCCCATCAGTAGAGGATGCCTGGTTGATCTTTAAAAGGGCTTTCCTCACCATCTTAACTTCTTGCGTCGAGCAATCCCGGATCCCGGATCCTATTTATAGCCTCAAGCTCATTAGCATAACGCAACGTTAACTATTCATGAAAATCGCAAATGAAATAACTATATTTGCTCTCAAGCTTAGACTTTTGTTAACAACACTGTCGTCTCAGATTTTCAAAATATGCTTTTCAACCATAGCAAAACAAGCATTTGTGTGAGAGTATTGATAGCTAGCGTAGCATTTAGCGTAGCATTTAGCGGGCAACATTTGCACAAAAACCAGAAAAGGATTCAAATAAAATCATTTACCTTTGAAGAACTTCAGATGTTTTCAATGAGGAGACTGTTACATAGCAAATGTTCCGTTTTTCCTGAAAGATTCTTTGTGTAGGAGAAATCGCTCCGCTTTGTACATCACGTTTGAGTACCAAAAAAACCCGAAAATGCAGTCATCAAAACGGCGAACTTTTTTCCAAATTAACTCCATAATATTGACTGAAACACGGCAAACGCTGTTTAGAATCAATCCTCAAGGTGTTTTCACATATCTCTTCATTGATATATCGTTCGTGGAAGCATGCTTTCTTCTCTCAATCACATGGAAAAATACTTGCAGCTGAGGTTTGCGCACCAATTTCGGCGCAGGACACCGTGCGGCCACAGGTAAATGTGGTCTCTTATGGTCAATCTTCCAATGATATGCCTACAAATACGTCACAATGCTGCAGACACCTTGGGGAAACGATAGATTGGGCAGGCTCATTCGTTGCACATTCACAGCCATATAAGGAGACAATGAAAAACAGAGCCTCAAAAATCCTGCTCATTTCCTGTTTGAAGTTTCATCTTGGTTTCGCCTGTAGCATCAGTTCTGGGGCACTCACAGATAATATCTCTGCAGTTTTGGAAACGTCAGAGTGTTTTCTTTCCAAAGCTGTCAATTATATGCATAGTCGAGCATCTTTTTGTGACAAAATATTGCGCTTAAAACGGGCACGTTTTTATCCGATAATGAAATAGCGCCCCTATAGATTCAAGAGGTTAAACAAGCATGCCACAGTCAAAAAAACGTAGAACTAAGAACAGATATACTGTAACGGTTGTTGTTGGTGGAAGAAGGAGAGGACCAAGGTGCAGCATGGTACGTGTTCATGATCTTTTAATTACACTGAACACTAGAACAAAAGAAACAGTCCTGAGACAGAAAACTACCCACAACTCAAGGGTGAAAAGGCTGTCTAAGTATGGTTCTCAATCAGAGACAATTGACAGCTGCCTCTGATTTGGATCCATACCAGGCCAAACACATAGAAATACAAACATAGAATGCCCACCAACCAACCTAAAGTAGAGACATTAAAAAAGGAACAAAGGGCAGGATGTGACATATAGTCCCTGGTTCTCTCCAGACCTGACTGCCCTTGACCAGCACAAAAACATTGTGGCGTACTGCATTAGCATCGAATAGCCCCGCGATAAGCAACTTTTCAGGGAAGTCAGGAACCAATATACACAGTCAGTCAGAAAAGCAAAAGCTAGTTTTTTTAAACAGAAATTTGCATCCTGCAGCACAAACTCCAAAAAGTCCTGGGACACTGTAAAGTCCATGGAGAATAAGAGCACCTCCTCCCAGCTGCCCAATGCACTGAGGCTAGGAAACAGTCACCACCAATAAATCTACGATAATCGAGAATTTCAATAAGCATTTTTCTATGGCTGGCCATGCTTTCCACCTGACAACCCCTTGCCCAAGCCCCCCCCAAGTTCACCAAGTACTTCTCAGACAGAAGCACGGCAAATCGGAGGGCCTGTTGTCCGGACCTTTGGCAGTGTTGGGGTGCTGTTACAAGGAAATGGTAATGAGACCCGTAACATAACTGCAAATATAACAGTGACAAAGCAAAAGTGTGAACGAAATAACCAGGACAACTGAAGCCCTCAAGGTTTATTTGAAAACACACGGTAATGGGGGGGCAGGAAAAGGGGCTGAGCTGGACCCAAGGAAAGAAACAATAAGTATTCAAAAAAACCTAAGCTAGACTAGCCTACTTTAACAACAGCTAACTAACTAACTAACCAAAAATACAGGGGGTGGTCCGCCCAGTTCTAACTAGTGTATTTAACAAAGTCTACCTACGGGTAGTGTATGCCCATGGGTGACTTGTCTTGGTTTCCCCTTTTCCCACCAGCAATCAAACACAAACACCATAACCAAAACAATACTCACAGGTGATGACAAAGTGCTATGGAGGTGCTCAAACAAAAGAGAGGTTAATACACAACGAGAGAGTGAACCACAGAGACATACAGACATGGCATTTAAAGAGAGATTGAGCTCTAGAGCAAACTACTGACAAGGTTTTTAAACCAAGGGAAAGGAACTGTGATTGGGTAGGAAACAGGAGGAGGTGTGTCTTCTGATTGATGATTGATTGTTGACTGATTGGGGATTGATGATTTTCACCTGTGAGGGGAGAAGGAGAGAAAAGAACACAGGATACACACACACAGGATACTGGTATCTATGGGGGTGCCACAGGGTTTAATTCTCGGGCTGACTCTTTTCTTTGTATATATCAATGATGTCACTCTTGCTACTGATGATTCTCTGATCCACCTCTACGCAGACGACACCATTCTGTATACATCTGACCCTTCTTTGGACACTGTGTTAGCAAACCTCTAAACAAGCTTCAATGCCATACAACACTCCTTCCTTGGCCTCCAACTGCTCTTAAATGCTAGTAAAACGAAATGCATGCTCTTCAACCGATCGCTGCCCATTTCCTGAGAGTTAACAAACCACACACAAGTCAGAGTTATACTTAAACTTCATCTTTAATCAAATGAGCTTCACCATAGCCCTTTGACTCTCAGATCAATTCAGTGTCTATAAATGAATTCTGGGAGTGCTTACAAAATAATTCTAGTATCTTTTATAGCCAAGATACACCCCTTTCAACTCACATGACAAACCACAGATCTCAGAAACTTCACAAAGGGCCTTTTACTTGAGAGAGGAGTATCCCATAGCCAGATAGCATTAGCTATAAATTATCTTTCAGAGGTTCTTGGTACTTCATAGTACCAAAACATTACCTCATGCATTGGCATACATTAATTGTCAATTCTAGATACTCCCATCTCAAATACAACCCACCCCTGGACAAGCTCACTGAGGGGAGTGACTTCTTGGTCATATAATATCTCAAGATTAGTGCAACATCAGAGGGGTAATACAATGGTTCCAGACACTGCCAGACTCCTCCCCCCAATGGGAAAAGGAGGGAGTGACTGGCGTACAGACATGGTGGAGCCCTTCACATGGTTTAACAGATGCATTCACATATGAAGACAATCTTCAAACCTGTTCACATATGAAGACAATGTTCCATTCTGATATTCTGCCTATTACCAGACATGTAAAAGACAAGCCTGACCTCTCCCCTCTCTGGGCCCCAAGTGACTTTTCCCTAGAGAAGAAAGGAAAATTGCAAATGCCGACAGTATAGTCCAAAAAGAGACATTCTAATGACAAGTATCTCACATAAGCATATTATGAAAGTAAATAAAACATCTTATTTATCTATGTTACCTAACTAATATTGATTCAGCTACGACAACCCTCGTATAACTGATTATCCTACCGATCCTCGGCAATGTCATTTACAAAATAACCTCCAACACTCTACTCAGCAAATTGGATGCAGTCTATCACAGTGCCATCCGTTTTATCACCAAAGCCCCATACACTACCCACCTCTGCAACCTGTACGCTCTTGGCTGGCCCTCGCTTCATATCCGTCGCCAAACCCATTGACTTCAGGTCATCTATAAGTATTTGCCAGGTAAAGCCCCGCCTTATCTCAGCTCACTGGTCACCATAGCAACACCCATCTGTGCACACGCTCCAGCATGTATATTTCACTGGTCATCCCCAAAGCCAACACTTCCTTTGGTCGCTTTTCCTTCCAGTTCTCTGCTGTCAATGACTAGAACGAATTGCAAAAGTTAATGAAGCCGGAGACTTATATCTCCCTCACTAAGTATAAGCATCAGCTGTCAGAGCAGTTGACCGATCACTGCACCTGTACACAGCCCATCTGTAAATAGCCCACCCAACTACCTCATCTCCATATTATTATTGTTGTTGTTGTTGCTCTTTTGCAGCCCAGTATCTCTACTTGCACATCATCATCTGCACATCTATCACTCCAGTGTTAATGCTAAATTGTAAATATTTTGCCACTGTGGCCTATTTATTGCCTTTCTACATTTGCACACACTGTATATAGAATTTTCTATTGTGTAATTGACTGTATGTTTGTTTATCCTATGTGTAACTCTGTGTTGTTTGTGTCACACTGCTTTGCTTTATCTTGGCCAGGTCTCAGTTGTAAATGAGAACTTGTTCTCAACTGGCCTGGTTAAATAAAGAAAAGAAAATAATTCTATGTGACCCCAAACTTTTGAACGGTGTGTGTGTGTGTGTATATGTGTGTGTGTGTGTGTGTGTGTGTGTGTGTGTGTGTGTGTGTGTGTGTGTGTGTGTGTGTGTGTGTGTGTGTGTGTGTGTGTGTGTGTGTGTGTGTGTGTGTGTGGCTACATCTGGGATGTTCATTTTGTCGGTTTATTATTTTTGTTTGTTGTATAGTATTCAATTAAAATGGATAATCATCAAGCTGCACTTTGGTCCTCCTCACTTTCGCCTGACGAAGAACGTTACAGAATCACACACCAACCAAGGACCAAGCAGCGTGGTAAAGGGCAGCAGCAGCAGCTAAAATCACAGGACTCCTGGACATGGGAGGAGATACTTGACGGCAAGGGACCCTGGGCACAGGCTGGGGAATATCGCCGCCCCAAGGCAGAGCTGGAGGCAGCGAAAGCTGAGCGGCGGCGATATGAGGAGGCAGCATGACAGGCACGAGAGCAGCCCCCCCAAAAATGTGGGAGGAGGCACACGGGGAGTGGGGCAGAGTCAGGTTGGAGACCTGAGCCCACTCCTCGTGCTCATCGGAAGAAGCGCAGTACTGGTCAACGCACGGTGTCGCCAGTATGCGCTCATAGCCCGGTGGGCTATAGGCCAGCCCCCGCAAGTGCCATGCGAGTGGGCATCCAGCCAGGGCGTGTTGTGCCAGCCCAGCGTGTTTGACCTCCAGTACGCCGTTTCGGTCCAGGGTATCCTCCGCCGGCGCTGCGTAATGTGTCTCCAGTACGCCGTTTCGTTCCAGGGTATCCTGCGCCGGCGCTGCGTAATGTGTCTCCAGTACGCCGTTTCGTCCAGGGTATCCTGCGCCGGCGCTGCGTAATGTGTCTCCAGTACGCCGTTTCTTCCAGGGTATCCTGCGCCAGCGCTGCGTAATGTGTCTCCAGTACGCCGTTTCGGTCCAGGGAATCCTGCGCCGGCGCTGCGTAATGTGTCTCCAGTACGCCGTTTCGTTCCAGGGTATCCTGCGCCGGCGCTGCGTAATGTGTCTCCAGTACGCCGTTTCGTTCCAGGGTATCCTGCGCCGGCGCTGCGTAATGTGTCTCCAGTACGCCGTTTCGGTCCAGGGTATCCTGCGCCGGCGCTGCGTAATGTGTCTCCAGTACGCCGTTTCGGTCCAGGGTATCTTGCGCCGGCGCTGCGTAATGTGTCTCCAAGGCGCTGGGAGGATGCAGTGCGTTCTATCCCTGCTCTGCCCGTGCCGGGCGAATGTGGTTATTGAGCCTAAGGGAGAGGTGCGAGTGGTAGGCACCAGATCTCCAGTGCTCACCCACAGCCCGGTTCAACCTCTGCCTGCACTCTGGATGGTCCAGGCTAAAGTGGGCATCCAGCCTGGAGGAGTGGTGCCAAGGCTGCGCACCAGAGCTCCAGTGCTCCCCACAGCCCAGTCCATCCGGTGCCTCCTCCACGCACCAGAGCTCCTGTAGGTCTCCCCAGCCTGGTGGGCCCTGTGGCAGGCTGTCTCTCTGTCTCATCCCTACAGGTGCTCCCGCCTGTCCAGCGCTGCCAGAGTCTCCCGTCTGTCCAGCGCCGCCTGAGCTGCCCCTCAGTCCGGAGCTGCCCCTCAATCCAGAGGCGCTCCTCAGTCCAGCGGGGCCTGTTATTAGGGTCCTCGGTCCAAGGTCGGACCCTCCCCTATAGGTTTAGGTTTTGCGGCCGGAGTCCACACCTTGGGAGGGGGGTACTGTCACACCCTGGCCATAGTTTACTTTGTATGTTTCTATGTTTTGGTTGGTCAGGGTGTGATATGAGTGGGCATTCTATGTTGTATGTCTAGTTTGTCTGTTTCTGTGTTAGGCCTGATATGGTTCTCACTCAGAGGCAGGTGTTAGTCATTGTCTTTGATTGGGAACCATATTTAGGTAGCCTGTTTTGTATTGTAGGGTGTGGGTGATTTTACCTGTGTTCCTGTGTGTGTGTGTGTGTGTGTGTGTGTGTGTGTGTGTGTGTGTGTGTGTGTGTGTGTGTGTGTGTGTGTGTGTGTGTGTGTGTGTGTGTGTGTGTGTGTGTGTGTGTGTGTGTGTGTGTGTGTGTGTGTGTTTTCACATTACAGGACTGTTTCGTCTTCGTTCATTTTGTCGGTTTATTGTTTTTGTTCGTTGTATAGTATTCAATTAAAATAGATAATCATCACGCTGTATTTTGGTCCTCCTCTCTTTCGCCCGACGTAGAACGTTACACCATAGTGGGAGGAGGAGGCTCCAATGGAATGTAGCCACTTTAAGAAAGATCCATTAGGGATTCAGACAAATCAGTGAAACTGTGAAGCCTTTATTTCATCACCTCTGGTGTTGTTCCATGTGGAGCCAAAGCAGTCAGTCAGTCAGTCTGTTCTGTTCAGTCTCTCTGGTTGATGGGTCCCAACTGGCACTCTATTCCCTATGTTGTTGTTCACTACTTTGGACCAGAGCCCTACCCGCCCCCTGGTGGAATGTAGTTCACTATATAGGGTGGTATATGGGACGCCTCTGTCTCTTCTCCAACCCAGGAGTACCCAGTACAAGGCCGGTCATGGCTGAGCTTCCATGTGTGATGCAAACCACCACTTAGCGTAAAAGCATTTCCCTGTCTCTGACAAGCCAATGTCTCAGAGAGAGAGAGAGATGTTTGTCCCATCCACCAAACTACCAGGTGTGAAATAGGGTAGAGACTCAAGGGGTATGTTAATTTTGTAAAGAGCAAACCTAACCTACTCGATTAAATCAGTCAAAACAGGAAAATGTTTAATTGGGCTAGAAATTAATAAGGAAAGTATCTCAACAGAGAAAAATGTCCTCATGTGTGCTACCTATATCCCCCCAAAATAATCCTCATACGAGGACAGCTTCTCCATCCTAGAGGGGAGATCAACCATTTCCAGGCCCAGGGACAGGTACTAGTCTGTGGTGTCCTACATGCCAGAACTGGACAATAACCTGACACCCTCAGCACACAGGGACACACACACCTACCTGGAGGTGACCGCATTCCCTCCCCCATATGCCCCCTAGACACAACAATCACAACATAACCAACAAAAACGGGTCACAACTCCTGCAGCTCTGTTGCACGCTGGGTATGTACATAGTCATTGGTAGGCTTCGAGGGGACTCCTATGGTAGGTAGACCTATAGCTCATCTCTTGGCAGTAGTACTGTAGACTACTTTATCACTGACCTCAACCCAGAGTCTCTCAGAGCGTTCACAGTCAGCCCACTGACACCCCTGTCAGACCACAGCAAAATCACAGGTCTACTTAAACAGCAATACTCAATCATGAGGCATCAAAGCCAAAGGAACTGAATACTATTAAGAAATTATATAGATGGAAGGAAAGTAGTTTGGAAATCTACCAGGAAGCAATTAGGCAACAACTAATTAAATCCCTTCAAGACAATTTCCTGGACAAATTGTTTGTGTAAACTTGGCAGTATAAAATCTTAACAGTATATTTGACCTCTCAGCTTCCATTTCAAATCTAAAAAATGTAAGCAGACAACCTAAGAAAATTAACAACAGTGACAAATGGTTTGATGAAGAATGCAAAAACCTAAGAAAAAAATTGAGAAAGCCTGTCCAACCAAAAACATAGAGACCCAGAAAACCTGGGGTCTACTCCTTCACTATGGTGAATCACTAAAACAATACAGAAATATACTACGGAAAACATGGAAAAGCACGTCAGAAATCCACAGACATAGAATCTAACCACTTCTGGGAGAATTGGAAAACTCTAAACTAACAACACAAAGACGAATCTGTCCAAAACGGAGATGTCTGAATAAACCACTTCTGGGAGAATTGGAAAACTCTAAACTAACAACACAAAGACGAATCTGTCCAAAACAGAGATGTCTGGATAAACCACTTCTCCAATCTGTTTGGCTCTTTAACAATGAACATACAGCAAAAACATATACCGTACATGATTAAATACAAATCTTAGAATCAACTATTAAAGACTACCACAGTATTCTCCAATTACATCGAATTAACCAGAGGAGAAAATACAAACCCTCCAACCTGAAAAGGCCTGTGGGGTTGATGGTGTCCTAAATGAAATACAATCCCTCCAACCTGAAAAGGCCTGTGGGGTTGATGGTGTCCTAAATGAAATACAATCCCTCCAACCTGAAAAGGCCTGTGGGGTTGATGGTGTCCTAAATGAAATACAACCCCTCCAACCTGAAAAGGCCTGTGGGGTTGATGGTGTCCTAAATGAAATACAATCCCTCCAACCTGAAAATGGTGTCCTAAATGAAATGAAAAGGCCTGTGGGGTTGATGGTGTCCTAAATGAAATACAATCCCTCCAACCTGAAAAGGCCTGTGGGGTTGATGGTGTCCTAAATGAAATACAATCCCTCCAACCTGAAATGGCCTGTGGGGTTGATGGTGTCCTAAATGAAATACAATCCCTCCAACCTGAAAAGGCCTGTGGGGTTGATGGTGTCCTAAGTGAAATACAATCCCTCCAACCTGAAAAGGCCTGTGGGGTTGATGGTGTCCTAAATGAAATACAATCCCTCCAACCTGAAAAGGCCTGTGGGGTTGATGGTGTCCTAAATGAAATACAACCCCTCCAACCTGAAAAGGCCTGTGGGGTTGATGGTGTCCTAAATGAAATGCAATCCCTCCAACCTGAAAAGGCCTGTGGGGTTGATGGTGTCCTAAATGAAATACAATCCCTCCAACCTGAAAAGGCCTGTGGGGTTGATGGTGTCCTAAATGAAATACAATCCCTCCAACCTGAAAAGGCCTGTGGGGTTGATGGTGTCCTAAATGAAATACAATCCCTCCAACCTGAAATGGCCTGTGGGGTTGATGGTGTCCTAAATGAAATACAATCCCTCCAACCTGAAAAGGCCTGTGGGGTTGATGGTGTCCTAAGTGAAATACAATCCCTCCAACCTGAAAAGGCCTGTGGGGTTGATGGTGTCCTAAATGAAATACAATCCCTCCAACCTGAAAAGGCCTGTGGGGTTGATGGTGTCCTAAATGAAATACAATCCCTCCAACCTGAAAAGGCCTGTGGGGTTGATGGTGTCCTAAATGAAATACAATCCCTCCAACCTGAAAAGGCCTTTGGGGTTGATGGTATCCTAAATGAAACTATAAAATATACAGACCACAAATTCCAATTGGCTATACTTAAACTCTTTAACATCCTCAGCTCTGGCATCTTCCCAATATTTGGAACCAAGGACTGATCACCCCAATCCACAAAAGTGGAGTCAAATAACCCAATAACTACTGTGGGATATGAATCAACAGCAACCTTGGGAAAATCCTCTGCATCATTAACAGCAGACTCGCACATTTCCTCAGTGAAAACAATGTACTGAGTAAATGTCAAATTGTCTTTTTACCAAATTACCATACGACAGATGACATATTCAACCCCGCACACCCTAATTGACAAACAAACAAACCAAAACAAAGGCAAAGTCTTCTAATGCTTTGTTGATTTCAAAAAAGTTATTGACTCAATTTGGCATGAGGGTCTGCTATACAAATTGATGTAAAGCGATTTTGGGGTACAAACATACGACATTATTAAATCCATGTACACAAGCAACAAGTGTGCGATTAAAATTGGTTAAAAAAACACATTTCTTTCCAAACGGCTGGGAAGTGAGACAGGGATGCAGCTTAAGCCCCACCCTCTTCAACGTATATATCAACGAATTGACGAGGGCACTAGAACAGTCTGCAGCACCTGGCCTCACCCTACTAGAATCTGAAGTCAAATGTCTACTGTTTGCTGATAATCTGGTGCTTTTGTCCCCAACCAAGGAGGGCCTACAGCAGCACCTAGATATTCTGCACAGATTCTGCCAGACCTGGGCCCCGACAGTAAATCTCAGTAAGACATAAATAATGGTGTAACAAAAAAGGTGCATTCGCCAGGACCACGAATACAAATTCCATCTTGACACCGTTGCCCGAGAGCACACAAAAAACTATACCTCGACCTAAACATCAGCGCGACAGGTAACTTCCACAAAGCTGTGAACGATCTGAGAGACAAGGCAAGAAGGCTCTTCTATGCCATCAAAAGGAATATAAAATCTGACATACCAATTAGGATATGGCTGAAAATACTTCAATCAGCATGTAGAATTCTGCCAAAATATCCTGTGTACAATGTAAAACACCAAATAATGCATGCAGAGCAGAATTTGACCGACACCCGCTAATGATCAAAATCCAAAAAAGAGCTGTTAAATTCTACAACCACCTAAAAGGAAACAATTCCCAAATAACTTACAGAGAAATAAACCTGGGGAAGAGTCCCATAAGCAAGCTGGTCCTGGGACTCTGTTCACAAACACAAACAGACCCCACAGAGCCCCAGGACAGCAACATCATTAGAGAAAACAAAGATAATTACTTGACACATTGTAAATAAAAAAATGTAGACAAAGCAAACTAGAATGCTATGTGGCCCTAAACAGAGAGTACAAACTCCTATATCTATTGGGTGAAAGACCACAGTGTGACATCACAGCAGCAAGATTTGTAACCTGTTGCCAAAACAAAAGGGCAACCAGTGAAGAACAAACACCATTATAAATACAACCTATAAGGAGAGGCAGAGGCAAAGATAGAGACAGAGGGAGAGACATGGGCAAAGAGAGAGACACAGAGGCAGAGGGGGAGAGAGAGAGAGGCAGAGAGAGAGACCGAGAGAGAGAGACGGGGGCAGAGAGAGAGACAGAGGCTGAGAAAGAGAGACAGACAGAGGGAGAGACAGGGGCAAAGAGAGAGACACAGAGGCAGAGGGAGAGAGAAAGAGGCAGAGGCAGAGAGAGAGACAGAGGAAGAGCGATAGAGAGAGAGAGAGGCAGAGAGAGAGACAGAGGCAGAGAGAGACAGAGGCAGAGAAAGAGAGACAGACAGAGAGAGGCAGAGAGAGAGACAGAGAGAGATACAGAGGCAGAGAAAGAGAAAGAGAGAGAAACAGAGAGAGATACAGGGGCAAAGAGAGAGACACAGAGGCAGAGGGAGAGAGAGAGATGCAGAGAGAGAGGCAGAGAGAGAGACAGGGGCAAAGAGAGAGACACAGAGGCAGAGGGAGAGAGAGAGAGAGAGTCAGAGAGAGAGACAGAGGCAGAGAGAGACAGAGGCAGAGAAAGAGAGACAGACAGAGAGAGAGGCAGAGAGAGACAAAGAGAGAGATACAGAGGCAGAGAAAGAGAGAGAGACAGGGGCAAAGAGAGAGACACAGAGGCAGAGGTAGAGAGAGAGAGACAGAGGCAGAGAAAGAGAGAGAGAGAGGGGCAAAGAGAGAGAGAGACAGAGGCAGAGACAGAGGTAGAGAGAGACAGAGAAAGAGAGAGGGAGACAGAGGCAGAGAGAGAGAGAGAGACAGGGGCAAAGAGAGAAACACGGAGGCAGAGAAAGAGAGCAGATAAAGAAAGAGAGGCAGAGAGAGACAGAGGGAGAGAAAGAAAGAGGCAGAGAGAGAGAGACAGAGGCAGAGACAGAGGTAGAGAGAGACAGAGAAAGAGAGAGGGAGACAGAGGCAGAGAGAGAGAGGCCGAGAGAGACAGAGTCAGAAAAAAGAGAGGCAGAGAGAGAGACATAGACTCTATCAGTGTGTGTGTGTGTGTGTGTGTGTGTGTGTGTGTGTGTGTGTGTGTGTGTGTGTGTGTGTGTGTGTGTGTGTGCGTGCGTGCGTGCGTGCGTGTGTGTGTGATTTCTCTACACATCCAGATTTTCCGCGTGTGTTTGTTTTCGGTTTTACTCTCCTCATGGAGATCAGATGTCCACGTAATTATAGGGAAACAGACAGAACTCAGAAAAGTGGTAAATATGAAAAATGCTATTTTATGTTTAGGGGTTTTAGTTTCAGGGTTAAAATTAAGGTTAGTTTTAGGGTTTGGGAAAATAGGATTTTGAATGGGAATCGATTGTTTGCTACACACAAGGATAGTAAAATAAATGTGCATGTGTTTAACTGCATCTATACCCAGCAGTATAATACTGTACACTGAGTATATGGGTACTGCTGTACTGTGTGGCTGCAGCGGACACACTATACGTTTCATTCATTCATTACTTCACACAGCAGAGCGGAGAAAAGCTTCAGCACTGCACACTGTGTACTGTACTGTAACTCTGGATCTGTAGCTGAGGGTTGCATTCAGATACACTGATTATGGTTGACATGAAACATCTATTTGTCCAGCCGTTTAGCAAAGAGCTGCAATTGATGATGGTGAGCCTATAATTCAACAAATCTATTAGAGATATGATTCTATTAGAGAGATGATTCTACTGGAGAGATGATTCTATTGGAGAGATGATTCTATTGGAGAGATAATTCTATTGGAGAGATGATTCTATTAGAGAGATGATTCTATTAGAGAGATGTTTCTATTAGAGAGTTGTTTCTATTAGAGAGATGTTTCTACTGGAGAGATGATTCTATTGGAGAGATGTTTCTATTAGAGAGATGTTTCTACTGGAGAGATATTTCTATTGGAGAGATGTTTCTATTGGAGAGATGATTCTATTAGAGAGATGTTTCTACTGGAGAGATGTTTCTACTGGAGAGATGTTTCTATTGGAGAGATGATTCTATTAGAGAGATGTTTCATGTGGAGAGATTATTCTATTGGAGAGTTGTTTCTATTGGAGAGATGATTCTATTGGAGAGTTGTTTCTATTGGAGAGATGTTTCTATTGAAGAGATGATTCTATTGGAGAGATGCAGCAAGGTCCTTGAAATGTTGAATAGACTTTCACATAGACAAGAACTGTGTTTCTGTTCATGGCTGCCAGATAGTTCTTTAATTATGAATCTGTAACAAGGTCTATTGGGATCAATGCCTTCCCTTTTACCATTGACGAGAGAGGTCATCTAATGTTACATTCACTCAGCTAGAACAGGATGTTGTTCCATGTCTGTGTGAGAGAGATAACAATTTAAAGAGAAAACGGTTGCGACACGGCTCGCTTGTTTTCACAACTTACGTCTTCCAGTCTTTATGTATTTGTTCTTTTCACCGGAAACAGGGGATGAGGCAGAGAGGGTGAATGAGCTTCGGTGTTCAACCTTCTATAAATATCCTCTCTTGTGCTGTTTCTCTCTCTCTCTCTCTATCTCTCTCTCTCTCTCTCTCTCTCTCTCTCTCTCTCTCTCTCTCTCTCTCTCTCTCTCTCTCTCTCTTCCTCTCTCTCCCCATCTCTCTCTCCCCATCTCTCTCTCTCTCTTCCATCTCTCTCTTGCTGCCCATCTCTCTCTCTCTCCCCATCTCTCTCTCCCCATCTCTCTCTCTCTCTCTCGCTCCCCATCTCTCGCTCTCTTGCTCCCCATCTCACTCTCTCTCTCTCTGTCTCCCTCTCTCTCTCTCTCTCTCTCTCTCTCTCCTTCTCTCTCTCTCTCTCTCTCCCCCCATCTCTCTCTCTCTCTCTCTCCCCATCTCTCTCTCCCCATCTCTCTCTCTCTCTTCCCATCTCTCTCTCGCTGCCCATCTCTCTCTCGCTGCAAATCTCTCTCTCTCCCCATCTCTCTCTCTCTCTCTCGCTCTCTCGCTCCCCATCTCACGCTCTCTTGCTCCCCATCTCACTCTCTCTCTCTCTGTCTCCCTCTCTCTCTCTCTCTCTCCTTCTCTCTCTCCCCATTTCTCTATCTCTCTCTCGCTCCCCATCTCTCTCTCTCTCTCTCTTTCCCCCCATCTCAATTCAATTCAATTCAAGGGCTTTATTGGCATGGGAAACGTGTTAACATTGCCAAAGCAAGTGAGGTAGATAATATACAAAAGTGAAATAAACAATAAAATTAACAGTAAACATTACACATGCAGAAGTTTCAAAACAATAAAGACATTAAAAATGTCATATTATATATATATATATATATATACATATACATATATACATACATATACATATACATACATATACATATATACATACATATACATATATACATATATACATATATATATATATACATATATACATATATACATATATATATATATATATATATATATATATATATACATATATACATATATACATATATACATATATATAGTGCCTTGCGAAAGTATTCGGCCCCCTTGAGCTTTGCGACCTTTTGCCACATTTCAGACTTCAAACATAAAGATATAAAACTGTATATTTTGTGAAGAATCAACAACAAGTGGGACACAATCATGAAGTGGAATGACATTTATTGGATATTTCAAACTTTTTTAACAAATCAAAAACTGAAAAATTGGGCGTGCAAAATTATTCAGCCCCTTTACTTTCACTGCAGCAAACTCTGTGAGAATGCTTTATTCTGGGTGATGGGCCTGTTGGGTGGGGGATGTCCTCTGTGAGAATGCTTTGTCCTGGGTGATGGGCCTGCTGGGTGGGGAGTGTCCTCTGTGACAATGCTTTGTCCTGAGTGATGGGCCTGCCGGGTGGGGGGGTGTCCTCTGTAAGAATGCTTTGTCCTGGGTGATGGGCCTGCCGGGTGGGGAGTGTCCTCTGTAAGAATGCTTTGTCCTGGGTGATGGGCCTACCGGGTGGGGGGTGTCCTCTGTAAGAATGCTTTGTCCTGGGTGATGGGCCTGCCGGGTGGGGGGGGGGGTGTCCTCTGTAAGAATGCTTTGTCCTGGGTGATGGGCCTGCCGGGTGGGGGGGGTGTCCTCTGTAAGAATGCTTTGTCCTGGGTGATGGGCCTGCCGGGTGGGAGTGTCCTCTGTAAGAATGCTTTGTCCTGGGTGATGGGCCTGCCGGGTGGGGGTGTCCTCTGTAAGAATGCTTTGTCCTGGGTGATGGGCCTGCCGGGTGGGGGGTGTCCTCTGTAAGAATGCTTTGTCCTGGGTGATGGGCCTGCCGGGTGGGGAGTGTCCTCTGTAAGAATGCTTTGTCCTGGGTGATGGGCCTGCCGGGTAAGTGTCCTCTGTAAGAATGCTTTGTCCTGGGTGATGGGCCTGATGGGTGGGGGTGTCCTCTGTAAGAATGCTTTGTCCTGGGTGATGGGCCTGCCGGGTGGGGGGGGGGTGTCCTCTGTAAGAATGCTTTGTCCTGGGTGATGGGCCTGCCGGGTGGGGAGTGTCCTCTGTAAGAATGCTTTGTCCTGGGTGATGGGCCTGCCGGGTGGGGGGGTGTCCTCTGTAAGAATGCTTTGTCCTGGGTGATGGGCCTGATGGGTGGGGGGGGTGTCCTCTGTAAGAATGCTTTGTCCTGGGTGATGGGCCTGCCGGGTGGGGGGGGTGTCCTCTGTAAGAATGCTTTGTCCTGGGTGAGGACCTGCCGGGTGGGGGGGGTGTCTTCTCCTCTCCATGCTCCACACGAAGCCTCTTTATGTGTGTAGGGTGGTCCCCTACCCTCTCTCCCTCTGCCCTCCCATCCATACCCCTGAGGCCCCCATTCAGTAGTGTGCTGGCCACTGGGCATGCTGGGGGGGGGGGACTTGGAACTCTGTCTTGTTGTGGGGGATTCTTAGGGGGCTGTCAAGGCTGTGTGGTTCTTTTCTTCCCCAGACGGAACGGGGTGAGGGGAGACTCTGGCAAAAGGCCAAAACTGCTCTGTGGTTGTATCATCACTGTTATTACACTCCGAGATATCCTCCTCTTTCCTTCCTCCCTCCCTCTCCACTCCTCCTCCTCTTTCCTTCCTCCCTCCCTCACCACTCCTCCTCCTCTTTCCTTCCTCCCTCCCTCACCACTCCTCCTCCTCTTTCCTTCCTCCCTCCCTCACCACTCCTCCTCCTCTTTCCTTCCTCCCTCCCTCACCACTCTTCCTCCCCATTCCTCCATCCCTCCCTCACCACTCTTCCTCCCCATTCCTCCCTCCCTCACCACTCCTCCTCCTCTTTCCTTCCTCCCTCCCTCACCACTCCTCCTCCTCTTTCCTTCCTCCCTCACCACTCCTCCTCCTCTTTCCTTCCTCCCTCCCTCACCACTCCTCCTCCTTCCTCCCCCATTACCAAATCCCCCCGGCTCTGTCCCCTCATCCCTACACTCCTTCTACTCACCCTCCACCATGACTTTACACATACCATTATGCTATGAGGGGAGAGAGATAATATGACATTTGAAATGTCTCTTTGTTCATTTTTTAAAACTTTTGTTAATTATCTATTTCACTTGCTTTGGCAACGTAAACATGTTTCCCATGCCAATAAAGCCCCTTGAATTGAGAAGGAATTCAGATATTTAAATCATAGCCTGAGTTAAAGCCTAGTCTATAGTAAACAGACATTTAAATCATAATCAATAGAGACATATCAATACTGAGAGGAGAGGCTAAAGAAATCACTGTGGCTGCTGCTCACACACACACACACACACACACACACACCCTTGCTGATACTCTGAGAAAGAGAAAAGAGACTGTTGGTTGAGAACCAAAGAGGAGCCTTAATACACGTAATGTGTAATGTGGTCACTCACACAGCCTGGTTGCGAACACACAACTCATTTCACTTGTTAATTAAACATGTTAGGGCCCAGGGATATACAGCCTTGGTCAGAGTGGAGACTATTTAATTAAAACAAGAAATGGTGAATTAGAGCAAAGAGCTCCAGGTCTATATAGCCTGGTCCCAGATTAGAACAAAGAGCTCCAGGTCTATATAGCCTGGTCCCAGATTAGAGCAAAGAGCTCTAGGTGTTACGGAGAAATGAGTGAGGAGGTGTGGAGTCAGGCGCAGAGAGCAAAAGATGTGGGGAAAAAACACGCTTTAATGTCCCGGAAAGACGGCAGGACTTAGAGAACCGACCAGGATCGTTGTGTTACCCTGAGAGGGGGGAAGGTCAGTAAGAAAATCCACCGATAGATGGGTCCACGGCCGTTGTGGAACGGGAAGAGGTTGTAATTTACCTCGTGGCAGGTGTCTAGGACTCTGGGCGCACACCGAACAGGAGGAGACATAGAATCGCACATCCCTCCTCAAAGTGGGCCACCAGTACTTCCTCTGAAGACCTCGCACTGTCCTAAAAATACCTGGGTGACCCGACGAGGGTAGACAATGAGCCCATCGAATCAATTGATCACTAACAGCCAGCGGCATGTACCTACGACCCTCCGGACACTGTGGAGGCGCAGGTTCCTCCCTTAGCGCCCGCTCGATGTCCGCGTCCACATCCCATACTACTGGTGCCACCAGCTTAGCGGCCGGAATGATGGGAGTAGGATCGATGGACCTGTCCTCAGTGTCATAGAGTGTTGACAACGCGTCGGCCTTAGTGTTGAGGGAACCTGGTCTATACGAGATAGTGAAACGAAATCTGGTGAAAAACATGGCCCACCTTGCCTGACGAGGATTCAGTCTCCTAGCTGATCGGATATACTCCAGGTTACGGTGGTCAGTCCAGATAAGGAAAGGGTGCTTAGCCCCCTCAAGCCAGTGTCTCCACACCTTCAGGGCCTTAACCATAGCCAACAACTCCCTATCCCCCACATCATAATTCCGCTCTATACTGGCCCGAGTTTCTTTGAAAAAAAGGCACAGGGGCGGAGCTTCGGTGGTGCACCCGAACGCTGTGAGAGCACCGCTCCAACCCCAGCCTCGGATGCGTCCACCTCTACTATAAACGCCAAAGAAGGGTCCGGATGCGCCAACACCGGCGCCTCAGTGAACATCGCCTTCAACTTATGAAAAGCTCCGTCCGCCTCTGCTGACCACTGTAAACGCACCGGCCCCCCCCTTCAGCAGTGAGGTAATAGGGGCAGCTGCCTGACCAAAACCCCGGATAAACCTCCGGTAGTAATTGGCAAACCCCAAGAACCGCTGCACCTCCTTTACCGTGGTCGGAGTCGGCCAATTACGCACGGCCTTTACGCGGTCACCCTCCCTTACCAACCCAGAGCTGGAAATGTGATAACCCAGGAAGGAAACTGATCGTTTGGAAAACTCACATTTCTCCGCCTTCACATACAGGTCATGCTCCAGCAGTCGTCTAAGAACCTTGCGCACCAGAGATACATGCGCAGTGCGTGTAGGTCTCTGAGAATCTCATCCACGAAGGATTGAAATATAGCTGGAGCATTCTTTAAACCGTATGGCATGACGAGGTACTCATAATGGCCAGAAGTAGTGCTAAATGCAGTTTTCCACTCATCTCCATCCCGAATACGCACCAGATTATAAGCACTCCTGAGATCCAGTTTAGTGAAGAACTGCGCTCCGTGAAATGATTCCACTGCCGTCACAATGAGAGGTAAAACCCACCGTGATGGAATTTAGACCTCTATAATCAATACACGGACGCAAACCACCATATTTTTCTTCACAAAAAAGAAACTCGAAGAGACTGTACCCCTGTCCCAGTGCCTCGGTGATATAAGTTTCCATAGCCACCGTCTCCTCCTGGGACAAAGGATACACATGACTCCTGGGGAGTGCAGCGTTACCCTGGAGGTTTATCACGCAATCCCCCTGCCTATGGGGTGGTAATTGGGTCGCCTTCTTTTTACTGAAAACGATAGCCAAATCGTCATACTCAGCTGAAATGTGCATGGTGGAAACCTGGTCTGGACTCTCCACCGTTGTCGCACCGATGGAAACCCCTACACACCTGCCTGAACACTCATCAGACCACCCTGGAGAGTTCCCTGTTTCCACGAAATCGTAGGATTATGAATAGCTAGCCAGGGAATCCCCAGCACCACTGGAAACGCAGGTGAATCGATAAGGAACAAACTAATTCGCTCCTTGTGATTCCCCTGCGTAATCATCTCCAACGAAATTGTGGCTTTCCTCACCAGCCCTGACCCTAATGGTCGACTATCTAAAGAGTGCACGGGAAAAGGGGGGTCTACTTTTACTAACGGAATCCTCAACCTCCGCGATCTATGAAGTTTCCAGCTGCGCCTGAATCTACCAGTGCCTTATGCTGGAGAGAAGGAGAATAATTATGGAAACAAATTAATAAGAACATGTGACCAACAGGAAACTCTGGGAGAGTGTAGTGCTTACTCACCTGGGGTGACCGAGGAGTGTTCTGCCTGCCTTCTCGATTCCCAGATGAATTCCTCCAGCACCGACCAGACGTGTGCCCTCTCCGGCCACAACTGGTACAGGAGGAACTTCCTCCTCCGATCTCCCTAGACGCGGTCCCTCCTAGCTCCATCGGGATAGGAGCAGGAGGGTCAGGAGGTAGAACTGACAGGACCCTTTCAGAACGTCCGCGAGCAGCTAGCAGATGGTCCAACCGGATCGAAAGGTCTATCAGTCCATCCAGGCTAAGTGTAGTGTCCCGAGAGGCCAGCTCCCTGCGGACGTCCTCTCTCAGGCTACATCTGTAATGGTCTATCAGGGACCTGTCGTTCCACCCTGCTCCAGCGGCCAAGGTCCGGAACTCCAGCGCGAAGTCCTGCGCGCTCCTCGTCCCCTGTCTGAGAATGAACAATCTCTCACCCGCCGCTCGACCGTCTGGAGGGTGATCGAACACGGCCCTGAAACGGCGGGTGAACTCCGGGTAATTGTCCTTCGCTGAGTCGGGCCCGTTCCAGACCGCATTAGCCCACTCCAGGGCTCTACCCGTAAGGCATGTGATGAGGACCCACACTCTCTCCTCGTCCGAGGGAGCCGGCCGAACGGTGGCCAGGTAGAGGTCTAGTTGAAGCAGGAATCCCAGGCACCACGTCGCTGCTCCATCGTACTCCCTCGGAGGCATAATGCGCAGAGCGCTGGAACCGGATCCAGATGGGGGAGATGGTAGAGTTGCTGGTGGGAGGGTCGGTGGGGTAGTAGGGAGACCATTCCTCTCCCAACGATCCATCCTCTCCATCATTTGATCCATCGCTGATCCTAGGCGATGGAGGATGGACGTGTGATGAAGGACTCTCTCCTCCATAGTGGGAAAAGGAGTGGTCGCTGCTCCTGCTGACTCCATATCGTGGTGCGGGCTTCTGTTACGGAGAAATGAGTGAGGAGGTGTGGAGTCAGGCGCAGAGAGCAAAAGATGTGGGAAAAAACACACTTTAATGTCCCGGAAAAATAACATGAACAAAAGTAGGAAAACAAATGATCAGAAATATTAACGGACAGCGCGAAACCCAAAATACAAACAAAATACACTCAAACATAGAACAGACGAACAAACCCGCACGAAACAGAAGCGGGCTGAACAAGCTATATATAACCCTACCCTAACAACCAAACAAGAAACAGGTGATACCAATCAGACAAAACCAAAGGAACACAGAACAACGGATCGGTGATACCTAGTAGACCGGTGACAACGACCGCCGAGCGCCACCCGAACAAGAAGGGGAGTCACCTTCGGTAATATTCGTGACACCAGGTCTATATAGCCTGGTTCCAGATTAGAGCAAAGAGCTCCAGTTCTATATAGCCTGGTCCCAGATTAGAACAAAAAGCTCCAGGTCAATATAGCCTGGTCCCAGATTAGTTTTTGCTCTTGACAGATCAACTTCTTTGATGTCATTATCATGCGCAACGTGGCTTTGGTAAGACACATCCACATGGAGTTGTCAAGAGAGTGGAAATCAACCTGGCACACAGGTCTCTATTAGTGGTAACCTTTCTCTCCTGGCACATTGTGACTGAGCTTCAGGATCTATAGAGTATAGAGAGGGGACATTGTCATAAAGGCTATGTACGTACGTTGACATTCTGTGTGCACGAATGTGACAAAGGCAGCGCTTTAAGTGACTTGTTCAAGGGCACATCAACATTATGTTTCACCTTGTCGGCTCTGGAATTCAAACCAGTGACCTTTTGGTTGCTGGCTCAGCGCTCTAGGCTCCCTGCCGCAGAATATTATTGAATCTCTCATTGAAATTAAATACTCTACAGTTCAGCTACATAGATACACTATTACATACAGCAGCATTATGTGGACACCCCCTCAAATTAGTGGATTCGGCGATTTCAGCCACACCCATTGCTAGCAGGTGTATAAAATCGAGCACACAGCCATGCAATCTCCATACACAAGAATTTGCAGTAGAATGACCTTACTGAAGAGCTAAGTTACTTTCAACGTGTCACCGTCATAGAATGCCACCTTTCCAACAGGTCAGTTTGTAAAATGTCTGTCCTGCTCGAGCTGCCGTGGTCAACTGTAAATGCTGTTATTGTGAAGTGGGAATGTCTGGGAGCATCAACGGCTCAGCTGCTAGGTGGTATGCCACACAAGCTCACAGAACATGACCACCGAGTGCTGAAGCACGTAAAAATCATGTCCCTCGGTTGCAACACACACTACCGAGTTCCAAACTGCCTCTGGAATAAATGTCAGCACAATAACTGTTCATCGGGAGCTTCATGAAATGGTTTTCCATGGCCGAGCAGCCGTACACATATCTAAAATCACCCTGGGGCGGCAGGGTAGCCTAGTGGTTAGTGAGTTGGACTAGTAACCGTAAGGTTGCAAGTTCAAACCTCCGAGCTGACAAGGTACAAATCTGTCTTTCTGCCCCTGAACAGGCAGTTAACCCACTGTTCCTAGGCCGCCATTGAAAATAAGAATTTGTTCTTAACTGACTTGCCTAGTTAAATAAAGGTAAAATTAAAAAAAAATGTGCAATGCCAAGCGTCAGCTGGAGTGGTGTAAAGCTCGCCACCATAGAACCCTGTAGCAGTGGAAACGCATTCTCTGGAGTTATGAATCACACTTCACCATCTGGCAGTCCGACGGATGAATCTGGGTGTGGCAAATGCCAGGAGAACGCTACCTGCCCCAATGCATAGTGCCAACTGTAAAGTTTGGTGGATGAGGAATAATGGTCTGTGGCTGCTTTTCATCGTTCGGGCTATGCCCCTTAGTTACAGAGAAGGGACATCTTAACGCTACAGCATACAATGACATTCTAGACAATTCTGTGCTTCCAACTTTGTGGCAACAGTTTGAAGAAGGCCCTTTCCTGTTTCAGCATGACAATGCTGCCGTGAGGTCCATAAAGAAAAGTTTTGTCAAGATCGGTGTGGAAGAACTTGACTGGCCTGCACAGAGCCCTGACATCAACCCCATCGGACACCTTTGGGATTAATTGGAACGCCGACGGTGAGCCAGGCCTAATCTACCAACATCAGTGGCCCAGCTCATTAATGCTCTTGTGGCTGAATGGAAGAGATTCAACACAAATGTTCAGCATAGTACAGTTTAACATTACACCAGCATGACAGTGTTAAGGATTTGGAGCCAGCCGCTGGAATGCTTCATCTGGGTTCTTGATACACCCAAAACAAATACACAAAACACTGGGATACACCCAAAACAAATACACAAAACACTGGGATATACCCAAAACAAATACACAAAACACTGGGATATACCCAAAACAAATACACAAAACACTGGGATACACCCAAAACAAATACACAAAACACTGGGATATACCCAAAACAAATACACAAAACACTGGGATATACCCAAACAAATACAGAAAAACACTGGGATACACCCAAAACAAAAACACAAAACACTGGGATATACCCAAAACAAATACACAAAACACTGGGATATACCCAAAACAAATACACAAAACACTGGGATATACCCAAAACAAATACACAAAACACTGGGATATACCCAAAACAAATACACAAAACACTGGGATATACCCAAAACAAATACACAAAACACTGGGATATACCCAAAACAAATACACAAAACACTGGGATACACCCAAAACAAATACACAAAACACTGGGATACACCCAAAACAAATACACAAAACACTGGGATACACCCAAAACAAATACACAAAACACTGGGATATACCCAAAACAAATACACAAAACACTGGGATACACCCAAAACAAATACACAAAACACTGGGATATACCCAAAACAAATACACAAAACACTGGGATACACCCAAAACAAATACACAAAACACTGGGATACACCCAAAACAAATACACAAAACACTGGGATACACCCAAAACAAATACACAAAACACTGGGATATACCCAAAACAAATACACAAAACACTGGGATACACCCAAAACAAATACACAAAACACTGGGATATACCCAAAACAAATACACAAAACACTGGGATACACCCAAAACAAATACACAAAACACTGGGATACACCCAAAACAAATACACAAAACACTGGGATACACCCAAAACAAATACACAAAACACTGGGATATACCCAAAACAAATACACAAAACACTGGGATACACCCAAAACAAATACACAAAACACTGGGATATACCCAAAACAAATACACAAAACACTGGGATATACCCAAACAAAAGTGTGAGGGTAAACCTTGTAGAACGACGAGGACGAGACCCGTAATACACAACGCACAAAACAAGCAGCACAGGCTTAGACAACTCATAGGTACTCACACCACCAACGGACATGAGAACAATAACACACAGCACAGGCTGAGACAACGCATAGGTACTCACACCACCAACGGACATGAGACCAATAACACGCAGCACAGGCTGAGACAACTCATAGGTACTCACACCACCAACGGACATGAGAACAATAATCGACAGCCCAATGGGGGACTCAAAGGGCACATTTATACAAACACAATCAGTGAGGAATTGGAACCAGGTGTGCATAATGACACAGTTCAGTGCAGCCTAGAAGGTCAGTGACGTCGATCTCCGCAACTGGTGAACAGAATGAGCATGAGTCCCGGTGGGGATCTGTGACAAGCACTGTATAACATAGTACTGTAACATAGTACTGTAACATAGCACTGTAACATAGCACTGTAACATAGCACTGTAACATAGCACTGTATAACATAGTACTGTATAACATAGTACTGTAACATAGTACTGTAACATAGCACTGTAACATAGCACTGTAACACAGTACTGTAACACAGTACTGTAACATAGCACTGTAACATAGCACTGTATAGCATAGTACTGTATAACATAGGACTGTAACATAGCACTGTAACATAGCACTGTAACACAGTACTGTAACACAGTACTGTAACATAGCACTGTATAACATAGTACTGTAACATAGCACTGTATAACATAACACTGTATAACATAGTAATGTAACATAGTACTGTAACATAGTACTGTATAACATAGTACTGTAACATAGTACTGTAACATAGCACTGTAACATAGCACTGTATAACATAGTACTGTATAACATAGTACTGTAACATAGTACTGTAACATAGCACTGTAACATAGCACTGTATAACATAGTACTGTATAACATAGTACTGTAACATAGTACTGTAACATAGCACTGTAACATAGCACTGTAACACAGTACTGTAACATAGTACTGTAACATAGCACTGTAACATAGCACTGTATAACATAGTACTGTATAACATAGTACTGTAACATAGTACTGTAACATAGCACTGTAACATAGCACTGTAACACAGTACTGTAACACAGTACTGTAACATAGCACTGTAACATAGCACTGTATAGCATAGTACTGTATAACATAGGACTGTAACATAGCACTGTAACATAGCACTGTAACACAGTACTGTAACACAGTACTGTAACATAGCACTGTATAACATAGTACTGTAACATAGCACTGTATAACATAACACTGTATAACATAGTAATGTAACATAGTACTGTAACATAGCACTGTATAACACAATACTGTAACATAGCACTGTATAACATAACACTGTATTACATAGTACTGTAACATAGTACTGTAACATAGCACTGTAACATAGCACTGTAACATAGTACTGTAACATAGTACTGTAACATAGCACTGTAACATAGTACTGTAACATAGCACTGTAACACAGTACTGTAACATAGCACTGTAACATAGTACTGTAACATAGTACTGTAACATAGCACTGTAACACAGTACTGTAACATAGCACTGTAACATAGTACTGTAACATAGTACTGTAACATAGCACAATATAACATAGCACTGTAACATAGTACTGCAAAATAGTACTTTAACAGTACTGTAACATAGTACTGTAACGTAGCACAATATAACATAGCACTGTAATATAGTACTGCAAAATAGTACTGTAACAGTACTGTAACATAGTACTGTAACATAGCACAATATAACATAGCACTGTAACATAGTACTGCAAAATAGTGGCATAGTACAGTATAACATAGTAATGTAACATAGTACTGTAACATAGTACTGTAACATAGCACAGTATAACGTAGTAATGTAACATACTACTGTAACATAGTACTGTAACATAGTACAGTATAACATAGTACTGTAACAAAGTACAGTATAACATAGTACTGTAACATAGTACAGTATAACATAGTCATGTAACATAGTACTGTAACATAGTACTGTAACATAGCACAGTATAACATAGTACTGTAACATAGTGCAGTATAACATAGTCCTGTAACATAGTACTGTAAAATAGTACTGTAACATAGCACTGTAACATAGTAGAGTATAACATAGTACTGTAACAGTACTGTAACATAGTACTGTAACAGTACTGTAACATAGCACAGTATAACATAGGACTGTTGCTTTGAATAATCTCTCACTACATTAAATAAGTTCAGCAACATAGATATATAGAAATAGAGTTGAAACATACTTTCACATGAATACTGTTTTGGAGATGTAGCACTGTAGCTCTAAAAAGGAACAAATATACAGTATATATATATTTATATATATATATATATACATATATATATATATATATATATATATATAAATAATATATATATTTATATACACAAGCACACAAGTACGCACAAGCAGTTCAGCTATAACATACAGCTGTAAAAAGAGGCAGCAGTATAATCAAAGTGTGTGTGTAGGGTTAGGGTTAGGGGTTTGGTATTTTGGTATTTTATTAGCATCCTCATTAGCTGTTGCAAAAGCAGCAGCTATTCTTCCTGGGGTCCACAAAAAACATGAAACATGACATAATAGACAAGGACTGTAAGGTTCTGCTTTTCTTTTCTTAGTCAACCTTGTGTTCTGTTTCGTTGTGTTCTTGAACGTAGCCTTGGCTTTCATGTTTGTTCATTGATTTCACCTTGTGTTCGTTTCTCACCTGGTCTCATCAGCTCCTTATTTAGTTCAGTTCTTTCTGCTTGTATAGTTGTGAGGTATTGTTTGTTTTTGACTACCTACCTGTTTGACCGTCCTGCCTTCTGCGAAGGCATAATAAACATCTGTGTGTGAATCAACTCTACGTGTGAATCAACACCTTTTTCTCCCTGAGTATTCATTACAAGGACAGGTCTGTTTTTTAAAAACCAGGTTTGCTGTTCATTTGAGTAATATGAGATGCAATAATGGCTCTATAAAATGCTATACGCTTTCTTGAATTTGTTATGGGTTTGGGGACTTTGAAAGACCCCTGGTGCCATGTCTGGTGGGGTAAGTGTGTGTGGCAGAGTAATGTGTAAGTTGACTATGCAAACTATTTGGGATATTCAATACATTGTTTCTTTTGAAAAAAAAGTGTCATGAATAGTATTTATATCAGCCCTCTGATTACAACGAAGAGCAAGATGTCCGCTCTGTTCTGGGCCAGATGCAGCTTAACCAGGTCTTTCCTTGCAGCACTTGGCCATACGTCTTGACATTGATCAAGATATGATAACACTAGAGCCTGCTGGACTCGCTTTTGGAGTGTGGTGTCAAAAAATTAGAGCATCTCTTTATTACTTTCCCCATCTTTACAACCATTGAATATATATGTTTTGACCATGACAGTTTACAATTTAAAGTAACACCAAGTTAGTTAGTCTCCTCAACTTGTTCAACAGCCACACCATTCATTACCAGATTCAGCTGAGGTCCAGAACTCTGGGACTGATTTGTACCAAATACAATGCTCTTAATTTTAGAGATGTTCAGGACCAGTTTATTAATGGCTACCCATTCCAAAACAGACTGCAACTCTTTGTTAAAGGTTTCAGTGATTTCATTAGCTGTGGTTGCTGATGCATATATGGTTGAATCATCAGCATACATGGACACACACACACTTTGTTTAATGCCAGTGGCAGGTCATTGCTAAAAATGGAAAAGAGCAGAGGGCCTAGAGAGCTGCCCTGCGGTACACCACACAACATGTTTGACATTAGAGAAGCTTCCATTAAAGAAAACTATTTGAGTTCTAGTAGATAGATAGCTCTGAATCTATCATAAGTCAGAGGTTGAAAAGCCATAACACAAGTTTTTTCAACAACAGGTTATGGTCAATAATATCAAAGACTGCACTGAAATCCAACAGTACAGCTCCAACAATCTTCTTATTGTCAAATAATTTTAATAAATAATTTACGCCAGTATAAACACCATGGGACCACGCAGTCGTCATACCACTCAGGAATAAGACGCGTTCTGTCTCCTAGAGATGAACGTTCTTTGGTGCGAAAAGTGCAAACCAATCCCAGAACAACAGAAAAGGACCTTGTTAAGATGCTGGAGGAAACAGGTACAAATGTATCGATATCCACAGTAAAACGAGTTCTATATCAACATAACCTGAAAGGCTGCTCAGCAAGAAAGAAGCCACTGCTCCAAAACGCCATAAAAAGCCAGACTATGGTTTAAAACTGGTCATGGGGACAAAGATCGTACTTTTTGGAGAAATGTCCTCTGGTCTGATGAAACAAAAATATAACTGTTTGGCCATAATGACCATCGCTATGTTTGGAGGAGAAAGGTGGAGGCTTGTAAGCCGAGGAGCACCATCCCAACCATGAAGCACAGGGGTGGCAGCATCATGTTGTTGGGGTGCTTAGCTGCAGGAGGGACAAGTGCACATCACAAAATAGATGGCATTATGAGGAGGAACATTATGTGGATATACATCTCAAGACATCAGTCAGTATGTTAAAGCTTAGTCGGAAATGGGTCTTCCAAATGGACAATGACCCCAAGCATACTTCCAAAGTTGTGTTAAAATGACTTGAGGACAACAAAGTCAAAGTATTGGAGTGGTCATCACAAAGCCCTGACCTCAATCCTGTAGAAAATGTGTGGTCAAAAATGAAAAGGTGTGTGCGAGCAAGGAGGCCTACAAACCTGACTCAGTTACACCAGCTCTGTCAGGAGGAATGGGCCAAAATTCACCCAACTTATTGTGGGAAGCTTGTGTAAGGCTACCCAAAACGTTTGACCCAAGTTCATCAATTTAATGGCAATGTTATCAAATACTAATTGAGTGTATGAGTGTATGTATGAGTGTATTGAGTGTATGTAGACTTCTGACCCACTGGGAAATAAAATCTCCCTACTATTGTTCTAACATTTCACACTTAAAATAAAGTGGTGATCCTAACTGACATAAGACAGGGAATTTTTACTATGATTAAATGTCAGGAATTGTGAAAAACTGAGTTTAAATGTAGTTGGCTTAGGTGTATGTAAGCTTCCAACTTCAACTGTACGTTCCTCTCAAATAATTGGCTTTTTCCAGAACAGCTACCTTGTCCTTGAACCTCAAGAACTTGACCACCATTGGCCTGAACCTGTCACCAGGGCCGGTGATGGGTTTTCCAGTCCTGTGGGCACGCTCCACCTCAATCTTTCTGTGGTCCATCTTCAACTGCTCAGAGATCATTTCCCTCACTTTATCCTCAGACTTCATCCTGTCTCATGTGGAGATTCTGCAATTCCGTCCACAAACATGTTGTTCCGCCTTGATGGTCCCTCGAGATCTGATTTCTCCTCACTTGTCATCATGGATTCACACACAGAACTGATGTCCTCTCTCAATTTATTACTGATTGCTGTCATCTTGCCGTTTTCCTGTTTCAACTCATTGAGTTGACCCTGGGAGAACAGCAAACTGTTCTTCAGGTACTGGACCTCTCTGGTCAGGTCCATTCTTTTATTTGTTGAATCCACCAGTATTTTGACAAAACACTTGAAGCTATTTTCTTGTTGTTGTAAGAACTGCTTGTAGAACTCTTCTTGTTTGTTTAAAATATATTTCACCTGTGATAGAGACACCACTGTCCTCAGAGGTACTCTTGTTGCCTTTGGTCTTTGTCATGGCAACATAGGTTACGCTGTTACTCCTAGGAGTTCCAGACAGGCCAGGTCACAGGGAAGATTGAAAACAACAACAAACAGCAGGGATCGAGACAGCCACAGACCCGGGACAATACGTGGTCCCAGCCACAATGGCTAACCGCATTGCGGGCTGCATTCAGGCCCTCAAGAAAACCCTGGCAAATTGCTCCTCAGACCCGACCTTGGTCCGCAGGATCACTGGACGGAGAGTTGCAGTCCCAGCAACTGATGCCAACTGCGTCGCGAGATCCTAACTCAAAAGTTAGCTACCTACTAAGAAACTTTCCTATACTCTTTCAAAACAATAAACTTTCCAAAACAACAAACCGAGCAAACAAACCAAGCTCTCCATCATTCCGTGAACAACAGGAAGTGATAGATTTTGGGGTTAAGGTTAGGGTTACGGTGTGTAGGTGTAAGCTAGAGAAGCAGAAACGCTATTGCTGTGCTGTAAATCCAAGAGATGTGGGAGCCTCATGTAGAGCACTGCTACTGTAGCCAACTGCTGTCCTTCTGAAACAAGCCAGCATAGAGGTGCTACTGTAGTCTACTACTGTCCATCTGATACAAGCCAACATAAAGTGGTGCTTCTGTAATAGACTGCTGTCCATCTAAAACAAGCCAATGTGGGCCTCAGCTACATAACCTCTACTATCTACCGCAATGTAAGCCAAAGTTAGTTCTTACCCTGTGACTGCTGAAACATGGGCTCCTACCCACACCCTGCTGAAACATGGGCTCCTACCCACACCCTGCTGAAACATGGGCTCCTACCCACACCCTGCTGAAACATGGGCTCCTACCCACACCCTGCTGAAACATGGGCTCCTACCCACACCCTGCTGAAACATGGGCTCCTACCCACATCCTGCTGAAACATGGGCTCCCACCAACACCCTGATGAAACATGGGCTCCTACCAACACCCTGCTGAAACATGGGCTCTTACCCACACCCTGATGAAACTTGGGCTCCTACCAATGCCCTGCTGAAACATGGGCTCCCACCCACACCCTGCTGAAACTTGGGCTCCTACCAACAACCTGATGAAACTTTGGCTCCTACCCAC
This sequence comes from Oncorhynchus masou masou, assembly GCF_036934945.1. Classification (NCBI taxonomy): domain Eukaryota; kingdom Metazoa; phylum Chordata; class Actinopteri; order Salmoniformes; family Salmonidae; genus Oncorhynchus; species Oncorhynchus masou. The sequence continues at coordinate 11,029,654 of NC_088220.1, forward strand.
ATCCTGCTGAAACATGGGCTCCCACCCACATCCTGCTGAAGCATGGTGGGATCATCTGCTTGATCCATAAAATTTTAAGAGGGTATTGAAAGAAATTTGAGATGTCAAACTTGTTCAATGTGTAGCCTCAGGGTACGAGTACAGGTTTATTATCTCCTGGTTCTGAACAGTTTTAGTGGGAGATGACAAACTATATTGCTACAATAGAGGAAGAGTCTTCCTCCCATCCAGTTGTTGGTTAGTTTACATTCCATACAGCCAGACACAGAGCAACGAGGTTAGTCTGTTGACTAACATCACCACCAAAGCTTCAATCAACGGTAACAAAGAGAAATAGCACAAAATTATCGCTGTTAAACAAAAAATAAATCAAATATCTTTTAAAGCACACCAACACAACATCCTCCCCCATCACTGAAAGTGTACATTCACAAATAGCTGTTACATAAGAACAATGGCCTTAATTGCTCTCTGAATATATATTTTAACTAGCTATCACCTTTCCAATTGAAACGTAACCACTGGTAATATTACATGCATTTCGTAATGCTGCCCATGGCGAGGTAGGGAGGAAAGTCCTATTTGGGTAATACATAGTGTTCTATCTCCACATTCTGCTGTATTCTAATGGCCAGGACTGTTTGTTTGTTTAGATGCTGCATTGCATCGTACACTGGAGACCATTGGATTGAATACTGCGTATTTAACTAGCTGGCTATTCAACACAGGGAGATAGAAATAGGTCTCAACTCAAACAGATGCAGGTAAAAATGCATATTCCCGTGAGTTCCATCATAATGTTTGTGATGACCTTTAAATCCAGGTGTGGTTTAGTAGTAAACATTACAGAGTGAACCCCGCTGTGCGCTTTCTCCACCTCTGCAATTGATTGACTTCAGATCTGAGTATATGAATCCTTCATTTTCCAAGTATAAATCTCATACAAGACATGACATATCTAAGTGCTCGACTGACAAGATCATCTTATATTGTATTAACAATATCTAGATTTATCTACCTAGCTATGACATCACATATCATCATCACCTCTATAGTACATTCCATCCCCTATAGTCTCCTAACCCCAGTCATCAGCTCAATACTACATTACATCTCCTATAGTCTCCTAACCCCAGGTTGTGTTTTTAGCTCTAACAGTGCAGTAATATCTAACAATTTCACAACAATACACACAAATCTTAGTAAAGAAATGGAATTAAGAATGCATAAGTATACGGACGAGCAATGGCAGCATGGTGTGCTGCTGTGTGTGAAGTCAGTGTGAACCATTTGGCTAGTGAGGGTTATGGTGCCATAGTCACGTCTCATCTCCCATGGTGCCTCTAAAGAGGGTTGTAATTCTGTTGTCCTGGTTACCAGACAACATAAGGAGTAGGAGCTGCTCAGAGAGAGCGAGAGAGACTCTAGGTTCTACTGATGCCCTCTTCTTCTCTCTGTTTCTTGCTCTCTTCTTCTCTGTTTTTCATTTCTTTCATTGCTCTACCTCCTCTCTCTCTCTCTCTCTCTCTCTCATTCTCTACCCCAAAGCTTCTAATATCACTCTCTCTCCCTTCTCCTTCATCTCGCTTCCTCCCTCTCTCTCACTTTCTCTTCATCCATCCCTCTCTCTGTCCTCCTGCTGTCTCTGTCATCCTCAGGGAGTGTCTGAAGGAGACCATCTGTTGGTGTGTGTGTGTGTGTGTGTGTGTGTGTGTGTGTGTGTGTGTGTGTGTGTGTGTGTGTGTGTGTGTGTGTGTGTGTGTGTGTGTGTGTGTGTGTGTGTGTGTGTGTGTGTGTGTGTGTGTGTGTGTGTGTGTGTTGCTACTCCAGTCTAGCTTACTGTGACACCTGGCGTGGCTGAGCCCTATCTATGATCCATGCCCTTTCCCTTTCTCTGTGGTTGGACCAACAGGTAGTCGGAGAGAGGAGAGGTGGAGTGGTCTTACACACACACACACACACACACACACACACACACACACACACACACACACACACACACACACACACACACACACACACACACACACACACACACACACACACACACACACACACACACACACACACACACACACACACACACACACACACACACACACACACACACACACACACACACACACACACTACCTCTCTATGATCTGCTAATGTAGGACTACAGTACAGTATGTTGAGCAGATGCTTTTGAATCAGGGCTTATACGGTCTGTAAAGATGTGTTGTTCCACACTGACCTTAATCACAGAGTTGAGAATCACCTTGTCTGGTAGAGGACATTGGGTAGAGATTGTCTGGTAGAGGACGTTGGGTAGAGATTGTCTGGTAGAGAACGTTGGGTAGAGATTGTCTGGTAGAGGACGTTGAGTAGAGATTGTCTGGTAGAGGACGTTGAGTAGAGATTGTCTGGTAGAGGACGTTGAGTAGAGATTGTCTGGTAGACGACGTTGAGTAGAGATTGTCTGGTAGAGGACGTTGAGTAGAGATTGTCTGGTAGAGGACATTGAGAAGAGATTGTCTGGTAGAGGATGTTGGGTAGTGATTGTCTGGTAGAGGACGTTGGGTAGAGATTGTCTGGTAGAGGACGTTGGGTAGAGATTGTCTGGTAGAGGACGTTGAGTAGAGATTGTCTGGTAGAGGATGTTGGGTAGAGATTGTCTGGTAGAGGACGTTGGGTTGAGATTGTCTGGTAGAGGACGTTGGGTAGAGATTCAATCAATCAATCAAATGTTTTTATAAGCCCTTTTTCCATCAGCTGATATCTCAAAGTGCTGTACAGAAACCCAGCCTAAAATCCCAAACAGCAAGCAATGCAGGTGTAGAAGCACGGTGGCTAGGAAAAACTCCCTAGAAAGGCCAGAACCTAGGAAGAAACCTAGAGAGGAACCAGGCTCTGAGGGGTGGCCAGACATCTTCTGGCTGTGCTGGGTGGAGATTATAACATGGCCAAGTTGTTCAAACGTTCATAGATGACCAGAAGGGTCATATAATAATAATCACAGAGGTTGTTGAGGGTGCAACAGGTCAGCACCTCAGGAGTAAATGTCAGTTGGCTTTTCATAGCCAATCATTCAGAGTTAGAGACAGCAGGTGTGGTAGAGAGAAAGTCCAAAACACAGTTTCCGTCCTAGGGACGGCATGACAGAGCACCAGTAAGCCAGTGACTCAGCCCCTGTAATAGGGTTAGATGCAAAGAATCCCAGCGGAGAGAGGGGAACCGGCCAGGCAGAGACAGCAGGTGTGGTTCGTCGCTACAGTGCCTTTCCGTTCAGCTTCAAACCCCCAGGTCAGACTACACTCAATCATAGGACCTACTGAAGAGATGAGTCTTCAATAAAGACTTAAAGATCGAGACCGAGTCTGCGTCTCTCACATGGATAGGCAGACCATTCCGTAAAAATGGAGCTGTTTGCTTTGAAATTTTAGGGACAATAAGGAGGCCCGCGTCTTGTGACTGTAGTGTACGTGCAGTTATGTTATGGCATTACCAAATCGGAAAGATAGGTAGGAGTACACTCATGTAATGCTTTGTAGTTTAGCAGTAATACCTTGACATCAGCCCTAGCCTTAACAGGAAGCCAGTGTAGGAAGGCTAGCACTGGAGTAATATGATCAAATATGATCAGCGGTATTTAGCACTAACTGAAGTTAATTTAGTGCTTTATCTGGGTAGCCAGAAAGTAGAGCATTGCAGTAGTCTAACCTAGAAGTAACAAAAGCGTGGATTAATTTTTCTGCATCATTTTTACACAGAAAGTTTCTGATTATTGCAATGTTACGTAGATGGAAAAAAGCTGTCCTTGAAACAGTCTTGGTATGTTCGTCAAAAGAGAGATCAGGTTCCAGAGTAACGCCGAGGTCCTTCACAGTTTTATTTGAAACGACTGTACAACCATCAAGATTAATTGTCAGGTTCAACAGAAGATCTCTTTGTTTCTTGGGACCTAGGACAAGCATCTCTGTTTTTTCCGAGTTTAAAATTAGAAAGTTTGCAGCCATCCAGCCTTCCTTATGTGTGAAACACATGCTTCTAGCAAGGGCAATTTTGGGGCTTCACCATGTTTCATTGAAATGTACAGCTGTGTGTCATCCGCATAGCAGTGAAAGTTAACATTATGTTTTCAAATGATATCCCCAAGAGGTAAAATATATATTGAAAACAATAGTGGTCCTAAAACGGAACCTTGATGAACACAGAAATGTGCAGTTTATTTGTCAAACCATTCACAGAGACAAACTGATATCTTTCCGACAGATCATATCTAAACCAGGCCAGAACTTGTCCGTGTAGACCAATTTGGGTATCCAATCTCTCCAAAAGAATGTGGTGATCGATGGCATCAAAAGCAGCACTAAGGTCTAGGAGCACGAGGACAGATGCAGAGCCTCGGTCTGACGCCATTAAAAGGTCATTTACCACCTTTACAAGTGCAGTCTCAGTGCTATGATGGGGTCTAAAACCAGACTGAAGCATTTCGTATGCATTGTTTGTCTTCAGGAAGGCAGTGAGTTGCTGCGCAACAGCTTTTTCAATTTTTTTTGTGAAGAATGGAAGATTTGATATAGGCCGATAGTTTTTTATATTTTCTGGGTCAAGGTTTGGCTTTTTCAAGAGAGGCTTTATTACTGCCACTTTTAGTGAGTTTGGTACACATCCGGTGGATAGAGAGCTGTTTATTATGTTCAACATAGGAGGGCCAAGCACAGGAAGCAGCTCTTTCAGTAGTTTAGTTGGAATAGGGTCCAGTATGCAGCTTGAAGGTTTAGAGGCTATGATTATTTCCATCATTGTGTCAAGAGATATAGTACTAAAATACTTGTCTCTCTTGATCCTAGGTCCTGGCAGAGTTGTGCAGACTCAGGACAACTGAGCTTTGGAGGATTACGCAGATTTAAAGAGGAGCCCATTATTTGCTTTTAATGATCATGATCTTTTCCTCATAAAAGTTCATGAATTTATTACTGCTGAAGTGAAAGCCATCCTCTCTTGGGTAATGCTGCTTTTCAGTTATCTTTGTGACAGTATCAAAAATACATTTTGGATTGTTCTTATTTTCCTCAATTTAGTTGTAAAAATAGGATGATCGAGCAGCAGTGAGGGCTCTTCGATACTACACGTACTGTCTTTCCAAGCTAGTCGGAAGACATCCAGTTTGGTGTGGCGCCATTTCCGTTCCAATTTTCTGGAAGCTTGCTTCAGAGCTCGGGTATTTTCTGTATACCAGGGAGCTAGTTTCTTATGATAAATGTTTTTAGTTTTAGTGGTGCAACTGCATCTAGGGTATTGTGCAAGGTTAAATTGAGTTCCTCAGTTAGGTGGTTAACTGATTTTTGTCCTCTTACGTCCTTGAATCTTTGGGTTGTCTGAGAATTTATAGCACAACTTTTGATGTTCCTTGGTTGGGGTCTGATCAGATTATATGTTGCGATTGCAAACGTAATAAAATGGTGGTCTGATAGTCCAGGATTTTGAGAAAAAAAAAACATTATGATCCACAACATTTATTCCATGGGACAAAACTAGGTCCAGAGTATGACTGTGACAGTGAGTAGGTCCGGAGGCATGTTGGACAAAACCTACTGAGTCGATGATGGCTCCGAAAGGCTTTTGGAGTGGTTCTGTGAACTTTTCCGTGTGAATATTAAAATCACCAAAAATGTGAATATTATCTGTCATTACTACAAGGTCTGATAGGACTTCAGGGAACTCAGTCAGGAACGCTGTATATGGCCCAGGAAGCCTGTAAACAGTAGGTATAAAAAGTGATTGAGTAGGCTGCATAGATTTCATGACTAGAAGCTCAAAAGACGAAAACGTCGGGGTGGTTTTTGTAAATTGAAATTTGCTATCTTAAATGTTAGCAACACCTCTGCGGGATGCACGGGGGATATGGTCACTAGTGTAGCCAGGAGGTGAGGCCTCATTTAACACAGTATATTCATCAGGCTTAAGCCATGTTTCAGTCAGGCCAATCACATCAAGATTATGATCAGTAATTAGTTCATTGACTATAACTGCCTTGGAAGTGAGGGATCTAACATTAAGTTGCCCTATTTTGAGATGTGAGATATCACAATCTCTTTCAATAGCGACAGGAAGGGAGGAGGTCTTTATTCTAGTGAGATTGCTAACGCGAACACCGCCATGTTTAGTTTCGCCCAACCTAGATTGAGGCACAGACACGGTCTCAATGGGGATAGCTAAGCTGACTACACTGACTGTGCTAGTGGCAGACTCCACTAAGCTGGCAGGCTGGCTAACAGCCTGCTGCCTGGCCTGCACCCTATTTCATTGTGGAGCTGGAGGAGTCTATGTCCTGTCTATGTTGGTAGATAAGATGAGAGCACCCCTCCAGCTAGGATGGAGTCCGTCACTCCTCAACAGGCCAGGCTTGGTCCTGTTTGTGGGTGAGTCCCAGAAAGAGGGCCAATTATCTACAAATTCTATCTTTTGGGAGGGGCAGAAAACAGTTTTCAACCAGCGATTGAGTTGTGAGACTCTGCTTTAAAGCTCATCATTCCCCCTAACTGTGAGGAGGCCAGAGACAACTACTCGATGCCGACACATCTTTCTAGCTGATTTACATGCTGAAGCTATGTTGCGCTTGGTGACCTCTGACTGTTTCATCCTAACATTGTTGGTGCCGACGTGGATAACAATATCTCTACACTCGCCAGTTTTTGCCTTTTTGCCAGCACCATCTTCAGATTAGCCTTAATGTCGGTAGCCCTGCCCCCCGGTAAACAGTGTATGATCACTGGATGATTAGTTTTAAGTCTAATACTGCGGATAATGGAGTCGCCAATGACTAGGGTTTTCAATTTGTCAGAGCTAATGGTGGGAAGCTTCTGCGTCTCAGTCCCCGTAACGGGAGGAGTAGAAACCAGAGACCTCGACCTCTGACTCCGACTCGCTGCTTAATTGGGAAAACCGGTTGAAAGTTTCTGTTGGCTGAATGAGCGACACCGATTGAGCATTCCTACAGCATTTCCCTCCAGAAGCCATGAGAAAGTTGTCCGGCTGCGGGGACCGTGCGAGGGGATTTATACTAACGTTACTATCTGTACTTACTGGTGGCACAGATGCTGTTTCATCTGTTCCTACACTTAAATGACCCTTGCCTAACGATTAAGTCTGAAGCTGGGCTTGCAGCACAGCTATCCTCGCCTTAAGGCGATCGTTCTCCTGTATATTATGAGTACAACGACTGCAATTAGAAGGCATCATGTTAATGTTACTTCTTAGCTTCGGCTGTTGGAGGTCCTGACGAACCACGTCCAGATAAAACGTCCGGAGTGAAAAAGTTTAATGAAACAAAATTGAGTGAGGGACATACAGCCTTAGAAGGCATCAAAACATACAGCCAAGCGTTTGTATCATAACTCAAGTTACTTAAATAACTCTACATTAAGCATGTAGTAGGACCTGTTTCTTTGTAACTGCCCAAGATAGAATAGCCGCATGTGAGCACGCCACCAAATGTTTGGAAAAAATATCCTTTCTATTTTATTCAGCTTTGTTCAATTGTATTCTTCATACTATATAAAATAATGTTAAATAATGCCAAGGAATTCTGAACAAATGGTATCTGCTAAATGAACTAGTGTGGCCCACAGCCATATGGCACGGCCATATAAGAGAGTAACATAATGACAACTCAGAGTATGCTATTCTGTTCTTCTGAAATAGACTACATTTTTCTTCATATCATGTTTCTTTAGACCTGTCTAAATAAATTATGGATTTACTGTGATGCTGTAGAGCAGTGGTTCCCAAACTGTTTATAGTCCCGTACCCCTTCGAACATTCAATCTCCAACTGAGTACCCCCTCTAGCACAAGGGTCAGCGCACTCTCAAATTTTGTTTTTTGCCATCGTTGTAAGCCTGCCACGTAAACACTATACGATACATTTATTAAACATAACAATGAGTTTGAATTTTTGTCACAACTTGGCTCGTGGGAAGTGACAATGAGAACCAGGGTACAAATAATAATATAATGAAAATCAATAATTTTGCTTTTTATTTAACCATCTTACAGATAAAACATTTGTTCATCGAAAATTGTGAATAACTACAGGTTAAATGTTTTATCTTCATTTAACTAGGCAAGTCTGTTAAGAACAAATTCTTATTTACAATGACGGTCTAGGAACAGTGGGTTAACTGGCCTAGGAACAGTGGGTTAACTGGCCTAGGAACAGTGGGTTAACTGGCCTAGGAACAGTGGGTTAACTGGCCTAGGAACAGTGGGTTAACTGGCCTAGGAACAGTGGGTTAACTGGCCTAGGAACAGTGGGTTAACTGGCCTAGGAACAGTGGGTTAACTGGCTGTTCAGGGGCAGAACGACAGATTTGTACCGTGTCAGCTCGGTGATTTTAACTTGCAACCTTCCGGTTACTAGTCCAATTCTCTAACCACTAGGCTACCCTGCCACCCCAAATGAGAAGGGTGTGCTTGAAAGGATGAACATAACTCTGCAATGTTGGGTTGTGTTGGAGAGAGTCTCAGTCTTAAATCATTTTCCACACACAGTCTGTGCCTGTATTTAGTTTTCATGCTAGTGAGGGCCGAGAATCCACTCTCACATAAGTACATGGTTGCAAAGGGCATCAGTGTCTTAACAGTATGATTTGCCGAAGCAGGATACTCTGAGTGCAGCCCAATCCAGAAATCTGGCAGTGGCTTCTGATTCAATTACATTTTCACAGAAAGGCGTGTTGCAATTTCGATGAGGCTCTCTTGTTCAGATATCAGTAAGTGGACTGGAGGCAGGGTATGAAAGAGATAACAAATACAGTTGTTTGTGTCATCTGTTTTGGGAAAGTACCTGCGTAATTGCCACAACTACCCAACTGTGTGTTGTCCTTGTTAATACAGACAGAAAAGAGCTCCAACTTTTTAATCATAGCCTCAATTTTGTCCCGGACATTGAATATAGTTGCGAAGAGTCCCTGTAGTCCTTGATTCAGATCATTCAGGCGAGAAAAAACATCACCCAGATAGGCCAGTCGTGTGAGAAACTCGTCTTCACGCAAGCGGTCAGAGAAGTGAAAATGATAGTCAGTATAGAAAACTTTAAGCTTGTCTCTCAATTAAAAAACCTGCCAATACTTTGCCCTTTGATAACCAGCACACTTCTGTATGTTGTAAAAGCGTTACATGGTCGCTGCCCATATCATTGCATAGTGCAGAAAATACACGAGAGTTCAGGGGCCTTGCTTCAACAAAGTTAACCATTTTCACTGTAGAGTCCAAAATGTCTTTCTAACTGTCAGGCATTCCCTTGTCAGTAAGAGCCTCTTGGTGGATGCTGCAGTGGACCCAAGTGGCATCTGGAGCAACTGCTGGCACGCTCGTTACCACTCCACTGTGTCTCCCTGTCATGGCTTTTGCGCCATCAGTTCAGATACCAACATTAGCAGCAGCTACGTTTGGCTCCATACGGACCGTTAGTGGAATTCCCACGAGAGAGTAACGGTTCATGTGATTGGATGTTCATTATTTGACGAGGCTACCTGTATTTGACATTGTGTTGTTATTTATCTGAACACTAGATGGTTTAATTATATTTTTGACAGTGAAACTCAGGCAAGAAAAAAAAGTCAAATGTATAGCCGGTTGGAAAATATAAATGGCTGTTTGAAAATGTGAAGAAAAAAATATATTACAGCATTGCACTTTATATTCTTAAGTGTTTTTATTTAACCGCTATTCTTACCAATAGGCTGGCTACCTGTGGTGTGTGTGTGTGTGTGTGTGTGTGTGTGTGTGTGTGTGTGTGTGTGTGTGTGTGTGTGTGTGTGTGTGTGTGTGTGTGTGTGTGTGTGTGTGTGTGTGTGTGTGTGTGTGTGTGTGTGTGTGTGTGTGTGCACGTGTGTGTGTGTGTGCGTGTGTGTGTGTGTGTGTGTGTGTGTGTGTGTGTGTGTGTGTGTGTGTGTGTGTGTGTGTGTGTGTGTGTGTGTGTGTGTGTGTGTGTGTGTTGTGGTCTGTACATTGAAACATGTAGAGCCCTGTAAGATGGGACTCAGTAGAAATGCCTCTATTTCCTGTCCTAACCCTAACCCTCTATATCCTGTCCTAACCCTAACCCTCTATATCCTGTCCTAACCCTCTATATCCTGTCCTAACCCTAACCCTCTATATCCTGTCCTAACCCTAACCCTCTATATCCTGTCCTAACCCTAACCCTCTATATCCTGTCCTAACCCTAACCCTCTATATCCTGTCCTAACCCTAACCCTCTATATCCTGTCGTAAAATATCGGAACATCGGAAACATTTCAAACTAAAGTACAAAAACTTTTTTTAAACGGTTTTGTTTTTGTTGCAATAAAGGCCTACACTAAAGAGGTCATGATTTACGAGGGAACCGTTCTGGTACATGTTGTAATGCTCCGGGTGTCGTGGGTGTGGAGTCAAACGCAGGAGACAGAGAATTCAATGCTGTGCTCTTTAATTGCACCAATGCACCACAGGGTGCTCACAATAATAACGGTCCCAAAACACAGGGAATGAAAAATGAAAAAATGAAAAATGCACGACCAGGAACTAAGACGTTCCTCTACAACAGAGCCGAAGTTTACAATGAATAATCCCTCACAACAAACAAGCGGACCGGCTGTCTAAAGAAGCCCAACTAATCATTACAAACAGGTGCTACCAATAAACATACAAGGAGGGGGAGGAAAGACAATCAGTGGCAGCTAATAGGCCGGTGACGACGACCGTCGAGCACCACCCGACCGGGAAGGGAATCCACCCTCGGTTGGACTCGTGACAAATGTATGTTATTCAGGGCCTCTTAGCTTCCATCTCTCCTGCCTTTTCTCTCAGTGTCACAACACAACAGCACTCATAGATACATGTGGTTCTCATCACGGCGGGTCGATAGACAGGGTGATATGTGACCGTCCAGAGAGGCTCAACATTGATTTCCCATAATGTAAACATGACATGTGGTCACACAGCCCTTTGATTTGACCAACAATCATGTATTCCAATCAGTCAGGATCTCACTGGAGAGCCGGAGAGCTTGATATTTTAACCTGGAACCCAAAAGGAATCAACTTCATCCAGGTGTCCAGTGTTAACCTGGGACCCAAAAGGAATCAACCTCAGCCAGGTGTCCAGTGTTATCCTGGGACCCAAAAGGAATCAACCTCAGCCAGGTGTCCAGTGTTAACCTGGGACCCAAAAGGAATCAACCTCAGCCAGGTGTCCAGTGTTATCCTGGGACCCAAAAGGAATCAACCTCAGCCAGGTGTCCAGTGTTAACCTGGGACCCAAAAGGAATCAATCTCAACCTACCTTTGGGAAACACAATTGCATCCCTGTTAGTGTTTCGTCATTGACTAATCCTGTATCCTCTGTGTCTGTTCCAGGGTTCCTGTCTACAGGGGACCAGGCAGCTAAGGGGAACTACGGCCTACTGGACCAGATCCAGGCTCTGAGGTGGATCAGTGAAAACATTGGATACTTCGGAGGAGACTCCAACCGTATCACAGTGTTTGGATCTGGGATAGGAGCGTCCTGTGTCAGCCTGCTCACCCTCTCACACCACTCTGAAGGTAGGAACACACTCTGTCCATGACTGGGATGGGACAGAGGGGATTGGGTATGGGATATCTCTGTGTCAGAATCAGTTGGGGAAGTCTGGTATTTAGTTTAGAAAATATTTAGAAAGTGGGCATCTGGATAGATTTAAGAAAGGTGGTGTTTGGCATTGGGTTTCATCTGAGTACTGTCCTGAGTGTCTGGTTTACAGATGCTCGGAGGGGTAAAGCGGAACCCCAGCCCCCTAAACCCTGTATAATGGAACCATTCAATCATCCAATCCAGACGGATGTTGTTTATCTAGTGGCTAACGTCATGCTTCAACCGCTCAATGGAGATTGACTGTCCTGTTGCTTAATAATATGAGAGAAGGTATGTGTAGGTTAACCCAGCGAGTGGTGGATGTGCTTTATAGTCCTGTATGTCCTGCAACAGAGCTCATGAAGGTGACGAGGCTGTTTATTAGACTGTGGCAGTATGCTAATACAAAGACACACATACACACGCACACTCACAGAGACACACACACACGCACACTCACAGAGACACACACACACACACACTCACAGAGACACACACACACACTCACAGAGACACACACAGGGGACGGGATGGACAGTGTAGAGGGCATGCTGCTGGATAGTCCGGGAAGTCAATCTGTAGATGTTCTATAGAGGGTCACACTACCAACTAACTATCTGTTAAGGTTACAGGTTAGGTTCAGAATATAGGTTAGGTTAGGGTTAAGGATAGGATTAAGGTTAGGGTTAAGGTTAAGGATAGGTTGAAGGTTAGGGCTAGGGTTAAGGTTAGGTTTAGGGCTAGGGTTAAGGTTAGGTTTAGGGCTAGGGTTAAGGTTAGGGCTAAGGTTAATGTTAGGTTTAGGGCTAGGATTAAGGTTAGGGTTAAGGTTAAGGATATGTTGAAGGTTAGGGCTAGGGTTAAGGTTAAGGTTAGGGCTAAGGTTAAAGTTAAGGTTAAGAAATGTTTAGGGCAAGGTTATGTAATGCTACAAATGAGCAAGGACCATGCACAGAAACACGTTACATGACAGGTTAGGGCTAGGAAGGAAGGGCTAGGGTTAAGGCTAAGAAGGTTAATAAGGAATAAGTAAACCAGTCATTACCATAATTGTCTTTATACCAACTGGGAATTCCTGGTTTGACTTTATGATAAAGGTGACCCCCACCATGCGGTGGTCACCTTTATGAGGTGTTTTTCTTTCTGCATTTTTGCGTTTCTGCAATTACAGGACACAGGTATTTGCGTTTTGTGTTTTTAATTGGCATTAATGCATTTTTTTTATTCAGCCTCCATATTGCTCTGCTCCTATGTAGCATGATATTATACAGCCTCCATATTGCTCTGCTCCATGTAGCATGATATTATACAGCCTCCATATTGCTCTGCTCCATGTAGCATGATATTATACAGCCTCCATATTGCTCTGCTCCATGTAGCATGATATTATACAGCCTCCATATTGCTCTGCTCCATGTAGCATGATATTATACAGCCTCCATATTGCTCTGCTCCATGTAGCATGATATTATACAGCCTCCATATTGCTCTGCTCCATGTAGCATGATATTATACAGCCTCCATAATTGCTCTGCTCCATGTAGCATGATATTATACAGCCTCCGAAACCAGCTCCTCTCTGCCTCCTCCTCTCTAAAGTGGACATTACCGGGGCTGCTGCAGTTTGTTGCCTCTTTAATAGAAATGTATGATTCCCTGGGACACGGTGTGACCAGATCAACAATATGATTCCCTGGGACACAGTGTGACCAGATCATTACAATATGATTCCCTGGTACACGGTGTGACCAGTCAACAATATGATTCCCTGGTACACAGTGTGAACAGTCAACAATATGATTCCCTGGTACACGGTGTGATCAGATCAACAATATGATTCCCTGGTACACAGTGTGACCAGATCAACAATATGATTCCCTGGTACACAGTGTGACCAGGTCCTGTGTGGCTCAGTCGGTAGAGCATGGCGCTCCATGTAGCATGATATTATACGCCCATATTGCGCTCGTGGGTTGATTCCCTCTGGGACCACCCATATGTAAAAGTAGTGGCCCCAGCCGACTTGTAAGTACAGCTTTGGACAAAAGCGTCTGCTAAATGGGATATATTTTATTTATTTATTTATTTATGATTCCCTGGGACACAGTGTGACCAGATCAACAATATGATTCCCTGGTACACAGTGTGAACAGATCAACAATATGATTCCCTGGTACACAGTGTGAACAGATCAACAATATGATTCCCTGGTACACAGTGTGAACAGTCAACAATATGATTCCGTGGTACACGGTGTGACCAGATCAACAATATGATTCCCTGGTACACAGTGTGACCAGATCAACAATATGATTCCCTGGTACACAGTGTGACCATTCAACAATATGATTCCCTGGTACACAGTGTGACCAGATCAACAATATGATTCCCTGGTACACAGTGTGACCAGATCAACAATATGATTCCCTGGTACACAGTGTGACCAGATCAACAATATGATTCCCTGGTACACAATGTGACCAGATCAACAATATGATTCCCTGGTACACAGTGTGAACAGATCAACAATATGATTCCCTGGTACACAGTGTGAACAGTCAACAATATGATTCCGTGGTACACGGTGTGACCAGATCAACAATATGATTCCCTGGTACACAGTGTGACCAGATCAACAATATGATTCCCTGGTACACAGTGTGACCATTCAACAATATGATTCCCTGGTACACAGTGTGACCAGATCAACAATATGATTCCCTGGTACACAGTGTGACCAGATCAACAATATGATTCACTGGTACACAGTGTGACCATTCAACAATATGATTCCCTGGTACACAGTGACCAGTCAACAATATGATTCCCTGGTACACGGTGTGACCAGATCAGCAATATGATTCCCTGGTACACAGTGTGACCAGATCAACAATATGATTCCCTGGTACACAGTGTGACCAGATCAACAATATGATTCCCTGGTACACAGTGTGACCAGTCAACAATATGATTCCCTGGTACACAGTGTGACCAGATCAACAATATGATTCCCTGGTACACGGTGTGACCAGATCAACAATATGATTCCCTGGTACACAGTGTGACCAGTCAACAATATGATTCCCTGGTACACAGTGTGACCAGATCAACAATATGATTCCCTGGTACACAGTGTGACCAGATAAAGCAGAACAGAGTAAAACTAGTGAGATGGTTGGTAATTGATGTAGGAAGCTTTCCATCACGACAGGGCCTCTTGTGAGAAGTGTTACCGACGACAATCACATTCCCCCCTACTCTCCCGCCGCTCTCTCTCACTATCCACTCTCCACTTTCTCTCTCTGAGACTGAAGTGGGCCTTCCTTCCTGAAAGCGACAGGAAATACTAGATATGAAACAGGTTTCCACCCCTGCTTGTAAAGCAGGATATATTTTGTCCCTTCTTTCTTTCTTTCTTCTCTCTCTCTCTCCCTCTTTCTCTCTCGCTCTCTCTCTTTTTCTCTCTCTCTCCATTTCCATCTCTCTGTCTCTCTCTATATTTCCATCTCTCTCTCTCTCTCTCTCTCTCTCTCTCTCTCTCTCTCTCTCTCTCTCTCTCTCTCTCTCTCTCTATTTACATCTTTCTCTCTATTTCCATCTCTCTCTCTTTCGCTCTCTCTCTCTCTCTCTCGCACACTCTTTTCTCTCTTTTTCTTCTCCCTCATCTCTCTCTCACTCACCCTCCCTCCCTCCATCCCTCTCTTACCTCCCCGGGTATTGAAATTAAACCTGGTTGGTTGTCTGGCTGCCGTAGCAACTAGAACACCTGGCTGCCGTAGCAGCTAGAACACCTGTCTGTTGTACCAGTTAAAACACCTTGCTGCCGTAGCAGCTAAAACACATGGCTGCCGTATCAGCTAGAACACCTGGCTGCCGTAGCAACTAGAACACCTGGCTGCCGTAGCAACTAGAACACCTGGCTGCCGTAGCAGCTAGCACACCTGGCTTCCGTAGCAGCTAAAACACCTGGCTGCCGTAGCAACTAGCACACCTGGCTTCCGTAGCAGCTAAACCTCTTGGCTGCCGTAGCAACTAGAACCCCTGTCTGCCGTAGCAACTAGCACACCTGGCTTCCGTAGCAGCTAAAACACATGGCTGCCGTAGCAACTAGAACACCTGGCTGCCATAGCAGCTAAAACACCTGGCTGCCGTAGCAACTAGAACACCTGTCTTCCGTAGCAGCTTAAACACCTGGCTGTCATAGCAGCTCAAACACCTGGCTGCCATAGCAGCTAGAAAACCTGACTGTCGTAGCAACTAAAACATCTGACTGCCGTAGCAGTTAGCACATCTGTCTGCCATAGCAGCTAGAACACCTGGCTGCCCTAGCAACTAGCACACCTGGCTGTCGTAGCAGCTCAAAACCTGGCTGCCGTAGCAGCTAGCACACCTGGCTGCCGTAGCAGCTAGCACACCTGGCTGCCGTAAAACATCTGGCTGCCGTAGCAGCTAGCACATCTGTCTGCCGTAGCAACTAGCACACCTGGCTGCCGGAGCAGCTAGCACACCTGGCTGCCGTAGCAGCTAGAACACCTGGCTGCCGTAGCAGCTAAAACACCTGGCTGCCGTAGCAGCTAGCACACCTGGCTCCTGTAGCTGTTGGTGTAGGATAGTATCCAGATGTCCATGCCTTCACTCCGTGCCTGTGCCGTGTCAGGATGTATGTTATTACCAGTAGTAGACACAAGGGACACATTTTTTTATGTAAAAAAAGCACAAAAAACATCACTTACCAGAATTCTAACAAAATTCTAACAAGTACTAATGAATTCCCATACCGAATGCTAGGTAAATGCTAACGTATGCATGCAAACATTTACTACTGAGACAGACAACCCAGTTCATAATGCACATCTTGATCCAGGAAGGGATTGTCTCTACTGATATTACCAATAAAGGTCTTCCAAGCGAACATTAGCAAATTAGCAAAAACCCAGCTGGAGATCATTTATTTGGTACATCCTAGATAGTTAACTTAATAGTTATAAGATATATAGCTGTCAAACATTAGTAATGAATTTCATACAAGTGTAACTTGATCACCTCACTTCAGATCAAATCAAATGCTATTTGTCACATGCTTTGTAAAACAACAGTTGTAAACTAACTGTGAAATGCTTACTTACAGGCCCTTCCCAACAATGCAGAGGAAAATATATATACAGTATATAGAAAAATGTAAAATATGCCAAGTTATTACTATTATTAGTCTACATACACAGGGTACCAGTAGGCAGTCAATGTTCAGGGGTACGAGGTTGACTGCAAGTATTTATTTAGAAAGTACAAATATTAAAATGTATTACAAAATTATATTGATGGTATTGGAAAGACATACCAAAGATATTTTGAAAAATAAATGATATACCACCCATCCCTAGTAACTGTAACGGTTGTCGTAGGTGGAAGAAGGTGAAGAGGACCAAGGTGCAGCGTGGTACGTGTTCATGGTGAATTTAATAAAGAAACTGAACACTAGAACAAAAAACAACAAAGCGAAACAAACGAAACAGTTCTGTCTGGTGCAGACACACAAAGACAGAAAACAACTACCCACAACTCAAGGGCGAAACCAGGCTGCCTAAGTACGCTGCCTCTGATTGGGAACCATACCAGGCCAAACACATAGAAATACAAACATAGAACAAAACATAGAATGCCCACCCCAACTCACGCCCTGACCAATCTAAAATAGACATAAAAAAAGGAACTAAGGTCAGGACGTGACAGTAACTGTGTAGTGGATTGGATAAGTGATTTCACATGCTCTGTGAATAAAAATTAAGTCAGGAAAAAAGATTGTAAACAGTGCTGAATTGTTCCTTCTCCCTCTTCTCTGGGGTTTGACTACCGTTGTTTTACCCATGAATAAATATATGCAGATCTGTTCTATTATTCATGATACCCTATTGTTGAAACAGAGGCAGTGTCACATGCGGAACAATATGTTCCACTTCTGGAGTGTGTGAAGGTAGGAAAGTCTCCACACACAAAGCCCATTTAAAAACCTACTGTCTCCATCTACCAGGTCTGTCCACTGAGCAGAGCCTCCTTTAAAACCTACTGTCTCCAGATACCAGGTCTGTCCACTGAGCAGAGCCTCCTTTAAAACCTACTGTCTCCAGATACCAGGTCTGTCCACTGAGCAGAGCCTCCTTTAAAACCTACTGTCTCCAGATACCAGGTCTGTCCACTGAGCAGAGCCTCCTTTAAAACCTACTGTCTCCAGATACCAGGTCTGTCCACTGAGCAGAGCCTCCTTTAAAACCTCCTACTGTCTCCATCTACCAGGTCTGTCCACTGAGCAGAGCCTCCTTTAAAACCTACTGTCTCCAGATACCAGGGCTGTCCACTGAGCAGAGCCTCCTTTAAAACCTACTGTCTCCAGATACCAGGGCTGTCCACTGAGCAGAGCCCCTTTAAAACCTACTTTAAAACCTACTGTCTCCAGATACCAGGTCTGTCCACTGAGCAGAGGCCCCTTTAAAACCTACTGTTCTATCTGTATTGAAGCTTCCTGCTACTGGGTGTAGGTCCTCTTGGCAGGAGTTCTCTCAATGCAGGTCCTTTGGGAGGGGGTCCAGGGGTCTTGCAGGTATAGGAGGGGGGTCTTGCAGGTCTTGCAGGTCTTGCAGGTATGGGGGGGGGGGTCTTGCAGGTCTGGCAGGTCTGGGAGGGGGTCTTGCAGGTCTGGGAGGGGGGCAGGTCTTGCAGGTCTGGGAGGGGGGGGTCTTGCAGGTCTGGGGGGGGGTCTTGCAGGTCTGGGAGGGGGGTCTTGCAGGTCTGGGAGGGTCTTGCAGGTCTGGGGGGGGTCTTGCAGGTCTGGGAGGGGAGGGGGGTCTTGCAGGTCTGGAAGGGGGTCTTGCAGGTCTGGGAGGGTGTCTCACTGGTCTGGGCGGATGTCAGTTGCTCTGTTGCTCCTGTGTGAGGTGCTGGGGCTGAAGTTGAAGGTGATGTCCTTCAGGGTCCTGGAAAAAGTTGGGATTGCTGCCTTGTAGAGGTGGACCTGGTCATAAAGGCTGTTCAAGTCCAGGGTGGAGTGGTGGGTCAGGTAGACATTAGGTTTTGAGTTACAGTCCTGGGAAATACTTGGATTCACCCGCTGTATGGAGGAAAGGTGAATATTTTTGTGGTAGCAGTGTGGAGATAACCACTTGTGCGTTGGGGAAAGTGGAAGAAGCTTTTTCATTCACTCCCCTTGAGTGCTTTGGCCAGCCTTTCCTGCTGGGCCCTCAGGTCATTTCTGCCCGTGTGAATTATGACCATAGTCTGTCCTCTGACAACAGCTCCAGGACATACCTAGTGTTTGTCCTCTGACAACAGCTCCAAGACATGCCTAGTGTTTGTCCTCTGACAACAGCTCCAGGACATGCCTAGTGTTTGTCCTCTGACAACAGCTCCAGGACATGCCTAGTGTTTGTCCTCTGACAACAGCTCCAGGACATACCTAGTGTTTGTCCTCTGACAACAGCTCCAGGACATCCCTAGTGTTTGTCCTCTGACAACAGCTCCAGGACATGCCTAGTGTTTGTCCTCTGACAACAGCTCCAGGACATGCCTAGTGTTTGTCCTCTGACAACAGCTCCAGGACATACCTAGTGTTTGTCCTCTGACAACAGCTCCAGGACATACCTAGTGTTTGTCCTCTGACAACAGCTCCAGGACATGCCTAGTGTTTGTCCTCTGACAACAGCTCCAGGACATGCCTTGTGTTTGTCCTCTGACAACAGCTCCAGGACATGCCTAGTGTTTGTCCTCTGACAACAGCTCCAGGACATGCCTAGTGTTTGTCCTCTGACAACAGCTCCAGGACATACCTAGTGTTTGTCCTCTGACAACAGCTCCAGGACATACCTAGTGTTTGTCCTTTGACAACAGATCCAGGACATACCTAGTGTTTGTCCTCTGACAACAGCTCCAGGACATACCTAGTGTTTGTCCTCTGACAACAGCTCCAGGACATGCCTAGTGTTTGTCCTCTGACAACAGCTCCAGGACATGCCTAGTGTTTGTCCTCTGACAACAGCTCCAGGACATACCTAGTGTTTGTCCTTTGACAACAGCTCCAGGACATGCCTAGTGTTTGGGCACCAGAGTTTAGCCACTTTGTGTTTGTGAAAAAGTTCATTCTCTTAATTGTATTTGCCATTTGAGTCAGTGAGGAGCACAATTTCTGGCTTTTGTGTGTCCTCATGGGATGTGTGGGGGTTGTCAAGAGAGCAATCAGGGGAGCTGACGGGCTGAAAGGAGGGGGTGGGGTCTGTTGGGGGGTGGGTTCTGTTAGGGGGGTGGGGTCTGTTAGGAGGGGGTGGGGTCTGTTAGGGGGGTGGGGTCTGTTAGGGGGTGGGGTCTGTTAGGAGGGGTGGGGTCTGTTAGGGGAGGTGGGGTCTGTTAGGTCCCAGGGTGTGGGGTCTGTTAGGGGGTGTGGGGTCTGTTGGTTTCCTGTGTCCTGTGTTGTCTGTCCCATTGTGGTGTTGAGGTTGTGGTCTGGTTCTGATGTGGGATGTTCTGCTGGTTTCTCTGGGGTGCCAGTGTCCTGCTGTCTGTCACACCTCAGCTTTCTCATCTCCTCCTCCACTGCTGTTATCTGTTCTATGTGTTCCTCTATCTCCTCCTCCACTGCTGTTATCTGTTCTATGTGTTCCTCTATCTCCTCCTCCACTGCTGTTATCTGTTCTACGTATGTGTTCCTCTATCTCCTCCTGCTCTGCTGTTATCTGTGCCATGTGTGTGGAATTTTGATTTGGTTTGAAGGTTTTGATGTAGAGGGTAGTATCATGTAGAAGTCCTAGGGCAAAGAAAATCAAAGTTTATCTACATTTATCCAACTATAATTATATTTTTTTCAGAAGAACTGAGGAACCCATGAGCTCATGATACATACCCCCCCCTCTCTCTATCTCTCTCTCTCTCTCGCTCAATTTCAATTCAATTGGCTTTATTGGCATGGGAAACAAACATTTACGTTGCCAAAGCAAGTGAAAGAACATTTACGTTGCCAAAGCAAGTGAAATAGATAATAAACACAATTGAAATACATTTTCTCTCTTACCCTGTCTTTCTCTCGCTCTCTCTCTCTCTCCTTACAGTCTCTCTCTGTCTCTCTCTCTCGCTCTCTCTCTTGCTCTCTCTCTCTCTCTTTGATTGCCTGGTCCTTCCACCCATCGTTGGCCCACAGGCAGTTTAGTGTCGGCCCAAAGCAGGCCCAGTGTCGCCGTATCCAGGGCCCTTTGAGCAAACTGAGAGCCTCATCCATCACCACCCCTCTCTGCTCTGGGAGAAACCCAGCCTGGGAGGTCCTACGGTGGGGGTGGATCCCACACTCAGCTCCCTGTCCTGTCCTCCTCCCAACCACTCTCCCTTTCTCTTCCTACTATCTCTCTCCCTTCATTCAACAGACAATAAAAACAGGGGACTGGATACGAGAAACTCTTTCTCTCTCAGTTTCAACTCTCCGCTCTACGGTTCAGTTCTGTACGTGTAGTGTTATTAATGAGATGGGAAGGGTAGTAATGCAGCAGGAGATCTGAGGCTGTGGAGGAAGAGAGGTAGAAAGGCCGGTCATTAAAAGCAGAAGCACTCTCTCTATCTCTGCAGTAGAAGGATTTCTGACCAGCCTATTAACTGACAATTCAACAGTTGGGTCCCTACAGAGGAAAATCTCTCTCGCTCTTGTTCTCGCTTCACTCTCTCTCTCTCTCTCTCTCTCTCTTCTCTCTTCAATCTCTCTTTCTTCAATCTCTCTCTTTCTCTTCAATCTCTCTCTCTACTCTCCCTTTCTCACACTCTCTCCCCCTCCCTCTCTCTCTTTCGTCCTCTTTTGCCCAGTCTTCAAACAGCGAGTGGTTGCAGGAGTTATTGAAGGAGGGACATTAGCCAATCTGCTGTGTTATTATCTGCCTGGCTAACTGAACATGCAGATGTGCCTTTCCTCTATCCTAATAGTAATTATGATGTCAAATGAGCGTGCCGGCGGAATATTAAGTGCTCGAGGATTTGACTGGACTCCTGTGTGTGTGTGTGTGTGTGTGTGTGTGTGTGTGTGTGTGTGTGTGTGTGTGTGTGTGTGTGTGTGTGTGTGTGTGTGTCTGTGTGTCTGTGTGTCTGTGTGTGTGTGTCTGTGTGTGTGTGGGGGTGTTTTCATGTGTATGTGTGTGTGCGTGATGCATGCGTCTGTGCGTCTATGTGTGTCTATATGTGTTTACGTGTCTATGTGTGAGTGAACGCGTGGGGGAGTGACTACCGGTGAAGGTCATTCCTTCCATTCATTTTTTTATTTATCTTCCTGTAAGTAATCAGGCTAAAAGCATCTGAGGAGCGGCTCCCCTTTAATGGAACGTCTCTACATGAAAGACAGAGCCTGGTGTGTGTGTGTGTCTCTGTGTGTGTGTGTGTGTGTGTGTGTGTGTGTGTGTGTGTGTGTGTGTGTGTGTGTGTGTGTGTGTGGGTGTGGGTGTGGGTGTGTGTGTCTCTGTGTGTGTGTGTGTGTGTGTGTGTGTGTGTGTGTGTGTGTGTGTGTGTGTGTGTGTGTGTGTGTGTCTGTGTGTGTGTATGTGTGTGTGTGTGTGTGTGTGTGTGTGTGTGTGTGTGTGTGTGTGTGTGTGTGTGGAAGATCCTTCCCTGCTGCCTCCTCAGGTCAGCTCTCATCTTGATGAAGATCGTCTCAGCTCTCATCTTATTGAAGACTATAAATGCTCATGAGAAAATACAAAGGTCTTCTATCACAGATGCAATGATTGTCAAACTTTATGTAAGGCAGCACCTAACACACGCACACACACCACACCTCACAGGCATCGTGCAATACCCAGAGTAGAGGATCATGGGAATGAGGAAGGAATTGTGACCAGGCTGAAATAACATAACTCTCTAGATGATAATATGTTAGTGTTAGAGGGACGGTAAAACATGATGATAGAAGGAGGAATTGATTGATCTTTAGGAGATAAATAATCAAATATGGAGGATTTAAAGGATGATAGATGTTCGGGCTAATAAAAAGCAAGATGGCAACAATCATTTTATAGTGCACTCCACATAGAATATTTTTTACATCAAATCAAATTGTATTGGTCACATACACATGGTTAGCAGATGTTCCAACAGTGCAGCAATATATAACAAGTAATCTAACAATTCCACAACAAGCGGCATAGGCTAAAATGCAATAGATGGTATAAAATACCGTATATACATATGAGATGAGTAATGTCAGATATGTAAACATTATTAAAGTGAATCGTGATCCATTTATTAAAGTGGCCAATGATTTCAAGTCTGTATGTAGCCAGCAGCCTATCTGTGTTAGTGGTGGCTGTTTAACAGTCTGATGGCCTTGAGATAGAAGCAATTTTTCAGTCTCTCGGTCCCAGCTTTGGTGCACCTGTACTGACCTCGCCTTCTGGATGATAGCGGGGTGAACAGGCAGTGGCTCGGTTGGTTGTTGTCCTTGGTGATATTTTTTGGCCTGCCTGTGACATCGGGTGGTCTAGGTGTCCTGGAGGGCAGATAGTTTGCCCCCGAAGATGTGTTATGCAGACGGCACCACCCTCTGGAGAGCCTTACGGTTGTGGGCAGTGCAGTTGCCATACCAGGCAATGATGCAGCCTGACAGGATACATCTGTAAAAGTTTGTGCGGGTTTTAGGAGACAAGCATAATTTCTTCAGCCTCCTGAGGTTGAAGAGGCGCTGTTGTGCCTTCTTCACCACTGTCTGTGCGGGTGGACCATTTCAGTTCGTCCGTGATGTGTTTGAAATTGCGGGTTGACCATTTCAGTTTGTCCGTGATGTGTATGAAATTGCGGGAGGACCATTTCAGTTTGTCCGTGATGTGCATGAAATTGCGGGAGACCATTTCAGTTTGTCCGTGATGTGCATGAAATTGCGGGAGGACCATTTCAGTTCGTCCGTGATGTGTGTGAAATTGCGGGAGGACCATTTCAGTTTTTCCGTGATGTGCATGAAATTGTGGGAGGACCATTTCAGTTCGTCCGTGATGTGTATGAAATTGCAGGAGGACCATTTCAGTTCGTCCGTGATGTGTATGAAATTGCAGGAGGACCATTTCAGTTTGTCCGTGATGTGAATGAAATTGTTCGTATTTTTAGCAGTGTAATTATAATCCAGTGCTTTATAATATCAATACACACATGTTGTTTTGTTTGAAATATATTATACCTAGTAACGTTATCTTGACTTGTTTCCACTTACTCCTATTCACGCTTTGAAAAAAATGTACATTTCTGACCTTCTACATAATCTTCTGGGTTGAAACACGCTATTTCACTCTGTAGGAATGGCTTACTCCTGATCATCCTAATAATCCCATTATCAGTCCATGACGTGTCAGTGGGATGGCGTTCCACGTGCCTGTGCCGAGCTATCATCTCCATAGCTTTAACAGACAGCAGAGATATCAGACACCCTGATTCTTAGAATCATTATCTCTTCACTGCAGTGACACATGGGCATACAGCAGACGGGCATACCAAATTCAAAATGGATGCCCGTTACAGTGTATTGTGACCATCAGCTACCGAGAAGGCAGAAGGGGATAACAGGATAGGAATGACAACAGGTCTTACACTCATGTTATTTTTACACTGTAATGACATCCACACATACAACCGAAGCCCGTTCAGACATTACTATGGCGAGCACTTACTGAGAGGTGGAGAACAGGGCCAATGAGAATAATATTGTTGTTATTGTGGGTAAATGAATCTAGCCCTGTCACTCATCATGATAACAATCCTCTCTGGAATGAAAGGGGATATTTCACCTCAGAGATATGAGTAGGGCCCTGTACCGTTTCACCAAATTCTGTTTTTCCAGGTTTCAGTTTTCCCTCTCAAAATCACCCCTTTTCATATTGAAAAACAAATGGGGTGTTCTAAGTCCACGTCAATGCTTAAAACACATCAGGAGACCACGTTTGAGGTCTGTGAAAAATGAAAGACATTTGAATCTTTGGATGTAGTTATCCTTTAACACAAGTGTGACGATGGACGCTGAGAGTCGGAAAGCAAGTACAGGGAGTGAGTGTTTTAGAAACAAAACAATAAACACCAAACACAAACAACACACCGACATGAAAACAGAGTCAATAATACCCGAGGAAAGAACTAAGGGGAGTGACGGATATAGAGACGATAATCAAGGAGGTGATGGAGTTCAGGTGAGTGTCATGAGGCGCTGGTGAGCTTGACGATGGTGACAGGTGTGTGGGATAATCAGCAGCCTGATGACCTAGAGGCCGGAGAGGGCGTATACATGACAGTCCCCTCTCACCAACGGGCGGCTCCAGCCGCAGGACGCCGACAAAGGGGACGAACCCGGGGATCAGGAGTGGACCGGTCACCACTGCTGAGGTGCGGGAACCTATCAATCCGGCTGGGACGCGGGAACCTGTCATGCCAGCTGAGGTGCGGGAACCTATCAATCCGGCTGGGACGCGGGAACCTGTCATGCCAGCTGAGGCAGGAGAGCCTGACAAGCCAGTGGAAGCAGGGGAGCCTGGCGATCCGGCTGAGGCAGGGGAGCCTGGCGATCCGGCTGAGGCAGGGGAGCCTGGCGATCCGGCTGAGGCAGGGGAGCCTGGCGATCCGGCTGAGGCAGGGGAGCCTGGCGATCCGGCTGAGGCAGGGGAGCCTGGCGATCCGGCTGAGGCAGGGGAGCCTGGCGATCCGGCTGAGGCAGGGGAGCCTGGCGATCCGGCTGAGGCAGGGGAGCCTGGCGATCTGTCTGATGCATGAAAACCCGACGAGTCGGTGGAGGCAGGGGAGCCTGGCGATCCCACTGAGGCATGATTGGTTAGCGATATTTCTGTAGCACTCCTCATGTAATTGCAGAGTTTGTAAAACAAATGGCCACTGAATTGATGCAAAAATCATGATATCATTCTGCCATAGGCTACTTTGTAATTAACATTTAATTGAGGTATTTTGGGAAAGCCTTTCCATCAACCAGGAGAAGGTTATCATTAGCATCATAGCTAACGGCTACACATAGTGTAGACACACTTGGCATAGGCGTATATAAATACTGACAGGGGCATTCCTGTGCTTTTTCAGAAAGTTGCAGGAAAATACAAATCACTGATGCATTTTGTTCCTATATTATCATTAACTTAAGTTCAATACATTTAGTTGATTTCCTACTAAGTTCAATTCATTGTTGAATATTGTTGAATTCCCTTTTAATGTTTGGATTCCGTTATTCAGTCCGAGTTCTCCACAACGTGGATGTTATAGTGCCCTATATGAGTGTCATTTGTTACAGCCATATCTCCAACAACAGATATGCCAACTACATAATGCTTCCACCCTCATAGGCCCACAGTAGGCTATACACTATGCAGGCTATACACTATATAGGCTATACACTATATAGGCTATACACTTATCATAGGCTATACACTATGTAGGCTATACACTATGTAGGCTATACACTATATAGGCTATACACTATATAGGCTATACACTATGTAGGGGCTATACACTATGTAGGCTATACACTATGTAGGCTATACAAATCAGGCTATGCACTTTGTTCCTATATTATCATTAACTTATACACTATATAGGCTATACACTATAAGCTAAACACTATATTGGCTATACACTATGTGGCTATACACTATGTAGGCTATACACTTTAGGCTATACACTATGCAGGCTATACACTATATAGGCTATACACTATATGGATGTTATAGTGCTATACACATTATGTTACAGCTATACACTATGTAAAATACACTATGTAGGCTATACACTATGCTTCCACCCTCATAGGCTATACAGTAGGCTATACACTATGCTATACACTATATAGGCTATACACTATATAGGCTATACACTATATAGGCTATACACTATACACTATGTAGGCTATACACTATGTAGGCTATACACTATATAGGCTATACACTATATAGGCTATACACTATGTAGGCTATACACTATGTAGGCTATACACTATGTAGGCTATACACTATGTAGGCTATACACTATGTAGGCTATACACTATGTAGGCTATACACTATGCAGGCTATACACTATGTAGGCTATACACTATACTATACACTATGTAGGCTATACACTATGATAGGCTATACACTATGCAGGCTATACACTATATAGGCTATACACTATGCAGGCTATACACTATGTAGGCTATACACTATGTAGGCTATACACTATGTAGGCTATACACTAGCTATACACTATGCAGGCTATACACTATATAGGCTATACACTATGCAGGCTATACACTATGTAGGCTATACACTATGTAGGCTATACACTATGTAGGCTATACACTATGGCTATACACTATGTAGGCTATACACTATGTAGGCTATATGTAGGCTATACACTATGCAGGCTATACACTATGCAGGCTATACACTATGTAGGCTATACACTATGCACTATGGCTATACACTATACACTATGTAGGCTATACACTATAGGCTATACACTATGTAGGCTATACACTATGTAGGCTATACACTATGTAGGCTATACACTATGTATGGCTATACACTATGTAGGCTATACACTATATAGCACTAGGCTATACACTATGTAGGCTATACACTATGGGCTATACACTATGTAGGCTATACATGCAGGCTATACACTATATAGGCTATACACTATGCAGGCTATACACTATGTAGGCTATACACTATGTAGGCTATACACTATGTAGTATACACTATGTACTATGCATGGCTATACACTATGTAGGCTATACACTATGTAGGCTATACACTATGTAGGCTATACACTAGATAGGCTATACACTATGCAGGCTATACACTATATAGGCTATACACTATGCAGGCTATACACTATGTAGGCTATACACTATGTAGGCTATACACTATGGCTATACACTATGCAGGCTATACACTATGGGCTATACACTATGTAGGCTATACACTATGTAGGCTATACACTATGTAGGCTATACACTATGCAGGCTATACACTAAGTAGGCTATACACTATGTAGGCTATACACTATGCCTGCATGTAGTACTGTAGTACTGTAATACTGCAACATGGTGAGTTGAAAGGGTGTAGAGGCAATGAGAGAGTATACAGTATGTGTGTGCTCCCCATTGCCGTCCATTCCTGGAGATATTGACATACAGTACGATATCAGCCTATTAAAATGGCTCTTTGAAATTAGCCCATTTTGTGAATTGGAAAAGCAGTGCAATAATGGCAATGACTTGTACTGTAGACCGTCCCTGCCATAATTGTCATTTTACATGGAGCGTTGACCTTTAGACAGGGCCGGCCCCAGGCCAAAGCAGTACAAGCGGTCGCTTAGGGCACCCGGCTGCTAGGGGGCCCCGAAGAAAAAAAAAAAATATATTATCATTTGTTTTATTTTGGAACTCAGTCGGGGTCACAATTTATTGTTGAGAGTTAGAATAGTAGAAAGTGCAATTTCAAAATGTGGTTGTGCATCATCTCTGACAGTCACTAAATTAGCTATGTCAGCTAACACTTTTTAGATTGGTAAGTTAGTCTAAACTTCTATCCACCCCGTGGCAAAATGTGTAGAATTGCAGGAAATGTACTTTAAAACGAAACATCAACCGCAGTCAAAAGGAGTCCACTCAATTGTTTTACCCATGAGGTAGGGGGGCCCAACCAAATGTTAGGGCCCCCTTTAGAAAGAACATATCTGTGGGGCTGCATCTCAATAAGCACCTTATTCCCTTTATAGTGCACTACCAAATAGATGTACTAGGGAATAGGGTGCCATTTGGGACACATCCTAGAGATTAAACGTCAAAGCCAGAGCCCAGAGGGGTAAATGCTGTGTTTGAGTCCCAGACAGGCAGACAGCCATAGATAGATAACTACCGTTACACTGAATTTTCTTCCGCTTGTTATTCAGACAAGATGCAGGCCAGGCACCATTGTTGTGCAAAATACTGTGCTCTTGCTGCTTGAGAATGTGTCTGAGACGATTGTACGCCTGAATAGAGCTCATTTCTGAGGTGTCAAAGCCATTCATCACCTCCATAATATAAAACTTACCTCTCATTCAGCACATCTATGATGCAAACTCAACTTGCTGTTTGGCCACAAAATTCCCTCCACTTAGATTTTTGCTGTCTAGTGAATAAGAGGGTTTGGTTTTGTCTCAAATTTCACTCTATTCCCTATATGGTGCACTACTGTTGACCAGGGCTCTGGATAGGGAATTCAGTGCTATGTCTGATGCAGCCTCGGTCTGAGGACTGTCTCAGGTTGTGAAAGCAAAGCGCTCTACGAGAGAATGGGGACTGGGTCCATCCGTCTGCTCTGTCAGAGAGGGAGAATGGGGACTGGGTCTGTCTGTCTGCTCTGTCAGAGAGGGAGAATGGGGACTGGGTCCGTAGGTCTGCTCTGTCAGAATGGTAGAATGGGGACTGGGTCCATCCGTCTGCTCTGTCAGAGAGGGAGAATGGGGACTGGGTCTGTCTGTCTGCTCTGTCAGAGAAGGAGAATGGGGACTGGGTCCATCCGTCTGCTCTGTCAGAGAGGGAGAATGGGGACTGGGTCTGTCTGTCTGCTCTGTCAGAGAAGGAGAATGGGGACTGGGTCCATCCGTCTGCTCTGTCAGAATTGGAAAATGGGGAGTCTGTCCGTCTGCTCTGTCAATGGGGTCTGGGTCTGTCTGTCTGCTCTGTCAGAGAAGGAGAATGGGGACTGGGTCCATCCGTCTGCTCTGTCAGAATGGTAGAATGGGAATGGGTCCGTAAAATGGGGACTTAGTCTGTCCGTCTGCTCTGTCAGAATGGTAGAATGGGGAATGGGTCTGTCTGTCTGCTCTGTCAGAATGGAGAATGGGGAATGGGTCCGTAGGTCTGCTCTGTCAGAATGGTAGAATGGGGACTGGGTCCATCCGTCTGCTCTGTCAGAGAGGGAGAATGGGGTCTGGGTCTGTCTGTCTGCTCTGTCAGAGAAGGAGAATGGGGACTGGGTCCATCCGTCTGCTCTGTCAGAGAGGGAGAAAATGGGGACTTAGTCTGTCCGTCTGCTCTGTCAGAATGGTAGAATGGGGAATGGGTCCATCCGTCTGCTCTGTCTGCTCTGTCAGAATGGTAGAATGGGGAATGGGTCTGTCCGTCTGCTCTGTCAGAATGGTAGAATGGGGAATGGGTCCGTAGTCTGCTCTGTCAGAATGGTAGAATGGGGAATGGGTCCGTAGGTCTGCTCTGTCAGAATGGTAGAATGGGGAATGGGTCCGTAGTTCTGCTCTGTCAGAATGGTAGAATGGGGAATGGGTCCGTAGGTCTGCTCTGTCAGAATGGTGACTGGATCCGTCTGTCTGCTCTGTCAGAATGGGAGAATGGGGCTGGGTCTGTCCTTCTGCTCTGTCAGAATGGGGGCTGGGTCTGTCCTTCTGCTCTGTCAGAATGGGGGCTGGGTCTGTCCTTCTGCTCTGTCAGAATGGGGACTGGGTCTGTCCTTCTGCTCTGTCAGAATGGGAGAACGGGATTGGATCCGTCCATCAGCTCTGTCAGAATGGTAGAATGAGGACTGGGTCCATCCGCTCCGCTCTGTCACAATGGAAAATGGGGACTGGATCCGTTTCGGTCTGGGGACTGGGTCTGTCTTTCTGCTCTGTCAGAATGGGAGAATGGGGACTGGGGCCGCCTGCTCTGTCAGAATGGGGACTTGGTTTGTTCGTCTGCTCTGTCAGAATGGGGACTGGGTCTTTCCGTCTGCTCTGTCAGAATGGGGACTGGGTCTGTCCTTCTGCTCTGTCAGAATGGGGACTGGGTCCGTCCCTCTGCTCTGTCAGAATGGGGACTGGGTCTGTCCGTCTGCTCTGTCAGAATGGGAGAATGGGGACTGGATCTGTCCATCAGCTCTGTCAGAATGGGAGAATGGGGACTGTGTCCGTCCATCTGCTCTGTCAGAATGGGAGAATGGGGACTGCGTCTGTCCGTCTGCTTTGTCAGAATGGGGACTGGATCTGTCCATCTGCTCTGTCAGAATGAGAGAATGGGGACTGGGTCCATCTGTCTGCTCTGTCAGAATGGGAGAATGGGGACTGGGTCTGTTCATCTGCCTCTTTTCTCACCTTCCATTGACAACACAGATACAGTAATTAAACATTGGAGGACTGGATTCTATCTATGTGTTGTCTGGCCGCCGAGCATTAATCATTTTCATTTACGCTGACTATTCTGCTTTGTGCTATAATGCGAAAGGCATAGGTCCTAGATACTGTATTAGCCCATTGTAAACAGGAAACGTGGTCTCTCTCTATACAAATGTTCTCTGAGGTGTTTCTGCTCCAGTCAGTGCGGTAACGTTGTCTTTGATTCTGGAGAACACAACGACCGAAACACAGAACAGAATGTCTTGGTTTTGTTTTTCAAAATAATGACGAATGGGATTACTCCCAAACTAAAATATATTTCTCTCTTATGAACTTAACGAAATAGCCTGAATCAGCCAGGAAATAGTTTTTTTACAGCTTGTGGATGGAGAGACATTTGAAAGCTGGAGATGAATGTTGTGTTGAGAGAGAGATCACAGCAAAATGACTGTCTAATTGAACAGAGGATCATGAAGCATCAAAGCCAAAGGATCTGGATACTATTATGACTAGTTATAGAAGAAAGGTGAATAATGTATAAACCCCAAAAACTATCAGCCAACAACCAATTCAATCCCTTTCAGACAACTTCCTGTACAAAATGTTCCACTGCAATAGTGAAGGTGTAAACTTGGCAGTAGAAAACCTAAACAGTATATTTGACCTCTCAGCTTCCCTAACAAATCAAAACACTTCAAGCAGACTACCTAAGAAATTAACAACAGTGACAAATGTTTTGATGAAGAACGCAAAAACCTAAGAATTTGAGAAACCTATCCAATCAAAAACATAGAGACCCAGAAAACCTGAGCCTATGCCTTCACTATGGTGAATCACTAAAACAATACAGAAATAGACTACGGAAAAACGAAGGAACAGCACGTCAGGAATCAGATCTACGTAACTGAAGAATTCGTAGAATATAACCACTTCTTGGAAAATTGGAAAACACTAAACAAACAACAACATGAAGAGTTATCTATCCAGAATGGTGTAATGGTGCGTGTTGGTGGCAGGGAAGTCAGGCGCAGGAGAGTGAACTTGGTATAAATGGAGCAGTTTAATAAATGCTAAAAACAACTCAGTATAAAAGGGTACAAACCCCATCGCACACCAGAACATGACTTGCACAAAACATACAACAATCACCAACAAAGACATGAGGAGAAACAGAGGGTTGGAGGGTTAAATACACAACATGAAATTGATGGGATAGAAACCAGATGTGATGGAAGACAAGACAAAACCAATGGAAAATGAAAAATGGATCAGCAATGGCTAGAAGGTTGGTGAAGTCGACCGCCGAACAAGAAGAGGGACCAACTTCGGTGGAAGTCGTGACAAATGGAAATGTATGGATGAACCACTTCTCCAATCTGTTTGGCTCTATAACAAAGAACAAACAGCATAAACATATACATAATCAAATACAATCCTAGAGTCAATTATTAAATATCACCAGAACACACTGGATTCTCCAATTACACTGAATGAACTACAGGAAAAAATGCAAACCCTCAAACCGAAAAAGGCCTGTGGTGTTGATGGTATCCTAAATTAAATGATAAAATATACAGACCACAAATTCCAATTGGCTAAACTTAAATTCTTTAACATCATCCTCAGCTCTGGCATATTCCCCAACATTCGAAGCCAAGGACTGATCACCCCAATCCACAAAAGTGGAGACAAATTTGACCCCAATAACTACCGTGGGATATGCATCAACAGCAACCTTGGGAAAATCCTCTGCATTATCATTAACAGCAGACTTATACACTGCTCAAAAAAATAAAGGGAACACTTAAACAACACAATGTAACTCCAAGTCAATCACACTTCTGTGAAATCTACTTGTCCACTTAGGAAGCAACACTGATTGACAATAAATTTCACATGCTGTTGTGCAAATGGAATAGACAACATGTCGAAATTATAGGCAATTAGCAAGACACCCCCAATAAAGGAGTGGTTCTGCAGGTGGTGACCACAGACCACTTCTCAGTTCCTATGTTTCCTGGCTGATGTTTTGGTCACATTTGAATGCTGGCGGTGCTTTCACTCTAGTGGTAGCATGAGACAGAGTCTACAACCCACACAAGTGGCTCAGGTAGCTCAGGTAGTGTAGCTCATCCAGGATGGCACATCAATGCGAGCTGTGGCAGGAAGGTTTCCTGTGTCTGTGAGCGTAGTGTCCAGAGCATGGAGGCGCTACCAGGAGACAGGCCAGTACATCAGGAGACGTGGAGGAAGCCGTAGGAGGGCAACAACCCAGCAGCAGGACCGCTACCTCCGCCTTTGTGCAAGGAGGAGCAGGAGGAGCATTGCCAGAGCCCTGCAAAATTACCTACAGCAGGCCACAAATGTGCATGTGTCTGCTCAAACAGTCAGAAACAGACTCCATGAGGGTGGTATGAGGGCCAGACGTCCACAGGTGGGGGTTGGGCTTACAGCCCAACACCGTGCAGGACGTTTGGCATTTGCCAGAGAACACCAAGATGGCAAATTCGCCACTGGTGCCCTGTGCCCTGTGCTCTTCACAGATGAAAGCAGGTTCACACTGAGCACGTGACAGACGTGACAGATTCTGGAGACGGTGTGGAGAACGTTCTGCTGCCTTCAACATCCTCCAGCATGACCGGTTTGGCGGTGGGTCAGTCATGGTGTGGGATGGCATTTCTTTGGGGGGCCGCACAGCCCTCCATGTGCTCACCAAAGGTAGCCTGACTGCCATTAGGTACCGAGATGAGATCCTCAGCCCCCTTGTGAGACCATATGCTGGTGCGGTTGGCCCTGAGATCTTCCTAATGCAAGACAATGCTAGACCTCATGTGGCTGGAGTGTGTCAGCAGTTCCTGCAAGAGGAAGGTATGATACTATGGACTGGCCCGCCCGTTCCCCAGACCTGAATCCAATTGAGCACATCTGGGACATCATGTCTCGCTCCATCCACCAACGTCATGTTGCACCACAGACTGTCCAGGAGTTGGCGGATGCTTTAGTCCAGGTCTGGGAGAAGATCCCTCAGGAGACCATCCGCCACCTCATCATGAGCATGCCCAGGCATTGTAGGGAGGTCATACAGGCACGTGGAGGCCACACACACTACTAAGCCTCAATTTAACTTGTTTTAAGGACATTACATCAACGTTGGAACAGCCTGTAGTGTGGTTTTCCACTTTAATTTTGAGTGTGACTCCAAATCCAGACCTCCATGGGTTGATAAATTTGATTTCCATTGATAATTGTTGTGTGATTTTGTTGTCAGCACATTCAGCTATGTAAAGAAAAGAGTATTTAATAAGGATACTTCATTCAGATCTAGGATGTGTTATTTTAGTGTTCCCTTTATTTCTTTGAGCAGTGTATATTTTAATGTATAAGTCAAATTGACTTTTTACCAAATGACCGTATGACAGACCATGTATTCACCCTTGACAAACAAAACAAAAGCTAAATCTTCTCATGCTTTGTTGATTTCAAAAAAGCTCTTGATTCAATTTGGCATTTTCCTATCCAAATTGATGAAAAGTGGTGTTGGGGGAAAACATGCAACATTATAAAATCCATGTACATAAACAGTTAACATTGACAAAAAAACACACGCATTTCATCCCACAGGGCCGTGGGGTGAGTTAGGGATGCAGCTTACGCCCCACCCTCTTCAACATATTTATCAGCGAATTGGCGTGGGCACTAGAACAGTCTGAAGCACCTGGCCTCACCCTACTAGAATCTGAAGTCAAATGTCTACTGTTTGCTGATGATCTGGTTATTCTGTCCCCATCCAAGAAGGAACTACAGCAGTACCTAGATCTTCTGCACAGATTATGTCAGACCTGGGCCCTGACAGTAAATCTCAGTAAGACAAAAAAATAATGGTGTTTCAAAAAAAGTCCAGTTGCAAGGACCACCAATACAAATTCTATCTAGACACCATTGTCCTAGTGCACACAAAAAACTATAGAGACCTCGGCCTAAACATCAGCGCCACAGGTAACTTCCACAAAGCTGTGAACAATCTGAGACAAGGCAAGAAGGTTCTTCTACACCATCAAAAGGAACATAACATAGGGCATACCAATTAGGATACCAATTAGGACCTGACTTAAAATACTTGAATCATAGAACTCATTGCCCTTTATAGTTGTGAGGTCCTGGGTCCGCTCACCAACCACCAACCACGGATTCATAAAATGGGAAAAACACAAAATTGAGACTCTGCCTGCAGAAATCTGCAAAAATGTCCTCAGTATACAATGTAAAACACCAAATGATGCATGCGGAGCAGAATTAGGCCAATACCCACTAATTATCAAAATCCAGAAAACAGACATGAAGTTCTACAACCACCTAAAAGGAAACGATCCCCAAACCAACAAGTGAAGAACAAACACCATTGTAAATACAACCCATATTTATGTTAATTTGTTCCCCCCTTTATACTTTAACCATTTGTACATTGTTACAACACTGTATATAGGCATAATGTGACATGTCAAATGTGTTCATACTTTTGGAACTTTTGCGAGTGTAATGTTTACTTTTTCATTTTTTATTTAACTTTGGTTTATATTCATCTCACTTGCTTTGGCAATGTAAACATATGTTTCCCATGCCAATAAAGCCCTTAAATTGTATTGATTTGAGACAGGGGGGGGGTAGAAGGAGAGCGAAAGAGCAGATGTCTAGAGAGAAGCCTACAGGGGAAAGGGGGTGGAGGTAGTGGGGGTTACTAGCCTGAGAGTGGATGGACAGAGTCAGAGGTATAGAGAGAAGCCTACAGGGGAAAGGGGGTGGAGGTAGTGGGGGTTACTAGCCTGAGAGTGGATGGACAGAGTCAGAGGTATAGAGAGAAGCCTACAGGGAAAGGGGGTGGAGGTAGTGGGGGTTACTAGCCTGAGAGAGGATGGACAGAGTCAGAGGTATAGAGAGAAGCCTACAGGGAAAGGGGGTGGAGGTAGTGGGGGTTACTAGCCTGAGAGTTGGTGGACAGAGTCAGAGGTATAGAGAGAAGCCTACAGGGAAAGGGGGGTGGAGGTAGTGGGGGTTACTAGCCTGAGAGTGGATGGACAGAGTCAGAGGTATAGAGAGAAGCCTACTGGGAAAGGGGGTGGAGGTAGTGGGGGTTACTAGCCTGAGAGTGGATGGACAGAGTCAGAGGTATAGAGAGAAGCCTACAGGGAAAGGGGGTGGAGGTAGTGGGGGTTACTAGCCTGAGAGTGGATGGACAGAGTCAGAGGTATAGAGAGAAGCCTACAGGGAAAGGGGGTGGAGGTAGTGGGGGTTACTAGCCTGAGAGTGGATGGACAGAGTCAGAGGTATAGAGAGAAGCCTACAGGGAAAGGGGGTGGAGGTAGTGGGGGTTACTAGCCTGAGAGTGGATGGACAGAGTCAGAGGTATAGAGAGAAGCCTACAGGGAAAGGGGGTGGAGGTAGTGGGGGTTACTAGCCTGAGAGTGGATGGACAGAGTCAGAGGTATAGAGAGAAGCCTACAGGGAAAGGGGGTGGAGGTAGTGGGGGTTACTAGCCTGAGAGTGGATGGACAGAGTCAGAGGTATAGAGAGAAGCCTACAGGGAAAGGGGGTGGAGGTAGTGGGGGTTACTAGCCTGAGAGTGGATGGACAGAGTCAGAGGTATAGAGAGAAGCCTACAGGGAAAGGGGGTGGAGGTAGTGGGGGTTACTAGCCTGAGAGTGGATGGACAGAGTCAGAGGTATAGAGAGAAGCCTACAGGGAAAGGGGGTGGAGTGGGAGTTACTAGCCTGAGAGTGGATGGACAGTCAGAGGTATAGAGAGAAGCCTACAGGGAAAGGGGGTGGAGGTTGGGGGTTACTAGCCTGAGAGTGGATGGACAGAGTCAGAGGTATAGAGAGAAGCCTACAGGGAAAGGGGGTGGAGGTAGTGGGGGTTACTAGCCTGAGAGTGGATGGACAGAGTCAGAGGTATAGAGAGAAGCCTACAGGGAAAGGGGGGTGGAGGTAGTGGGGGTTACTAGCCTGAGAGTGGATGGACAGAGTCAGAGGTATAGAGAGAAGCCTACAGGGAAAGGGGGTGGAGGTAGTGGGGGTTACTAGCCTGAGAGTGGATGGACAGAGTCAGAGGTATAGAGAGAAGCCTACAGGGAAAGGGGGTGGAGGTAGTAATGATCATAATGATCTGAAGGATCAGGTTACAGTCGTTCTGCTCTACAGCGGGATGTCGGATGTTTTCTGACGGTCAGAAAATATGCCTCTATGCTCTGTCGTGTTTGGAATGTAAACTGTGGAACACAGAGAGACCCTTGGACATCAAAAGTTTGAAAAATTAAACAATATTTATATTTTGAGAATGTGGGAGTGGTCTGTGGACACTTAAGGGACAGTCATGTGTGTTTCATTTGGTGATCTCATGAAGGACAGGAAACATGCATAACTGTATCTCTTAACATTTCCCAGCTGTCAGGTTTACATCTAAATATTTTAAAACGTATGTGATTAAACATTAAACTATTTGTGAAAAGATGTCATGTAATGTTAGCCTTCGAAATGAGAGTATGGATATTCATATAAAGTTTAACTAGCCAGTGGCCATGTTCCCGTGCGGATAGACATTACATCAGGAATCACGGAATCACCCCTTTTCCACAGAGTATAAACCACTTCCTACAAAATGTACATTAAGTCAGAGAACGCTGGGACGGAGTCCCCACATTGAAATGGCTACAACTCTATAGGCCATTAGACTAGAAAACATGCAGCTGATGCTACATGTGAAATGGTTAAGAACTACAACTCTAAAGGCCACAAGACCATACATACAGCGTGGAGCATTGGCTACACAGCTGGAAATGGTTCAACTCTGAGACTATTGATTCACTACAGAATAAGAGCAAATCCTAGACGTAGAATTACTAGTCTGCAGGTGGAAATTTCATAAGTCTAGTACAAGAATACCGACAAACCCGGAAGCATCTATTCTATGCAACAACCATCTGTACTGCTGACGTATCCATTAGAACTGACACTATCCAGAACACCATCCAGAACACCATCCAGAACACTATCCAGAACACCATCCAGAACACTTTCCAGAACACCATCCAGAACACTATCCAGAACACTATCCAGAACACTATCCAGAACACTATCCAAAACACTATCAGAACACTATCCAGAACACCATCCAGAACACTATCCAGAACACCATCCAGAACACTATCCATCCAGAACACTATCCAGAACACTATCCAGAACACTATCCATCCAGAACACCATCCAGAACACTATCCAGAACACCATCCAGAACACCATCCAGAACACTATCATCAGAACACTATCCAGAACACTATCCAACACTATCCAGAACACCATCCAGAACACCATCCAGAACACCATCCAGAACACTATCCAGAACACTATCCAGAACACCATCCAGAACACTATCCAGAACACCATCCAGAACACCATCCAGAACACTATCCAGAACACCATCCAGAACACTATCCAGAACACCCATCCAGAACACTATCCAGAACACTAGAACACTATCCAGAACACTATCCAGAACACTATCATCCAGAACACTATCCAGAACACCATCCAGAACACCATCCAGAACACTATCCAGAACACTATCCAGCACCATCCAGAACACTATCCAGAACACCATCCATATCCAGAACACCATCCAGAACACTATCCAGAACACCATCCAGAACACCATCCAGAACACTATCCAGCAGAACACCATCCATCCAGAACACCATCCATATCCAGAACACCATCCAGAACACCATCCAGAACACTATCCAGAACACCATCCAGAACACTATCCAGAACACCATCCAGAACACTATCCAGAACACCATCCAGAACACCATCCAGAACACTATCCAGAACACCATCCAGAACACTATCCAGAACACTATCCAGAACACCATCCAGAACACTATCCATCCAGAACACCATCCAGAACACCATCATCCAGAACACCATCCAGAACACTATCCAGAACACTATCCAGAACAATCCAGAACACTATCCAGAACACTATCCAGAACACCATCCAGAACACCATCCAGACACTATCATCCAGAACACCATCCACTATCCAGAACACCATCCAGAACACCATCCAGAACACCATCCAGAACACCATCCAGAACACTATCCAGAACACTATCCAGAACACCATCCAGAACACTATCCAGAACACTATCCAGAACACTATCCAGAACACCATCCAGAACACTATCCAGAACACCATCCAGAACACCATCCAGAACACTATCCAGAACACCATCCAGAACACTATCCAGAACACTATCCAGAACACTATCCAGAACACCATCCAGAACACCATCCAGAACACCATCCAGAACCGCTCAGAAAGCAACAACCACGAAAGACATTATGCCGTAACCAGAGACTTTTGATGAACTGACTATCCAGCAGACGGACCGGCGATTCCAAAAGAGAAGACAACAACAACATACGGGCGTAAATATATGCATTGCAAT
Source organism: Oncorhynchus masou masou (assembly GCF_036934945.1). Taxonomy (NCBI): domain Eukaryota; kingdom Metazoa; phylum Chordata; class Actinopteri; order Salmoniformes; family Salmonidae; genus Oncorhynchus; species Oncorhynchus masou. The sequence continues at coordinate 11,068,915 of NC_088220.1, forward strand.
TCTTTTCAAATGAGCGGCCGTTCATGTGCAAAGGATTAGCATTTCAATTAATATAGTTATCAACTGTCTGTAGTGAATCCATTTTGTTTTTCCCGCTCTTTATCTGTCCCCACCCCTTTCCATTGTCTACCAAGCCGTCATACCGGTTTAGCCCACTAGTAACCAATATCTACTGTTTGTTTGTTATTTCTGTGATAATTTAGTTAGCTAGTAAATAAATATTTAAGCCAATTTGTGTATCGCTAATTCATAATTTAGGCTAGGGTTCGGGCAGAAATACAAGGGTTTGCGGCATTCAGTAATGAGGCTGATGAGGTAATAATGATACATTAATAGAAGACTAATCGATACGATATGAAAATATCTGAAGAGTCGATTCGGAAAATAGGGACTCTGTAAACATTTTCCCGTGGTGCCTCGACATCCTAGTTAATTAAAGTTTACATGATTAGTTTAAGCACATAATAATAATTACACATAGAGAATTGATTTGATAAAATAACAGTCATCACATTTATTGATAGTAAAGTCGAAGACAGAACACAACCCCACCTTGTCACAACACAACTGATTGGCTAAACGCATTAAGAAGGAAAGAAATTCCACAAATTAACTTTTAACAAGGCACACCTATTAATTTAAATGCATTCCAGGTGACTACCTCATGAAGCTGGTTGAGAGACTGCCTAGTGTGCAGAGCTGTCATCAAGGCAAAGGGTGGCTACCTTGAAGAATCTAAAATCTAAAATACATTTATATTTTGTTTTAAATCTTTGTTTACTACATGACTCCATATGTGTTATTTCATAGTTTTGATGTCCTCGCTATAATTCTACAAGGTAGAATAACCCTTGAATGAGTAGGTGTTCTAAAACGTATTGCTGGTACTGTAGATTTTTAAAAAAACTTGAAATGTGAACTGTTGGAATCATTGAAATAGAATGATATATATTAAGAAGCAAAGTTGAAAGCAGCATCGCTCTTGTTTGGAACAATCTGTTGACTATTTGACCTAACAGAACAGCATGCAAACGTATTGTGGATCTAACAGCGAGGAGGAACTGTGCTGCTTAGTAGCTAATAACAATGCACCCCTTAATCAAAACACATTATATTGGTCACATACACATATTTAGAAGTTTTTATTGCGGTTGTAGCGAAATGCTTGTGTTCCTAGCTCCAACTGTGCGGTAGTAACTAACAATTCATAACAATATACACAAATCTAAAAGTAAAAGAATGGAATTGAGAAATCTATAAATATTAGGATGAGCAGGATGACTAAAATACAGCATGATGGCCTTGAGATAGAAGCTGCTTCTCTGTCCCAGCTTTGATGCACCTGTACTGACCTCGCCGTGAAGTCCACGATCATCTCCTTTGTTTTGTTGACATTGAGGGAGAGGTTATTTTCCTGGCACTACACTCCCAGGTCCATCATCTCCTCCCTGTGCTGTAGACTGTCTTGTCATTGTGGGTAATCAGGCCTACTACCGTTGAATCGTCTGCAAGCTTGATGATTGAGTTGGAGGCGTGCGTGGCCACGCAGTCATGGGTGAACAAGGAGTACAGGAGGAGGCTGAGAATGCACCCATGTGGGGCCCCTGTGTTGAGGATCAGTGTAGTGGAGGTGTTGTTTCCTACTTCACCACCTGGAGGCGAACCTTCAGGAAGTCCAGGATCCAGTTGCACAGGGTGGGGTTCAGACCCAGGGTCTCAAGGTTGATGATGAGCTTGAAAGGTACAATGGTGTTGAAGGCTGAGCTATATTCATACATACGTAGGTATTCCTCTTGTCCAGATGGGATAGGGCAGTGTGCATTGCGATGGCGATTGGGTAGTCTGTGAATCTATTGGTGTGGTATGCAAATTGATGTGGGTATAGGGTGTCAGGTAGGGTGGAGGTGATATGGTCCTTGACTAGCCTCTCAAAGCACTTCATGATGACAGAAGTGAGTGCTATGGGGCGATGGTCATTTTGTTCAGTTACCTTTGCTTTCTTGGGGGCAGGAACAATGGTGGACATCTTGAAGCAAGTGGGGACAGCAGACTGGGATGGGGAGAGATTGAATATGTCCGTAAACACTCCAGCCAGCTGGTCTGCACATGCTCTGAGGATGCGGCTAGGGATGCCATCTGGTAGCTAGTAACAATGCAGCCCCTAGTATCAAGTAGCGAGTCACAATACAGCCTCCAGTAGCTAGTCACAAAGCAGCCGCTAGTAGCTAGTAGCTAGTAACAATGCAGCCCCTAGTAGCTAGTAACAATGCAGCCGCTGGTAGCTAGTAGCTAGTAACAATGCAGCCCCTAGTAGCTAGTAACAATGCAGCCGCTAGTAGCTAGTAGCTAGTCACAAAGCAGCTGCTAGTAGCTAGTAACAATGCAGCCCCTATTAGCTAGTAACAATGCAGCCGCTGGTAGCTAGTAGCTAGTAACAGTGCAGCTCCTAGTAGCTAGTAGCTAGTAACAATGCAGCCGCTGGTAGCAAGTAGCTAGTAACAATGCAGCCTCTAGTATCTAGTAGCAAGTAACAATGCAACCCCTAGTAGCTAGTAGCTAGTAACAATGCAGCCCCTAGTAGCTAGTCACATTGCAGCCCCTAGTAGCTAGTAGCGTGTGTGTGTGTGTGTGTGTGTGTGTGTGTGTGTGTGTGTGTGTGTGTGTGTGTGTTGTGTGTGTGTGTGAGAGAGAGATGGCAGTTGTATTCCTCACCAGGAAACAGTGACAGCTGACCACTCTAATCCTTCTCTCCATGCCCCTCTATCTCTATATCTCTCCCTCCTCCATCTCTATATCTCTCCATCTCTCCGCTCCACCATCTCTCCCCTCCTCCATCTCTATATCTCTCCCCTCCTCCATATCTCCCTCCTCCATCTCTCCCCTCCTCCATATCTCCCCTCCTCCATCTCTCCCTTCCATCCTCCATCTCTATATCTCTCCATCTCTCCGCTCCACCATCTCTCCCCCATCTCTCGACTCTTCCATCTCTCCCCTACTAAATCTATCTCTGTACTCTCCATCTCTCCCCGCCTCCATCTCTCCCCTCCTCCATCTCTCCCCCATCTCTCCCCTCCTCCATCTATCCCCCATCCTCCATCTCTCCCCCATCTCCTCCATCTCTCCCCTCCTCCATCTCTCCCCCTCCTCCATCTCTCCCCTACTAAATCTATCTCTGTACTCTCCATCTCTCCCCCATCTCTCCATCTCTCCCCCATCCTCCATCTCTCCCCCTCCTCCATCTCTCCCCTCCTCCATCTCTCCCTTCCCCTCTATCTCTGTACTCTCCATCTCTCCCCTCCTCCATCTCTCCCCTCCATCTCTCCCCTCCTCCATCTCTCCCCATCTCCTCCATCTCTCCCTTCCCCTCTATCTCTGTACTCTCCATCTCTCCCCGCCTCCATCTCTTCCCTCCTCCAGTTCTCCCCTCCTCCATCTCTCCCCTCCTCCATCTCACCCCTCCTCCATGTCTCTATTCCGCCATCTCACCCTTTTTTTTGCTCTCACTAATATCTAGTCAGATCTCCCCTGCTCTCACTAATATCTAGTCATATCTCCTCCTCCTGCTCTCACTAATATCTAGTCATATCTCCTCCTCCTGCTCTCACTAATATCTAGTCATATCTCCTCCTCCTGCTCTCACTAACATCTAGTCATATCTCCTCCTCCTGCTCTCACTAATATCTAGTCATATCTCCCCTGCTCTCACTAATATCTATTCATATCTCCCCTGCTCTCACTAACATCTAGTCATATCTCCTCCTCCTGCTCTCACTAATATCTAGTCATATCTCCTCCTCCTGCTCTCACTAATATCTAGTCATATCTCCTCCTCCTGCTCTCACTAATATCTAGTCATATCTCCTCCTCCTCTCTCACTAATATCTAGTCATATCTCCTCCTCCTGCTCTCACTAATATCTAGTCATATCTCCTCCTCCTGCTCTCACTAATATCTAGTCATATCTCCTCCTCCTGCTCTCACTAATATCTAGTCATATCTCCTCCTGCTCTCTCACTAATATCTAGTCATATCTCCCCTGCTCTCACTAATATCTAGTCATATCTCCTCCTCCTGCTCTCACTAATATCTAGTCATATCTCCCCTGCTCTCACTAATATCTAGTCATATCTCCTCCTCCTGCTCTCACTAATATCTAGTCATATCTCCTCCTCCTGCTCTCACTAATATCTAGTCATATCTCCCCCCTGCTCTCACTAATATCTAGTCATATCTCCTCCTCCTGCTCTCACTAATATCTAGTCATATCTCCTCCTGCTCTCACTAATATCTAGTCATATCTCCTCCTCCTGCTCTCACTAATATCTAGTCATATCTCCTCCTCCTGCTCTCACTAATATCTAGTCATATCTCCTCCTGCTCTCACTAATATCTAGTCATATCTCCTCCCTGCTCTCACTAATATCTAGTCATATCTCCTCCTCCTGCTCTCACTAATATCTAGTCATATCTCCTCCTCCTGCTCTCACTAATATCTAGTCATATCTCCCTGCTCTCACTAATATCTAGTCATATCTCTCCCCTGCTCTCACTAATATCTAGTCATATCTCCCCCTGCTCTCACTAATATCTAGTCATATCTCCCCCCTGCTCTCACTAATATCTAGTCATATCTCCCCTGCTCTCACTAATATCTAGTCATATCTCCTCCTCCTGCTCTCACTAATATCTAGTCATATCTCCTCCTGCTCTCACTAATATCTAGTCATATCTCCTCCTCCTGCTCTCACTAATATCTAGTCATATCTCCTCCTCCTGCTCTCACTAATATCTAGTCATATCTCCTCCTGCTCTCACTAATATCTAGTCATTTCTCCTCCTCCTGCTCTCACTAATATCTAGTCATATCTCCTCCTCCTGCTCTCACTAATATCTAGTCATATCTCCACTAATCTCACTAATATCTAGTCATATCTCCTCCTGCTCTCACTAATATCTAGTCATATCTCCTCCTGCTCTCACTAATATCTATTCATATCTCCTCCTCCTGCTCTCACTAATATCTAGTCATATCTCTCCACCTAATCTCACTAATATCTAGTCATATCTCCTCCTGCTCTCACTAATATCTAGTCATATCTCCACTAATCTCACTAATATCTAGTCATATCTCCTCCTCTCTCACTAATATCTAGTCATATCTCCTCCTGCTCTCACTAATATCTAGTCATATCTCCTCCTCCTGCTCTCACTAATATCTAGTCATATCTCCTCCTCCTGCTCTCACTAATATCTAGTCATATCTCCTCCTGCTCTCACTAACATCTAGTCATATCTCCCCTGCTCTCACTAATATCTCTCATATCTCCTCCTGCTCTCACTAATATCTAGTCATATCTCCTCCTCCTGCTCTCACTAATATCTAGTCATATCTCCTCCTCCTGCTCTCACTAATATCTAGTCATATCTCCTCTCCTGCTCTCACTAATATCTAGTCATATCTCCTCCTCCTGCTCTCACTAATATCTAGTTCATATCTCACTCCATCCCTCCTCCTGCTCTCACTAATATCTAGTCATATCTCCTCTGCTCTCACTAATATCTAGTCATATCTCCTCCTCCTGCTCTCACTAATATCTAGTCATATCTCCTCCTCCTGCTCTCACTAATATCTAGTCATATCTCCTCCTCCTGCTCTCACTAATATCTAGTCATATCTCCTCCTGCTCTCACTAATATCTAGTCATATCTCCTCCTGCTCTCACTAATATCTAGTCATATCTCCTCCTGCTCTCACTAATATCTAGTCATATCTCCCCTGCTCTCACTAATATCTAGTCATATCTCCTCCTCCTGCTCTCACTAATATCTAGTCATATCTCCACTAATCTCACTAATATCTAGTCATATCTCCCCTCCTGCTCTCACTAATATCTAGTCATATCTCCTCCTCCTGCTCTCACTAATATCTAGTCATATCTCCTCCTCCTGCTCTCACTAATATCTAGTCATATCTCCTCCTCCTGCTCTCACTAATATCTAGTCATATCTCCTCCTCCTGCTCTCACTAATATCTAGTCATATCTCCTCCTCCTGCTCTCACTAATATCTAGTCATATCTCCTCCTGCTCTCACTAATATCTAGTCATATCTCCTCCTCCTGCTCTCATTAATATCTAGTCATATCTCCTCCTCCTGCTCTCACTAATATCTAGTCATATCTCCCCTGCTCTCACTAATATCTAGTCATATCTCCTCCTGCTCTCACTATATCTAGTCATATCTCCTCCTGCTCTCACTAATATCTAGTCATATCTCCCCTCCTGCTCTCACTAATATCTAGTCATATCTCCTCCTCCTGCTCTCACTAATATCTAGTCATATCTCCCCTGCTCTCACTAATATCTAGTCATATCTCCTCCTCCTGCTCTCACTAATATCTAGTCATATCTCCTCCTGCTTTCACTAATTTATCATATCTCTCCCCTCTTTCTAGTCATATCTCCTCCTCCTGCTCCACTCCCTCTAGTCACCCCTCTTTCAATCTCTCCCCCATATTTCATTCCCCATTCCCCTCTGCTCTCACTAATATCTAGTCATTCTCCCCTGCTCTCCATCTCAGTCCCTCTTTCAATCTCTCCCCCATTTTCATTTCCCCATTCCTCATCCTCTCCTCCTCCTAGTCATATCTCCTCCTCTCTCTCCCTAATATCTCCCATTCTCTCCTCATCCCTTCCTCACCTTTGTATCAAGTCATAGTTCTTATAGTCTCACCACGTTTGCTAGTCTATCTGCACTGTATCTGTGAACTGTTGGCTAGACCTCAGGTGCCAAAACCAGACTGGGCACATTTTCTCTTTAACTCAACAGTCTTTTTGTGACAAAACCTTCCTGCTCGTCAAAAATATGTTTTTCCTTTCACAAGTCAGTTAAGAACAAATTCTTATTTTCACTAATATCTAGTCAATCTGGGTTAACTGCTCTCAGGAACATCTGGGTTAACTGGCTCTCACTAACAGTGGGTTAACTCCTCCTGGAACAGTGGGTTAACTCTCACCCTAGGAACAGTGGGTTAACTGGCCCCCATTTTCAGGAACAGTGGGTTAACTGCCTGTTCAGGGGCAGAACGACAGATTAGTACCTTGTCAGCTCCCCATTTGAACTTGCAACCTTCTCACCCCTTTTCAATCTCTCCCAATGCTTTCAACCCCAGGCTACCCTGCCTCCTCTCTCACTCTAACCACTATCTCCCATTCCGCCTCATCCCTTCCCACCTTTGCTATCCCTGCTAGTTCTTATACTCTAACCACTTTGGCTCCTATCTGCACTCAACACTCTAACCACTAGGCTACCTACCGACTCACATTTTCACTTAACCACTAGGACTAAACCTACCGCAGCCAAAAAACTAGGCTACCCTGCTGCCTCTCTTACCTACCGAACAAATTCTTACACTCAAACCACTAGGCTACCTACCGCCTTAACTCTAACCACTGGGCTAACCCTGTTCGCCTCTAACACAGATCTAACCTTGTCAGCTCGGGGTTTGACTTGCCCTTCCTTACTAGCAATGCTCTAACCACTAGGCTACCCTGCCGCCTCTACACTCTAACCACTAGGCTACCTACCGCCTCTACACTCTAACCACTAGGCTACCCTGCCGCCTCTACGCTCTAACCACTAGGTTACCCTGCCGCCTCAACACTCTAACCACTAGGCTGCCCTGCCGCCTCTACACTCTAACCACTAGGCTACCTACCACCTCTACACTCTAACCACTAGGCTACCCTGCAGCGACGGAAACATGTAGCAAAAATATACATGTTTTGTGCACTACGTCATCAAGCACTGACTTATATCACCAACGGCTCACTCTGGTGGAGACACCACAGGTGGCAAAATGTGCATATTTTCTCTATTTAGATTGTAGAATATTCCCATGAAAATTTGTCAACAATTGGATGGACACTTAGCTATAGAGGTACATCAAGGTCTGAAAAAGCATCTCCATGGGGGCAGAAGTTAAATGTTGTGCTACTTGTTATGTTCATTACCTGGCGGATTGTTGGTTGTTTATGTGGCAGATAAGCAGCAGTAATTTCCTAACCTTTACCCCTTTAAGCTGTTCATTAAAACTGCAGACTGGCGCGGCAGAGAGAGAGAGAGAGAGAGAGGGAGAGAGAGAGAGAGAGAGAGAGAGAGAGAGAGAGAGAGAGAGAGAGAGAGAGAGAGAGGTTTAAATAGCTACAGTACTTTATTGTTGCTGTTGACAACAGGCAATGCAGAGTAGTGGTTGGCTGTCTGGCTGAGGGATTCTGCATTGTTCTTTTTTATGGCGTTCTACCAACAGTGTCAAAGTACAGCTTCTATAGAATTTGCTCAATTCACAACATTTCTACAGTCCTTCAACTCACAGCTTCTATGCCCACTCCAGGCACAAGCCTAAATAGGTTAGCCATTCTATTGACATTGTTTCTACAGTCACTCAATACACAGCTTGGTATCACTCTCAAATACATGCTGCAAAAAATGCAGTGGATCTCCTCTCCACTGCTACCATTGTGAATGTTCAGTACCTCCATCACAACCTCTCACTCTCTCTCTCTCTATCCCTCTCAATCACAACCTCTCTCTCTGTCTCTCTCTCTCTGTCTCTCGCTCTTCTCTCCATCCCTCTCAATCATAATCTCCCTCTCTCTCTATCCCTCTCAATCACAACCTCTCTCTCTCTCTCTCTCTCTCTCTCTGTCTCTCTCTCTCTCTCTATATATATATGTCTGTCTGCCTGTCTCTCTCTCTTCTCTCCATCCCTCTCAATCACAATCTCCCTCTCTCTCTATCCCTCTCAATCACAACCTCTCTCTCTCTCTGTCTCTCTGTCTCTCGCTCTCTCTCTGTCTCTCTCTACCTCCATCACCAGTCTGGTGGTTTCTTTAAGTAGTGTCTCCAGACTCTTCACCTGATTATCACAAAGGGTTTATTTTTGTTGTTTACTCTCATTGTCTGCGTCCCAAATGACACTATAGGGCCCATAGGCCTTCGGTCAAAAGTAGTACACTATATAGGGAACAAGGTACCATCTGGGACTCAGCCACTGTGTCTGATTACAGATAGTCATGAATACAACAACATTCTGATTAGAACCTAGTGTTTCCCTGACTGACAATTTCCTTTAACAGACAGACACAGGAAGACTCATTATGGTGTTTTATATCATGACGAGGGAGACAGGGAGAAGCGGGAGGCAGGGAGACGAGGGATGCAGGGAGACAGTGAGACGAGGGAGGCAAGGAGATGAGGGAGGCAGGGAGATGAGGGAGGCAAGGAGATGAGGGAGGCAGGGAGACGAGGGAGGCAAGGAGATGGGGGAGGCAGGGAGACGAGGGAGGCACGGAGACAAGGGATGCAAGGAGACAGGGAGAAGAGGGAGGCAAGGAGACAAGGGTGACAGGGAGACGAGGGAGGCAAGGAGATGAGGGAGACAGGGAGGCGAGGGAGACAGGGAGGCAAGGAGACGAGGGTGGCAGGGAGACGAGGGAGGCAGGGAGACGAGGGGGCAGGGAGACGAGGGGGCAGGGAGACGAGGGGGACAGGGAGACGAGGGGGCATGGAGACGAGGGGGCAGGGAGACGAGGGAGACGAGGGGGGCAGGGAGACGAGGGGGCAGGGAGACGAGGGGGCAGGGAGGCGGGAGGGAGGCAGGGAGACGAGGGGGCAGGGAGACGAGGGGGCAGGGAGACGAGGGAGGCAGGGAGACGAGGAGGCAGGGAGACGGGGGGGCAGGGAGACGAGGGAGGCGGGAGACGAGGGAGGCAGGGAGACGAGGGGGGCAGGGAGACGAGGGGGCAGGGAGACGAGGGAGGCAGGGGAGGCAGGGCAGGAGACGAGGGAGGCAGGGAGACGAGGCAGGCAGGGAGACGAGGGGGCAGGGAGACGAGGGAGGCAGGGAGACGAGGGGGCAGGGAGACGAGGGAGGCAGGGAGATGAGGGAGGCAGACAGAAAGACATGAGTTTCCAGATATGGAGAGGAGTGTACTATAGTCTTTTGCCCATCGGGCTCTGGCTCGGGTCTAAAGGAGTACACTAAATAGCCAAATGAGTGCCAATTCAGACACATAATGTCCCTTATATAATAGACTGTGGACAATAGCTGTGTGCATGTGGCAGAACCTATAGCAGGACTGACTGGACAAATGACTGCTTCTCTACAATAACAGAGGCCATAAAGCAGCTCGCTTAACAAATATCTGTGTACATGTAGCAGAGGGAACAGCTATGACTGTGGATAACAGTTGACAACAGAGGCTACTTTAGCTCGCCTGTAAACCCACTCCATTCTGGAGAGCAGGACAACATTACCCTGGTCTCTGTATGTTAGCAGAACAACATTACCCTGGTCTCTGTATGTTAAGAACAACATTACCCTGGTAAAGAACAACCACTCCATTCTGGAGAGCAGGACAACATTACCCTGGTCTCTGTATGTTAGCAGAACAACATTACCCTGGTCTCTGTATGTTAGCAGAACAACATTACCCTGGTCTCTGTATGTTAGCAGAACAACATTACCCTGGTCTCTGTATGTAAACACTGTAAAACCACTCCATTCTGGAGAGCAGAACAACATTACCCTGGTCTCTGGATGTTAGCAGAACAACATTACCCTGGTCTCTGTATGTTAGCAGAACAACATTACCCTGGTCTCTGCATGTTAACACTGTAAAACCACTCCATTCTGGACAACATTACCCTGGTCTCTGGATGTTAGCAGAACAACATTACCCTGGTCTCTGTTAACACTGTAAAACCACTCCATTCTGGAGAGCAGAACAACATTACCCTGGTCTCTGGATGTTAGCAGAACAACATTACCCTGGTCTCTGTATGTTAACACTGTAAAACCACTCCATTCTGGAGAGCAGAACAACATTACCCTGGTCTCTGCATGTTAGCAGAACAACATTACCCTGGTCTTTGTATGTAAACACTGTAAAACCACTCCATTCTAGCAGAACAACATTACCCTGGTCTCTGGATGTTAGCAGAACAACATTACCCTGGTCTCTGTATGTTAGCAGAACAACATTACCCTGGTCTCTGTATGTTAGCAGAACAACATTACCCTGGTCTCTGTATGTAAACACTGTAAAACCACTCCATTCTGGAGAGCAGAACAACATTACCCTGGTCTCTGTATGTTAGCAGAACAACATTACCCTGGTCTCTGTATGTTAGCAGAACAACATTACCCTGGTCTCTGCATGTTAACACTGTAAAACCACTCCATTCTGGATGAGCAGAACAACATTACCCTGGTCTCTGGATGTTAGCAGAACAACATTACCCTGGTCTCTGTATGTTAACACTGTAAAACCACTCCATTCTGGAGAGCAGAACAACATTACCCTGGTCTCTGTATGTTAGCAGGACAACATTACCCTGGTCTCTGTATGTTAACACTGTAAAACCACTCCATTCTGGAGAGCAGGACAACATTACCCTGGTCTCTGGATGTTAGCAGAACAACATTACCCTGGTCTCTGTATGTTAGCAGAACAACATTACCCTGGTCTCTGTATGTTAACATTTGCATAGTCTGAGCACAATGATATCCCCAATGAGAAGAAGTTGTGCCAAGCAAACATGCTGACTTGCAGAAACCTATAGAGGACTAGCACTGTGTGCTGTGGGCTTGAAACAAGAAGAAAAACTAAATCTGTAGCTCTCGAGGCTGCAAGGCTCCAATAGATTTTTAGCTTAGTGAGGTGACACCCCTATAGATTGTTCTGAGCTCTCTCAGAGTGAGAGAGCTGCCAGATTGAATGGGGCTTTGAAGACATAAATATATAGTAGATTCCAGCGCCCAGGGGCGACTTCTATCTCAGATGGAAATGTAACAACACGCGGTGAAGAGCAGTGTTTAATACATGCTGTACAAATGAGGCATGAATACTGTAGGAGTCCTGTAAGGCATTACTACTGCTATAAATAATACTGTATCCTGTAAGGCATTACTACTACTATAAATAATACTGTAGGCATTACTACTGTAAGTCCTGTAAGGCATTACTACTGCTGTATGAGTCCTGTAAGGCATTACTACTAATAATACTGTATGAGTCCTGTAAGGCATTACTACTACTATAAATAATACTGTATAAATAATACTGTATGAGTCCTACTGCTATAAATAATACTGTATGCCTTAAGGCATTACTACTATAAAATAATACTGTATGAGTCCTGTAAGCATTACTACTGCTATAAATAATACTGTATGAGTCCTGTAAGGCATTACTACTGCTATAAATAATACTGTATGAGTCCTGTAAGGCATTACTACTACTATAAATAATACTGTATGAGTCCTGTAAGGCATTACTACTACTATAAATAATACTGTATGAGTCCTGTAAGGCATTACTACTACTATAAATAATACTGTATGAGTCCTGTAAGGCATTACTACTACTATAAATAATACTGTATGAGTCCATTACTACTACTATAAATAATACTGTAAGGCATTACTACTACTATAAATAATACTGTATGAGTCCTGTAAGGCATTACTACTACTATAAATAATACTGTATAAAAGGCATTACTACTACTGTACATGTCCTGTAAGGCATTACTACTGCTATAAATAATACTGTATGAGTCCTGTAAGGCATTACTACTACTATAAATAATACTGTATGAGTCCTGTAAGGCATTACTACTACTGTATGAGTCCTGTAAGGCATTACTACTGCTATAAATAATACTGTATGAGTCCTGTAAGGCATTACTACTACTATAAATAATACTGTATGAGTCCTGTAAGGCATTACTACTACTATAAATAATACTGTATGAGTCCTGTAAGGCATTACTACTACTATAAATAATACTGTATGAGTCCTGTAAGGCATTACTACTACTATAAATAATACTGTATGAGTCCTGTAAGGCATTACTACTACTATAAATAATACTGTATGAGTCCTGTAAGGCATTACTACTACTATAAATCCTGTAAGGCATTACTACTACTATAGATAATACTGTAGTCCTGAGTCCTGTAAGGCATTACTACTACTATAAATAATACTGTACATGTCCTGTAAGGCATTACTACTGTATAAATAATACTGGCCTGTAAGGCATTACTACTATAAATAATACTGTATGAGTCTATAGGCATTACTACTGCTACTGTATGAGTCCTGTAAGGCATTACTACTACTATAAATAATACTGTATGAGTCCTGTAAGGCATTAAATATAAATAATACTGTATGAGTCCTGTAAGGCATTACTACTATAAATAATACTATCCTGTAATTACTAATATAAATAATACTGTATGAGTCCTGTAAGGCATTACTACTGCTATAAATAATCCTGTAAGGCTTACTACTGCTATAAATAATACTGTATGAGTCCTGTAAGGCATTACTACTGCTATAAATAATACTGTATGAGTCCTGTAAGGCATTACTACTACTATAAATAATACTGTACCTGTATACTACTGCTATAAATAATACTGTATGAGTCCTGTAAGGCATTACTACTACTATAAATAATACTGTATGAGTCCTGTAAGGCATTACTACTACTATAAATAATACTGTATGAGTCCTGTAAGGCATTACTACTACTATAAATAATACTGTATGAGTCCTGTAAGGCATTACTACTACTATAAATAATACTGTATGAGTCCTGTAAGGCATTACTACTACTATAAATAATACTGTATGAGTCCTGTAAGGCATTACTACTACTATAAATAATACTGTATGAGTCCTGTAAGGCATTACTACTACTATAAATAATACTGTATGAGTCCTGTAAGGCATTACTACTACTATAAATAATACTGTAGGTCCTGTAAGGCAGTCCTGTAAGGCATTACTACTACTATAAATTATACCTAGTGGGATTGTCATCTGTTCAATCTGACAGTTTGACTCTTGAAAACATATTTTCACCCCCTCAGAAAATTGAAAGGAAAATAACGTGAATAAACTCTTATCCTTATTTAACCACACTAGAGGAGACTCCAGACAATCTCCTACACACACGCATTAACACACACACACACACACACACACACACACACTGTAGAATGTAATGAAATGCATCAACAGACATACAGTAGGTCTCAGATACAGACGTTATCTCGTATCTAACATGTCAATCTCTCCTGGCTCAACGTGGAGGAGAGAATGACTGCATCACTACTGTCTCTGTGAGAGGTATTGGCAGGTTGAAAGCACAGAGCTGTCTGTGTTCAAACAGCTAACACGCAGGTCAGACACCCCTACACTCTTAGAAAAAAAAGGGCTCTTCAGCTGTCCCCATAGGAGAACCCTTTTTGGTTCCATGTATAACTATTTTGGGTTCCAAGTAGAACCCTCTGTGGAAAGGGTTCTACAAAGAACTCAAAAAGGTTCTACCTGGAACCAAAAGGTTCCACCTGGAACCAAAAAAGGATTCTTTAAAGGGTTCTCCTATGGGGACAGCTGAATAACCCTTTTAGGTTCTAGATAGCACCATTTTTTCCTACGAGTGTACCTACCCCACAAGATATGCCACCTGACCAGGGGTCTCTTCACATTCCCCATGTCCATAACAGACATATAGCAATGACTACACGGAACTCTCATTCACATCAAGTAACTCAAGCAGCAAAATAAGATTTGAAAAAATAAACTGGTAAAACTACACCTCACGGCACTACACAGACCGTGAACACACACACACACAAACGCATACACTCCAACACACGCACTCTACACACACCTAGACCCATTGTAATATTGTAGTATTGTAGTATTGTAGTATTGTACATGTTATATTGTAAATATGGAATATTAGAGTAATAATGTAATAACTTGTGTAAAACCTTTCAAATATAACATTTCATGTTTAGGTACATTTATTCATAATAAATCTATGTGAAAAAAAAGTTACATTTAACTGATTTAAAAGGTAAAAAGTTCCAAACAGTAGGACCAGGATCAGGTCAGAAGAGTCTCCATGGGCAGGTTTTGTGTGTGTGTGTGTGTGTGTGTGTGTGTGTGTGTGTGTGTGTGTGTGTGTGTGTGTGTGTGTGTGTGTGTGTGTGTGTGTGTGTGTGTGTGTGTGTGTGTGTGTGTGTGTGTGTTGGATGATGTAGGCTGTTGTTTTGTTCTAATATAATTGTTTTAATCCTATTTGGACCCCAGGAAGAGTAGCTGCTGCCTTGGCAACAGCTCATGGGGATCCTAATAAATATAGATAAATAAAACATCTCATAGCTCTGGTACAGGAGAGCACGCTACAGGCCTTGACGCATGTCTGGAGACTTTGATCATTCCTTTACATAGGACATTCCCATATAGTAACATGTATATTGGCCCCCCACCCCATCCCCTCTATACATATAGTAACATGTATACTTAACCCCCCCCCCTCTATACATATAGTAACATGTATACTGGTCCCCCCCCCATGTATACTATATATATAGTAACATGTATACTGGTCCCCCCACCCCCTCTATAAATATAGTAACATGTATACTGGTCCCCCCCCACCCCCCCCCCCTCTATAAATATAGTAACATGTATACTGGTCCCCCTCTATAAATATAGTAACATGTATACTGGTCCCCCCTCTATAAATATAGTAACATGTATACTGGTCCCCCCTCTATAAATACAGTAACATGTATACTGGTCCCCCCCCACCCCCCTCTATAACTATAGTAACATGTATACTGGTCCCCCCCCTCTATAAATATAGTAACATGTATACTGGTCCCCCCTCTATAAATATAGTAACATGTATACTGGTCCCCCCCCCTTCTATAAATATAGTAACATGTATACTGGTCCCCCTCTATAAATATAGTAACATGTATACTGGTCCCCCCCTCTATAAATATAGTAACATGTATACTGGTCCCACCCATCCCCCTCTATAAATATAATAACATGTATACTGGACCCCCCCCCTCTATAAATATATTAACATGTATACTGGTCCCCCCTCTATAAATATAGTAACATGTATACTGGTCCCCCCTCTATAAATATAGTAACATGCCTCCCCCTCTATACATATAGTGACATGTATATTGGTCACCCCCCCCCCCTTTATAAATATAGTAACATGTATACTGGTCGCCCCCCCCCTTTATAAATATAGTAACATGTATACTGCCCCCCCAGCATGTTACTTTAAGGGCCCCCAGCATGTTACATTAAGGGCCCCCCAGCATGTTACTTTAAGGACCCCCCAGCCTGTTACTTTAAGGGCCCCCCAGCATGTTACTTTAAGGGCCCCCCAGCCTCTTACTTTAAGGGCCCTAGCACCCATGAGTCCATGTTCTAATTGGAACCTAGAGTCTAGTTATGTTATCTCTGATCTCCCACACAAATGGACATCTCTATATATGATCTGTTGTATGAGTCTCTCTCTCTCTCTCTCTCTCTCTCTCTCTGAGCCTTCCTCTACTCTCAGGCTGTCTGTCTGCATCTCTTCTCCTTCTCCATACTTCTGTCTCTCTCTCTCTGTCTCTCTCTCTCTCTCTCTGAGCATTCCTCTCCTCTCAGGCTGTCTGTCTGCATCTCTTCTCCTTCTCCATACTTCTCTCTCTTTTCCGGTGCATCCCGGGACTGCAGCTCCACGGTGAAGGCTTCATTAGTCTGGGATGCGAGCATGCGCTGGGCTTGCCGGGAGAGAACAGCTGTTTAGCTAAGCGCTACTGTTGTTATCCTGCCTTCTCCGTATGGCTTGCTGCCGCAGCCCATCCCCAAGTTGATAATAGAATCCTCATCAGAGACGGAAGGTTCCAGGATGAAACACACTGGTTCTAATGTTGTATTCGTCTCCCTCCGGTCTCTATTCAAGAGGATTCTACAAGAGCCTCTTCTCCTTTCTGTGGTACAACCACAGACCAATCACAGCTCACCTTGACCCTCCTGACCCATAAACACTGACCTCTGACACCTGGGAGCACAAGGTTGTCTGGGAGATATGGCTTCACCATGGAGATGGTTGTTAGCTCAACACTCCAGAACACTAGACCAGTGTGTTCCATTGATTCCTTTCTGGTGTAAGTGGTCATGTGAGAAGATAGAAGAATGGTATGGAAGATACAGGGTCCCACTGAGACGCTTTGAGAACAAAGGTCAGAGAGAAACTCTGGGTTTGTTTTTAAGCTTTTTCTCGAGTCATCGCATTGTGAACATTTTCACACTGTGGATTTTGCTTTGCTTTCATTTGACAGAGACGCAAAAGCACAAATCAAATTTGCTGTGTCAGACTGAGGAGATGCAGCATGACAACACAAACAGAGAGAAGACATTGGTCTTGAATATCAGATTGTGATAAATGGGGTTCGCTGCTCCCATCCAGAGACAAAACACTGTCCCTTTCCCCTTTTAGTCATGTGGAGTAACTGGCAGGATATGGGGCTAATGTGTCATGTGGTGTAACTGGCAGGATATGGGGCTAATGTGTCATGTGGAGTAACTGGCAGGATATGGGGCTAATGTGTCATGTGGAGTAACTGGCAGGATATGGGGCTAATGTGTCATGTGGAGTAACTGGCAGGATATGGGGCTAATGTGTCATGTGGTGTAACTGGCAGGATATGGGGCTAATGTGTCATGTGGAGTAACTGGCAGGATATGGGGCTAATGTGTAATTTGTTGTGAATCTACATGAGGTTGAAAATGTGTTGGATTGACATTGAGAAAGTGGCTATCGACCCACCCCCTCACTAAAACACAAAAACTCTATTTCAGCCAGGTGTACACTACTGGTCAAAAGTTTTAGGAAACCTACTCATTCAAGTGTTTTTCTTTATTTTTACTATTTTCTACATTGTAGAATAATAGTGAAGACATCAAAACAATGAAATAACACATATGGAATAACATAGTAACCAAAAAGGTGTTAAACAAATCCAAATAAATTTTATATTTGAGATTCTTCAACGTAGCCACCCTTTGCCTTGATGACAGCGTTACACACTCTTGGCATTCTCTCAAATCAAATCAAATCAAATTGTATTTGTCACATACACATGGTTAGCAGATGTTAATGCGAGTGTAGCGAAATGCTTGTGCTTCTAGTTCCGACAATGCAGTAATAACCAACCAGCTCCGACAGTGCAGTAATAACCAACCAGCTTCATGAGGTAGTCACCTGGAATGCATTTCAATTAAAAGGTGTGTCTTGTTAAAAGTTAATTTGTGCAATGTATTTTATTCTTTATGCGGTTGAGCCAATCAGTTGTGTTGTTACAAGGTGTGGGGGGGGGGGGGGTAAACAGAAGATACCGTAACCAGAATTGGTAAAAGAAAAAGTCCATATTATGACAAGAACAGCTCAAATAAGCAAAGAGAAACAACAGTTCATCATTACTTTAAGACATGAAGGTCAGTCAATACAGAACATTTCAGGAACTTTGAAAGAGCAGTCGCAAAATCCATCAAGCACTATGATGAAACTGTCTCTCATGAGGACCGCCACAGGGATGGAAGACCCAGAGTTCCCTCTGCTGCAGAGGATATGTTCATAAGAGTTACCAGCCTCAGAAATTGCAGCCCAAATAAATGCTTCACAGAGTTCAAGTAACAGACACATCTCAACATCAACTGTTCAGAGGAGACTGTGTGAATCAGGCCTTCATGGTCGAATTGCTGCAAAGAAACCACTACTAACTACCAATAAGAAGAGACTTGCTTGGACCAAGAAACACGAGTAATGGACATTAGACCGGTGGAAATTTGTCCTTTGGTCTGGAGTACAAATCGGAGATTTTTGGTTCCAACCGCCGTGTCTTTGTGAGACACAGTGTGGGTGAATGGATGATCTCAGCATGTCTATTTCCCACCGTGGAATGGAGCATGGAGGAGGAGGTGTGATGATGTGAGGGAGCTTAGCTGGTGACACTGTCTGTGATGTATTTAGAATTCAAGGCACACTTAACCAGCATGGCTACCACAGCATTCTACAGCGATACGCCATCCCATCTGGTTTGCGCTTAGTGGGACTATCATTTGTTTTTAAGCAGGACAATGACCCAAAACACACCTCCAGGCTGTGTAAGAGCTATTTGACTAAGAAGGAGAGTGATGGAGTGCTGCATCAGATGACCTGGCCTCCACAATCACCTGACCTCAACCCAATTGAGATGGTTTAGTATGAGTCGGACCGCAGAGTGAAGAAAAAGCAGCCAACTCGTGCTCAGAATATGTGGGAACTCCTTCAAGACTGTTGGAAAAGCATTCCTCATGAAGCTGGTTGAAAGAATGCCAAGAGTGTGCACAGCTGTCATCAAGGCAAAGGGTGGCTATTTGAAGAATCTCAATTATAAAATGTATTTACATTTTTGTTGTTACTACATGACTTAATAGTTTTGATGTCTTCACTATTATTCTAGAATGTAGAAAATAGCACAAATTAAGAAAAACCTTTGAATGAGTAGGTTTTCTAAAACTTCTGACCGGTAGTGTATGTTTCCTGACAGGTGTATAAAATCGAGCACACAGCCATGTAATCTCCATAGACAAAAAGTGTCAGTAGAATGGCCTTACTGAAGAGCTCAATGACCTCCAATGTGGCACCATCATAGGATGCCACCTTTACAACAAGTCAATCTGTCAAATGTCTGCCCTGCTAGAGCTGCCCCGGTCAACTGTAGGTGCTGTTATTGTGAATTGGAAACATATAGGCGCAACAACGGCTCGGCCGCGAAGTGGTAGGTCACACAATCTCACAGAACGGGATCCCCGAGTGCTGAAGCAGGTAGCGAGTAAAAAATACAAATTGTCTGTCCTCTATTGCATCACTCACTACCGAGTTCCAAACTGCCTCTGGAGGTAACGTCAGCACAAGATCTGATCCTCTGGAAGTAACGTCAACACAAGAACTGATCCTCTGGAAGTAACGTCAACACAAGAACTGATCCTCTGGAGGTAACGTCAACACAAGAACTGCTCCTCTGGAGGTAACGTCAGCACAAGAACTGATCCTCTGGAGGTAACGTCAACACAAGAACTGCTCCTCTGGAGGTAACGTCAACACAAGAACTGATCCTCTGGAGGTAACGTCAACACAAGAACTGATCCTCTGGAGGTAATGTCAGCACAAGAACTGATCCTCTGGAAGTAACGTCAACACAAGAACTGATCCTCTGGAAGTAACGTCAACACAAGAACTGATCCTCTGGAAGTAACGTCAACACAAGAACTGATCCTCTGGAGGTAACGTCAACACAAGAACTGATCCTCTGGAAGTAACGTCAACACAAGAACTGATCCTCTGGAGGTAACGTCAACACAAGAACTGCTCCTCTGGAGGTAACGTCAACACAAGAACTGATCCTCTGGAGGTAACGTCAACACAAGAACTGATCCTCTGGAGCTTCTTGACATGGGTTTCCATGGCCGATCAGCCACAGAAGTCTATGATCACTATGTGCAATGCCAAGCATTGGCTGGAGTGGTGTAGAGCTTGCCGCCATTGGACTCTGTAGCAGTGGAAATGCTTTCTCTGGAGTGATAAATCACGTTTCGCCATCTGGCAGTCCGACGGAAGAATCTGGATTTGGCGGACGCCAGAAGAACACTACCTGCCCGGATGCATAGTGCCACTGTAAAGATAGGTGGCGGAGGAATGGTCTGGGGCTGTTGTTCATGGTTTGGACTAGGCCCCTTATTTCCAGTGAAGGGAAATCTTAACGCTACAGCATACAATGACATTTCTAGACAATTCTGTGCTTCCAACTTTGTGACAACATTTTGGGGAAGGCACTTTCCTGTTTCAGCATAACAATGCCCCTGTGCACAAAGCGACGTCCATACAGAAATGGTTAGTCGAGATCAGTGTGGAAGAACTTGACTGGCCTGACAGAGCCCTGACCTCAACCCAATCACACACCTTTGGCATGAATTGGAATGCCTAATCGTCCAACCCCACCAATGTTCTTGTGGCTGAATGGAAGCAAGTCCTAGCAGTAATGTTCCAATATCTAGTGGAAAGCCTTCCCAGAAGAGTGGAGGCTGTTATAGAGGCGAAGGGTGGACCAACTCCATATTAATGTCCATGATTTTGGAAGGAGATGTTCGATGAGCAGGTGTCCACATACTTTTGGTCATGCAGTGTACGTCTACTGTATAAACACACAGAGTTAGATATGGCAGGACATCTGTCCACATGGGATGAATTTTCATTAGAATTAGGCCTTCGTACTCTCTTTCTATCCCTCTCTCTCTCTCTCTCTCTCTCTCTCTCTCTCTGTAATGAATACTCAGGGAGAAAAAGGTGTAGATTCATGCGCAGAGCACGGCAGGTGTTTATTTCACCTTCAGAGAAGGCAGGAATCGGGGTCACAGGCAGGCAATGGTCAAACACAGGTAGGCAATGTTCAAACACAGGCAGGCAATGGTCAAACACAGGTAGGCAATGGTCAAACACAGGCAGGCAATGGTCAAACACAGGTAGGCAATGGTCAAACACAGGTAGGCAATGGTCAAACACAGGCAGGCAATGGTCAAACACAGGTAGGCAATGGTCAAACACAGGTAGGCAATGGTGAAACACAGGTAGGCAATGGTGAAACACAGGTAGGCAATGGTGAAACACAGGTAGGCAATGGTGAAACACAGGTAGGCAATGGTGAAACACAGGTAGGCAATGGTCAAACACAGGTAGGCAATGGTCAAACACAGGTAGGCAATGGTCAAACACAGGTAGGCAATGGTCAAACACAGGTAGGCAATGGTCAAACACAGGTAGGCAATGGTCAAACACAGGTAGGCAATGGTCAAACACAGGTAGGCAATGGTGAAACACAGGTAGGCAATGGTGAAACACAGGTAGGCAATGGTCAAACACAGGCAGGCAATGGTCAAACACAGGTAGGCAATGGTCAAACACAGGTAGGCAATGGTCAAACACAGGTAGGCAATGGTCAAACACAGGTAGGCAATGGTCAAACACAGGTAGGCAATGGTCAAACACAGGTAGGCAATGGTCAAACACAGGTAGGCAATGGTCAAACACAGGTAGGCAATGGTCAAACACAGGTAGGCAATGGTCAAACACAGGTAGGCAATGGTCAAACACAGGTAGGCAATGGTGAAACACAGGTAGGCAATGGTCAAACACAGGCAGGCAATGGTCAAACACAGGTAGGCAATGGTCAAACACAGGTAGGCAATGGTCAAACACAGGTAGGCAATGGTCAAACACAGGTAGGCAATGGTCAAACACAGGTAGGCAATGGTCAAACACAGGTAGGCAATGGTCAAACACAGGTAGGCAATGGTCAAACACAGGTAGGCAATGGTCAAACACAGGTAGGCAATGGTCAAACACAGGTAGGCAATGGTCAAACACAGGTAGGCAATGGTGAAACACAGGTAGGCAATGGTCAAACACAGGCAGGCAATGGTCAAACACAGGTAGGCAATGGTCAAACACAGGTAGGCAATGGTCAAACACAGGTAGGCAATGGTCAAACACAGGTAGGCAATGGTCAAACACAGGTAGGCAATGGTCAAACACAGGTAGGCAATGGTCAAACACAGGTAGGCAATGGTGAATGGTCAAACACAGGTAGGCAATGGTCAAACACAGGTAGGCAATGGTCAAACACAGGTAGGCAATGGTCAAACACAGGTAGGCAATGGTCAAACACAGGTAGGCAATGGTCAAACACAGGTAGGCAATGGTGAAACACAGGTAGGCAATGGTGAAACACAGGTAGGCAATGGTCAAACACAGGTAGGCAATGGTCAAACACAGGTAGGCAATGGTCAAACACAGGTAGGCAATGGTCAAACACAGGTAGGCAATGGTCAAACACAGGCAGGCAATGGTCAAACACTGGTAGGCAATGGTCAAACACAGGTAGGCAATGGTCAAACACAGGTAGGCAATGGTCAAACACAGGTAGGCAATGGTCAAACACAGGTAGGCAAACAGGCAGGCGAAACAAAACTAAGACTGAAGGCTGTAACTGATTCTCACAAACAAGCTGGGAAACGGCTTAGTAGAGTCAAAACAAACAATACCTCACAAAGGCACAAAGAGAATGAACTGAACGAAATAGGGAGCTGATGAGACCAAGTGAGAAACGAACACAAGGTGAAATCAATGAACAAACATGAAAGACAGGGCTACGTACCAGAACACAACAAAACAGGGATACGTACCAGAACACAACAAAACAGGGCTACGTTCCAGAACACAACGAAACAGGGCTACGTACCAGAACACAACAAAACAGGGATACATTCCAGAACACAAAGAAACAGGGCTACGTTCCAGAACACAACGAAACAGGGCTACGTACCAGAACACAACAAAACAGGGATACATTCCAGAACACAAAGAAACAGGGCTACGTTCCAGAACACAACGAAACAGGGCTACGTACCAGAACACAACAAAACAGGGATACATTCCAGAACACAAAGAAACAGGGCTACGTTCCAGAACACAAAGAAACAGGGCTACGTACCAGAACACAACAAAACAGGGATACATTCCAGAACACAAAGAAACAGGGCTACGTTCCAGAACACAACGAAACAGGGCTACGTTCCAGAACACAAAGAAACAGGGCTATGTTCCTGAACACAACGAAACAGGGCTACATTCCAGAACAGAACGAAACAGGGCTACGTTCAAGAACACAAAGAAACATGGCTACGTTCCAGAACACAACGAAACAGGGCTACATTTCAGAACACAAAGAAACAGGGCTACGTTCCAGAACACAACGAAACAGGGCTACATTCCAGAACACAAAGAAACAGGGCTACGTTCCAGAACACAAAGAAACAGGGCTACGTTCAAGAACACAAAGAAACAGGGCTCCGTTCAAGAACTCAACGAAACAGGGCTACGATCCAGAACACAACGAAACAGGGCTACGTTCAAGAACACAAAGAAACAGGGCTACGTTCCAGAACACAAAGAAACAGGGCTACGTTCCAGAACACAAAGAAACAGGGCTACGTTCCAGAACACAAAGAAACAGGGCTACGTTCCAGAACACAAAGAAACAGGGCTACATTCCAGAACACAAAGAAACAGGGCTACGATCCAGAACACAACGATACAGGGCTACGTTCCAGAACACAAAGAAACAGGGCTACGTTCCAGAACACAAGGTTGACTAAGAAAAGAAAAGCAGAACCTTACAGTCTCTCAATTCAATTCAATACAATGTAAGGGCTTTATTGGTATGTGAAACATACGTTAACATTGCCAAAGCAAGTGAAATACAGTAGATAATAATCAAAAGTGAAATAAACTATACAAATTAACAGTAAACATTACACTCACAGAAGATCCAAAATAATAAAGACATATCAAATGTCATGATGTCTACATACAGTCTAGTAACGATGTGCAAATGGTTAAAGTACAAAAGGGAAGATAAATAAACATAAATATGGTTTGTAGATACAATGGTGTTTGTTCTTCACTGGTTGCCCTATTCTGGTGAAAACAGGTCACACATCTTGCTGCTGTGATGTCGCACTGTGGTATTTCACCCAGTAGATATAGGAGTTTATCAAAATTGGGTTTGTTTTTGAATTCTTTGCGGATCTGTGTAATCTGAGGGAAATATGTGTCTAATATAGTCATACATTGGACAGGAGGTTAGGAAGTGCAGCTCAGTTTCCACCTCATTTTGTGGACAGTGTGACATAGCCTGTCTTCTCTTGAGAGCCAGGTCTGCCTACATCGGCCTTTCTCAATAGCAAGGCTATGCTCACTGAGTCTGTACATAGTCAAAGCTTTCCTTATGTTTGGGTCAGTCACAGTGGTCAGGTATTCTCCCACCGTGTACTCTCTGTTTAGGGCCAAATAGCATTCTAGTTTGCTCTGTTTTTTGGTTCATCATTTCCAATGTGTTAAGTAATTGTCTTTTTGTTTTCTCGTGATTTAGTTGGGTCTAATGTGTTGCTGTCCTGGGGCTCTGTGGGGTCTGTTTGTGTTTGTTATGGAAGGTTTGGGAACCGCTTCCTTTTAGGTGGTTGTAGAATTTAACGGCTATTTCCTGGACTTTGATCGTTAGCGGTTAGCGGCCTAATTCTGCTCTGCATGCATTATTTGGTGTTTTTGCAGAATTCTGCATGTTGATTTTCAATTTGGTGTTTTTCCCATTTTGTGAATTCTCTCTTTCTCTCTGTGTATCATGCTCTCTGTCTGTCTGTCTCTCTCTCTCTCTATCTCTGTGTCTCTATCTTTCTATCTTTCTCTGTGTCTCTCTTTCTCTCTGTGTATCACGCTCTCTGTCTGTCTGTCTCTCTCTCTCTCTATCTCTGTGTCTCTATCTTTCTATCTTTCTCTGTCTCTCTTTCTCTCTGTGTATCACGCTCTCTGTCTGTCTGTCTCTCTCTCTCTCTATCTCTGTGTCTCTATCTTTCTATCTTTCTCTCTGTCTCTCTTTCTCTCTGTGTATCACGCTCTCTGTCTGTCTGTCTCTCTCTCTCTATCTCTGTGTCTCTATCTTTCTATCTTTCTCTGTCTCTCTTTCTCTCCGTGTCTCTCTCTCTCCCTCTCTCTCTCTCTCTCTCTCTGTGTCTCTCTCTCTTTCTATCTTTCTCTCTGTCTCTCTTTCTCTCTGTCTCTCCCTCTCTCTCCGTGTCTCTCTCTCTCTCTCCGTGACTCTCTCTGTCTCTCCGTGTCTCTCTCTCTCTCTCTCTCTCTCTCTCTCTCTCTCCGTGTCTCTCTCTCTTTCTCTCCATGTCGCTCTCTCTCTCTGTGTCTCTCTCTCTCTCTCTCTCTCTCTCTCTCTCTCTCTCTCTCTCACTCTCTCTCTCTCACTCACTCTCTCTCACTATCTCTCTCTCACTTTCTCTCTCTCTCTCTATCTTTTCATCTTATTTCTCCTTCAATCTTTCCCTCCATCCTTCTCCCTCGCTCCATTCCTCTATCTATCTCTGCATGCACAATACCTCCACACACACTCGAGGGGATCCCATGTGGCTACAGCTGCGTGCCTACCGGCATTGGCAGACAGAGAGAGATGGTGAGAGAGAGATGGGGAAAAAGCGAGAGGGGGGGGTGGAGAGAACTGAGAGAGAAGGGTGAAGTGGGGGTTGCAGTAGAACACGTTATCAAGAGGAAAGACAGATGGAAACTGAGCTGCAGTCTTTCTCTTTTAAGACATAATCATTTATATTTCCTCCTCTCCGCTGCCTGCAGCCTGGTTTTCAATGTATAATACTGATAATGGGAGATGTGATCGCTGAGGCAGAAAGGCAAATATTGAATGGCTTTTTCCTCTATTTCCACTCTACCCTCCTCTCTCAGTGGAGTCTAGACATTAGAGTCTGACTGGTACACATGGCACGACAACAGCTCTATAGTTGAGACTCTCAGCTCTCTGCTTCTCTCTCTAATGTCAGGGCCTGTCTCTCTGAGGTTAACTCAGCTTTCTACTTCTCTCTCTAATGTCAGGGCCAGTCTCTCTGAGGTTAACTCAGCTCTCTGCTTCTCTCTCTCATTTCAGGGCCTGTCTCTCTGAGGTTAACTAAGCTTTCTACTTCTCTCTCTAATGTCAGGGCCAGTCTCTCTGAGGTTAACTCAGCTTTCTACTTCTCTCTCTAATGTCAGGGCCAGTCTCTCTGAGGTTAACTCAGCTCTCTGCTTCTCTCTCTAATGTCAGGGCCTGTCTCTCTGAGGTTAACTCAGCTCTCTGCTTCTCTCTCTAATGTCAGGGCCTGTCTCTCTGAGGTTAACTCAGCTCTCTGCTTCTCTCTCTCTAATGGCAGGGCCTGTCTCTCTGAGGTTAACTTAGCTCTCTGCTTCTCTCTCTAATGTCAGGGCCTGTCTCTCTGAGGTTAACTCAGCTCTCTGCTTCTCTCTCTAATGTCAGGGCCTGTCTCTCTGAGGTTAACTCAGCTCTCTGCTTCTCTCTCTAATGTCAGGGCCTGTCTCTCTGAGGTTAACTCAGCTCTCTGCTTCTCTCTCTAATGTCAGGGCCTGTCTCTCTGAGGTTAACTCAGCTCTCTGCTTCTCTCTCTAATGTCAGGGCCTGTCTCTCTGAGGTTAACTCAGCTCTCTGCTTCTCTCTCTAATGTCAGGGCCTGTCTCTCTGAGGTTAACTCAGCTCTCTGCTTCTCTCTCTAATGTCAGGGACTGTCTCTCTGAGGTTAACTGTCTCTCTGCTTCTCTCTCTAATGTCAGGGCCTGTCTCTCTGAGGTTAACTCAGCTCTCTGCTTCTCTCTCTAATGTCAGGGCCTGTCTCTCTGAGGTTAACTCAGCTCTCTGCTTCTCTCTCTAATGTCAGGGCCTGTCTCTCTGAGGTTAACTCAGCTCTCTGCTTCTCTCTCTTATGTCAGGGCCTGTCTCTCTGAGGTTAACTCAGCTCTCTGCTTCTCTCTCTAATGTCAGGGCCTGTCTCTCTGAGGTTAACTCAGCTCTCTGCTTCTCTCTCTATGTCAGAGCCTGTCTCTCTGAGGTTAACTCAGCTCTCTGCTTCTCTCTCTAATGTCAGGGACTGTCTCTCTGAGGTTAACTCAGCTCTCTGCTTCTCTCTCTAATGTCAGGGCCTGTCTCTCTGAGGTTAACTCAGCTCTCTGCTTCTCTCTCTAATGTCAGGGCCTGTCTCTCTGAGGTTAACTCAGCTCTCTGCTTCTCTCTCTAATGTCAGGGCCTGTCTCTCTGAGGTTAACTCAGCTCTCTGCTTCTCTCTCTAATGTCAGGGCCTGTCTCTCTGAGGTTAACTCAGCTCTCTGCTTCTCTCTCTTATGTCAGAGCCTGTCTCTCTGAGGTTAACTCAGCTCTCTGCTTCTCTCTCTAATGTCAGGGCCTGTCTCTCTGAGGTTAACTCAGCTCTCTGCTTCTCTCTCTAATGTCAGGGCCTGTCTCTCTGAGGTTAACTCAGCTCTCTGCTTCTCTCTCTCATGTCAGGGCCTGTCTCTCTGAGGTTAACTCAGCTTTCTGCTTCTCTCTCTAATGTCAGGGACTGTCTCTCTGAGGTTAACTAAGCTCTCTGCTTCTCTCTCTAATGTCAGGGACTGTCTCTCTGAGGTTAACTCAGCTCTCTGCTTCTCTCTCTAATGTCAGGGCCTGTCTCTCTGAGGTTAACTCAGCTCTCTGCTTCTCTCTCTAATGTCAGGGCCTGTCTCTCTGAGGTTAACTCAGCTCTCTGCTTCTCTCTCTAATGTCAGGGCCTGTCTCTCTGAGGTTAACTCAGCTCTCTGCTTCTCTCTCTTATGTCAGAGCCTGTCTCTCTGAGGTTAACTCAGCTCAATGTCAGGGCCTGTCTCTCTGAGGTTAACTCAGCTCTCTGCTTCTCTCTCTATGTCAGAGCCTGTCTCTCTGAGGTTAACTCAGCTCTCTGCTTCTCTCTCTAATGTCAGGGACTGTCTCTCTGAGGTTAACTCAGCTCTCTGCTTCTCTCTCTAATGTCAGGGCCTGTCTCTCTGAGGTTAACTCAGCTCTCTGCTTCTCTCTAATGTCAGGGCCTGTCTCTCTGAGGTTAACTCAGCTCTCTGCTTCTCTCTCTAATGTCAGGGCCTGTCTCTCTGAGGTTAACTCAGCTCTCTGCTTCTCTCTCTAATGTCAGGGCCTGTCTCTCTGAGGTTAACTCAGCTCTCTGCTTCTCTCTCTTATGTCAGAGCCTGTCTCTCTGAGGTTAACTCAGCTCTCTGCTTCTCTCTCTAATGTCAGGGCCTGTCTCTCTGAGGTTAACTCAGCTCTCTGCTTCTCTCTCTAATGTCAGGGCCTGTCTCTCTGAGGTTAACTCAGCTCTCTGCTTCTCTCTCTAATGTCAGGGCCTGTCTCTCTGAGGTTAACTCAGCTCTCTGCTTCTCTCTCTTATGTCAGAGCCTGTCTCTCTGAGGTTAACTCAGCTCTCTGCTTCTCTCTCTAATGTCAGGGACTGTCTCTCTGAGGTTAACTCAGCTCTCTGCTTCTCTCTCTAATGTCAGGGCCTGTCTCTCTGAGGTTAACTCAGCTCTCTGCTTCTCTCTCTAATGTCAGGGCCTGTCTCTCTGAGGTTAACTCAGCTCTCTGCTTCTCTCTCTAATGTCAGGGCCTGTCTCTCTGAGGTTAACTCAGCTCTCTGCTTCTCTCTCTAATGTCAGGGCCTGTCTCTCTGAGGTTAACTCAGCTCTCTGCTTCTCTCTCTTAATGTCAGAGCCTGTCTCTCTGAGGTTAACTCAGCTCTCTGCTTCTCTCTCTAATGTCAGGGCCTGTCTCTCTGAGGTTAACTCAGCTCTCTGCTTCTCTCTCTAATGTCAGGGCCTGTCTCTCTGAGGTTAACTCAGCTCTCTGCTTCTCTCTCTAATGTCAGGGCCTGTCTCTCTGAGGTTAACTCAGCTTTCTGCTTCTCTCTCTAATGTCAGGGACTGTCTCTCTGAGGTTAACTTCTCTGCTTCTCTCTCTAATGTCAGGGCCTGTCTCTCTGAGGTTAACTCAGCTTTTTGCTTCTCTCTCTAATGTCAGGGCTTGTCTCTCTGAGGTTAACTCAGCTCTCTGCTTCACTCTCTAATGTCAGGGCCTGTCTCTCTGAGGTTAACTCAGCTCTCTGCTTCTCTCTCTAATGTCAGGGCCTGTCTCTCTGAGGTTAACTCAGCTCTCTGCTTCTCTCTCTCATGTCAGGGCCTGTCTCTCTGAGTTTAACTAAGCTCTCTGCTTCTCTCTCTAATGTCAGGGCCTGTCTCTCTGAGATTAACTCAGCTCTCTGCTTCTCTCTCTAATGTCAGGGCCTGTCTCTCTGAGGTTAACTCAGCTCTCTGCTTCTCTCTCTAATGTCAGGGCCTGTCTCTGAGGTTAACTCAGCTCTCTGCTTCTCTCTCTAATGTCAGGGCCTGTCTCTGAGGTTAACTCAGCTCTCTGCTTCTCTCTCTAATGTCAGGGCCTGTCTCTCTGAGATTAACTCAGCTCTCTGCCTTCTCTCTAATGTCAGGGCCTGTCTCTCTGAGGTTAACTCAGCTCTCTGCTTCTCTCTCTAATGGCAGGGCCTGTCTCTCTGAGGTTAACTTAGCTCTCTGCTTCTCTCTCTAATGTCAGGGCCTGTCTCTCTGAGGTTAACTCAGCTCTCTGCTTCTCTCTCTAATGTCAGGGCCTGTCTCTCTGAGGTTAACTCAGCTCTCTGCTTCTCTCTCTAATGTCAGGGCCTGTCTCTCTGAGGTTAACTCAGCTCTCTGCTTCTCTCTCTCATGTCAGGGCCTGTCTCTCTGAGGTTAACTAAGCTCTCTGCTTCTCTCTCTAATGTCAGGGCCTGTCTCTCTGAGGTTAACTCAGCTCTCTGCTTCTCTCTCTAATGTCAGGGCCTGTCTCTCTGAGGTTAACCAAGCTCTCTGCTTCTCTCTCTTATGTCAGAGCCTGTCTCTCTGAGGTTAACTCAGCTCTCTGCTTCTCTCTCTCATGTCAGGGCCTGTCTCTCTGAGGTTAACTCAGCTTTCTGCTTCTCTCTCTAATGTCAGGGCCTGTCTCTCTGAGGTTAACTCAGCTCTCTGCTTCTCTCTCTTATGTCAGAGCCTGTCTCTCTGAGGTTAACTCAGCTCTCTGCTTCTCTCTCTAATGTCAGGGCCTGTCTCTCTGAGGTTAACTCAGCTTTCTGCTTCTCTCTAATGTCAGGGCCTGTCTCTCTGAGGTTAACTCAGCTCTCTGCTTCTCTCTCTAATGTCAGGGCCTGTCTCTCTGAGGTTAACTCAGCTTTTTGCTTCTCTCTCTAATGTCAGGGCCTGTCTCTCTGAGGTTAACTCAGCTCTCTGCTTCACTCTCTAATGTCAGGGCCTGTCTCTCTGAGGTTAACTCAGCTCTCTGCTTCTCTCTCTAATGTCAGGGCCTGTCTCTCTGAGGTTAACTAAGCTCTCTGCTTCTCTCTCTAATGTCAGGGCCTGTCTCTCTGAGATTAACTCAGCTCTCTGCTTCTCTCTCTAATGTCAGGGCCTGTCTCTCTGAGGTTAACTCAGCTCTCTGCTTCTCTCTCTAATGTCAGGGCCTGTCTCTGAGGTTAACTCAGCTCTCTGCTTCTCTCTCTAATGTCAGGGCCTGTCTCTCTGAGGTTAACTCAGCTTTCTGCTTCTCTCTAATGTCAGGGCCTGTCTCTCTGAGGTTAACTCAGCTCTCTGCTTCTCTCTCTAATGTCAGGGCCTGTCTCTCTGAGGTTAACTCAGCTTTCTGCTTCTCTCTAATGTCAGGGCCTGTCTCTCTGAGGTTAACTCAGCTCTCTGCTTCTCTCTCTAATGTCAGGGCCTGTCTCTCTGAGGTTAACTCAGCTTTTGCTTCTCTCTAATGTCAGGGCCTGTCTCTCTGAGGTTAACTCAGCTCTCTGCTTCACTCTCTAATGTCAGGGCCTGTCTCTCTGAGGTTAACTCAGCTCTCTGCTTCTCTCTCTAATGTCAGGGCCTGTCTCTCTGAGGTTAACTCAGCTCTCTGCTTCTCTCTCTCATGTCAGGGCCTGTCTCTCTGAGGTTAACTAAGCTCTCTGCTTCTCTCTCTAATGTCAGGGCCTGTCTCTCTGAGATTAACTCAGCTCTCTGCTTCTCTCTCTAATGTCAGGGCCTGTCTCTCTGAGGTTAACTCAGCTCTCTGCTTCTCTCTCTAATGTCAGGGCCTGTCTCTGAGTTTAACTCAGCTCTCTGCTTCTCTCTCTAATGTTAGGGCCTGTCTCTCTGAGATTAACTCAGCTCTCTGCCTCTCTCTCTAATGTCAGGGCCTGTCTCTGCTCAGCTCTCTGCTTCTAATGTCAGGGCCTGTCTCTCTGAGGTTAACTCAGCTCTCTGCTTCTCTCTCTAATGGCAGGGCCTGTCTCTCTGAGGTTAACTCAGCTCTCTGCTTCTCTCTCTAATGTCAGGGCCTGTCTCTCTGAGGTTAACTCAGCTCTCTGCTTCTCTCTCTAATGTCAGGGCCTGTCTCTCTGAGGTTAACTCAGCTCTCTGCTTCTCTCTCTAATGTCAGGGCCTGTCTCTCTGAGGTTAACTAAGCTCTCTGCTTCTCTCTCTTATGTCAGAGCCTGTCTCTCTGAGGTTAACTCAGCTCTCTGCTTCTCTCTCTAATGTCAGGGCCTGTCTCTCTGAGGTTAACTCAGCTCTCTGCTTCTCTCTCTATGTCAGAGCCTGTCTCTCTGAGGTTAACTCAGCTCTCTGCTTCTCTCTCTAATGTCAGGGACTGTCTCTCTGAGGTTAACTCAGCTCTCTGCTTCTCTCTCTAATGTCAGGGCCTGTCTCTCTGAGGTTAACTCAGCTCTCTGCTTCTCTAATGTCAGGGCCTGTCTCTCTGAGGTTAACTCAGCTCTCTGCTTCTCTCTCTAATGTCAGGGCCTGTCTCTCTGAGGTTAACTCAGCTCTCTGCTTCTCTCTCTAATGTCAGGGCCTGTCTCTCTGAGGTTAACTCAGCTCTCTGCTTCTCTCTCTTATGTCAGAGCCTGTCTCTCTGAGGTTAACTCAGCTCTCTGCTTCTCTCTCTAATGTCAGGGCCTGTCTCTCTGAGGTTAACTCAGCTCTCTGCTTCTCTCTCTAATGTCAGGGCCTGTCTCTCTGAAACTGCTCTCTGCTTCTCTCTCTCATGTCAGGGCCTGTCTCTCTGAGGTTAACTCAGCTTTCTGCTTCTCTCTCTAATGTCAGGGACTGTCTCTCTGAGGTTAACTAAGCTCTCTGCTTCTCTCTCTAATGTCAGGGACTGTCTCTCTGAGGTTAACTCAGCTCTCTGCTTCTCTCTCTAATGTCAGGGCCTGTCTCTCTGAGGTTAACTCAGCTCTCTGCTTCTCTCTCTAATGTCAGGGCCTGTCTCTCTGAGGTTAACTCAGCTCTCTGCTTCTCTCTAATGTCAGGGCCTGTCTCTCTGAGGTTAACTCAGCTCTCTGCTTCTCTCTCTATGTCAGCCTGTCTCTCTGAGGTTAACTCAGCTCTCTGCTTCTCTCTCTAATGTCAGGGCCTGTCTCTCTGAGGTTAACTCAGCTCTCTGCTTCTCTCTCTTATGTCAGAGCCTGTCTCTCTGAGGTTAACTCAGCTCTCTGCTTCTCTCTCTAATGTCAGGGCCTGTCTCTCTGAGGTTAACTCAGCTCTCTGCTTCTCTCTCTAATGTCAGGGCCTGTCTCTCTGAGGTTAACTCAGCTCTCTGCTTCTCTCTCTAATGTCAGGGCCTGTCTCTCTGAGGTTAACTCAGCTCTCTGCTTCTCTCTCTAATGTCAGGGCCTGTCTCTCTGAGGTTAACTCAGCTCTCTGCTTCTCTCTCTAATGTCAGGGCCTGTCTCTCTGAGGTTAACTCAGCTCTCTGCTTCTCTCTCTTATGTCAGAGCCTGTCTCTCTGAGGTTAACTCAGCTCTCTGCTTCTCTCTCTAATGTCAGGGCCTGTCTCTCTGAGGTTAACTCAGCTCTCTGCTTCTCTCTCTAATGTCAGGGCCTGTCTCTCTGAGGTTAACTCAGCTCTCTGCTTCTCTCTCTCATGTCAGGGCCTGTCTCTCTGAGGTTAACTCAGCTTTCTGCTTCTCTCTCTAATGTCAGGGACTGTCTCTCTGAGGTTAACTAAGCTCTCTGCTTCTCTCTCTAATGTCAGGGCCTGTCTCTCTGAGGTTAACTCAGCTTTTTGCTTCTCTCTCTAATGTCAGGGCTTGTCTCTCTGAGGTTAACTCAGCTCTCTGCTTCACTCTCTAATGTCAGGGCCTGTCTCTCTGAGGTTAACTCAGCTCTCTGCTTCTCTCTCTAATGTCAGGGCCTGTCTCTCTGAGGTTAACTCAGCTCTCTGCTTCTCTCTCTCATGTCAGGGCCTGTCTCTCTGAGGTTAACTAAGCTCTCTGCTTCTCTCTCTAATGTCAGGGCCTGTCTCTCTGAGATTAACTCAGCTCTCTGCTTCTCTCTCTAATGTCAGGGCCTGTCTCTCTGAGGTTAACTCAGCTCTCTGCTTCTCTCTCTAATGTCAGGGCCTGTCTCTCTCAGCTCTCTGCTTCTCTCTCTAATGTCAGGGCCTGTCTCTGAGGTTAACTCAGCTCTCTGCTTCTCTCTCTAATGTTAGGGCCTGTCTCTCTGAGATTAACTCAGCTCTCTGCTCTCTCTCTAATGTCAGGGCCTGTCTCTCTGAGGTTAACTCAGCTCTCTGCTTCTCTCTCTAATGGCAGGGCCTGTCTCTCTGAGGTTAACTTAGCTCTCTGCTTCTCTCTCTAATGTCAGGGCCTGTCTCTCTGAGGTTAACTCAGCTCTCTGCTTCTCTCTCTAATGTCAGGGCCTGTCTCTCTGAGGTTAACTCAGCTCTCTGCTTCTCTCTCTAATGTCAGGGCCTGTCTCTCTGAGGTTAACTCAGCTCTCTGCTTCTCTCTCTAATGTCAGGGCCTGTCTCTCTGAGGTTAACTGCTCTCTGCTTCTCTCTCTAATGTCAGGGCCTGTCTCTCTGAGGTTAACTCAGCTCTCTGCTTCTCTCTCTAATGTCAGGGCCTGTCTCTCTGAGGTTAACCAAGCTCTCTGCTTCTCTCTCTTATGTCAGAGCCTGTCTCTCTGAGGTTAACTCAGCTCTCTGCTTCTCTCTCTCATGTCAGGGCCTGTCTCTCTGAGGTTAACTCAGCTTTCTGCTTATCTCTCTAATGTCAGGGCCTGTCTCTCTGAGGTTAACTAAGCTCTCTGCTTCTCTCTCTTATGTCAGAGCCTGTCTCTCTGAGGTTAACTCAGCTCTCTGCTCTCTCTCTAATGTCAGGGCATGTCTCTCTGAGGTTAACTCAGCTTTCTGCTTCTCTCTCTAATGTCAGGGCCTGTCTCTCTGAGGTTAACTCAGCTCTCTGCTTCTCTCTCTAATGTCAGGGCCTGTCTCTCTGAGGTTAACTCAGCTCTCTGCTTCTCTCTCTAATGTCAGGGCCTGTCTCTCTGAGGTTAACTCAGCTCTCTGCTTCTCTCTCTAATGTCAGGGCCTGTCTCTCTGAGGTTAACTAAGCTCTCTGCTTCTCTCTCTAATGTCAGGGCCTGTCTCTCTGAGATTAACTCAGCTCTCTGCTTCTCTCTCTAATGTCAGGGCCTGTCTCTCTGAGGTTAACTCAGCTCTCTGCTTCTCTCTCTAATGTCAGGGCCTGTCTCTGAGGTTAACTCAGCTCTCTGCTTCTCTCTCTAATGTCAGGGCCTGTCTCTCTGAGGTTAACTCAGCTTTCTGCTTCTCTCTCTAATGTCAGGGCCTGTCTCTCTGAGGTTAACTCAGCTCTCTGCTTCTCTCTCTAATGTCAGGGCCTGTCTCTCTGAGGTTAACTCAGCTTTCTGCTTCTCTCTAATGTCAGGGCCTGTCTCTCTGAGGTTAACTCAGCTCTCTGCTTCTCTCTCTAATGTCAGGGCCTGTCTCTCTGAGGTTAACTCAGCTTTTTGCTTCTCTCCCTAATGTCAGGGCCTGTCTCTCTGAGGTTAACTCAGCTCTCTGCTTCACTCTCTAATGTCCGGGCCTGTCTCTCTGAGGTTAACTCAGCTCTCTGCTTCTCTCTCTAATGTCAGGGCCTGTCTCTCTGAGGTTAACTCAGCTCTCTGCTTCTCTCTCTCATGTCAGGGCCTGTCTCTCTGAGGTTAACTAAGCTCTCTGCTTCTCTCTCTAATGTCAGGGCCTGTCTCTCTGAGATTAACTCAGCTCTCTGCTTCTCTCTCTAATGTCAGGGCCTGTCTCTCTGAGGTTAACTCAGCTCTCTGCTTCTCTCTCTAATGTCAGGGCCTGTCTCTGAGGTTAACTCAGCTCTCTGCTTCTCTCTCTAATGTTAGGGCCTGTCTCTCTGAGATTAACTCAGCTCTCTGCCTCTCTCTCTAATGTCAGGGCCTGTCTCTCTAAGGTTAACTCAGCTCTCTGCTTCTCTCTCTAATGTCAGGGCCTGTCTCTCTGAGGTTAACTCAGCTCTCTGCTTCTCTCTCTAATGGCAGGGCCTGTCTCTCTGAGGTTAACTCAGCTCTCTGCTTCTCTCTCTAATGTCAGGGCCTGTCTCTCTGAGGTTAACTCAGCTCTCTGCTTCTCTCTCTAATGTCAGGGCCTGTCTCTCTGAGGTTAACTCAGCTCTCTGCTTCTCTCTCTAATGTCAGGGCCTGTCTCTCTGAGGTTAACTAAGCTCTCTGCTTCTCTCTCTTATGTCAGAGCCTGTCTCTCTGAGTTTAACTCAGCTTTCTGCTTCTCTCTCTAATGTCAGGGCCTGTCTCTCTGAGGTTAACTAAGCTCTCTGCTTCTCTCTCTAATGTCAGGGCCTGTCTCTCTGAGGTTAACTATGCTCTCTGCTTCTCTCTCTCATGTCAGGGCCTGTCTCTCTGAGGTTAACTAAGCTCTCTGCTTCTCTCTCTTATGTCAGAGCCTGTCTCTCTGAGGTTAACTCAGCTCTCTGCTTCTCTCTCTAATGTCAGGGCCTGTCTCTCTGAGGTTAACTCAGCTTTCTGCTTCTCTCTAATGTCAGGGCCTGTCTCTCTGAGGTTAACTCAGCTCTCTGCTTCTCTCTCTAATGTCAGGGCCTGTCTCTCTGAGGTTAACTCAGCTCTCTGCTTCTCTCTAATGTCAGGGCCTGTCTCTCTGAGGTTAACTCAGCTCTCTGCTTCTCTCTCTCATGTCAGGGCCTGTCTCTCTGAGGTTAACTAAGCTCTCTGCTTCTCTCTCTAATGTCAGGGCCTGTCTCTCTGAGATTAACTCAGCTCTCTGCTTCTCTCTCTAATGTCAGGGCCTGTCTCTCTGAGGTTAACTCAGCTCTCTGCTTCTCTCTCTAATGTCAGGGCCTGTCTCTCTGAGGTTAACTTAGCTCTCTGCTTCTCTCTCTAATGTCAGGGCCTGTCTCTCTGAGGTTAACTCAGCTCTCTGCTTCTCTCTCTAATGTCAGGG
Organism: Oncorhynchus masou masou; assembly: GCF_036934945.1. Taxonomy (NCBI): domain Eukaryota; kingdom Metazoa; phylum Chordata; class Actinopteri; order Salmoniformes; family Salmonidae; genus Oncorhynchus; species Oncorhynchus masou. The sequence goes on from NC_088220.1 coordinate 11,105,654, forward strand.
CCTGTCTCTCTGAGGTTAACTCAGCTCTCTGCTTCTCTCTCTAATGTCAGGGCCTGTCTCTGAGGTTAACTCAGCTCTCTGCTTCTCTCTCTAATGTCAGGGCCTGTCTCTCTGAGGTTAACTCAGCTCTCTGCTTCTCTCTCTAATGTCAGGGCCTGTCTCTCTGAGGTTAACTCAGCTCTCTGCTTCTCTCTCTAATGTCAGGGCCTGTCTCTCTGAGATTAACTCAGCTCTCTGCTTCTCTCTCTAATGTCAGGGCCTGTCTCTCTGAGGTTAACTCAGCTCTCTGCTTCTCTCTCTAATGTCAGGGCCTGTCTCTGAGGTTAACTCAGCTCTCTGCTTCTCTCTCTAATGTTAGGGCCTGTCTCTCTGAGATTAACTCAGCTCTCTGCTCTCTCTAATGTCAGGGCCTGTCTCTCTGAGGTTAACTCAGCTCTCTGCTTCTCTCTCTAATGTCAGGGCCTGTCTCTCTGAGGTTAACTCAGCTCTCTGCTTCTCTCTAATGTCAGGGCCTGTCTCTCTGAGGTTAACTCAGCTTTCTGCTTCTCTCTCTAATGTCAGGGCCTGTCTCTCTGAGGTTAACTCAGCTATCTGCTTCTCTCTCTAATGTCAGGGCCTGTCTCTCTGAGGTTAACTCAGCTCTCTGCTTCTCTCTCTAATGTCAGGGCCTGTCTCTCTGAGGTTAACTCAGCTCTCTGCTTCTCTCTCTATGTCAGGGCCTGTCTCTCTGAGGTTAACTCAGCTTTCTGCTTCTCTCTCTAATGTCAGGGCCTGTCTCTCTGAGGTTAACTAAGCTCTCTGCTTCTCTCTCTAATGTCAGGGCCTGTCTCTCTGAGGTTAACTATGCTCTCTGCTTCTCTCTCTCATGTCAGGGCCTGTCTCTCTGAGGTTAACTAAGCTCTCTGCTTCTCTCTCTAATGTCAGGGCCTGTCTCTCTGAGGTTAACTCAGCTCTCTGCTTCTCTCTCTAATGTCAGGGCCTGTCTCTCTGAGGTTAACTCAGCTTTCTGCTTCTCTCTAATGTCAGGGCCTGTCTCTCTGAGGTTAACTCAGCTCTCTGCTTCTCTCTCTAATGTCAGGGCCTGTCTCTCTGAGGTTAACTCAGCTCTCTGCTTCTCTCTCTAATGTCAGGGCCTGTCTCTCTGAGGTTAACTCAGCTCTCTGCTTCTCTCTCTAATGTCAGGGCCTGTCTCTCTGAGGTTAACTCAGCTCTCTGCTTCTCTCTCTAATGTCAGGGCCTGTCTCTCTGAGGTTAACTCAGCTCTCTGCTTCTCTCTCTAATGTCAGGGCCTGTCTCTCTGAGGTTAACTCAGCTCTCTGCTTCTCTCTCTAATGTCAGGGCCTGTCTCTCTGAGGTTAACTTAGCTCTCTGCTTCTCTCTCTAATGTCAGGGCCTGTCTCTCTGAGGTTAACTCAGCTCTCTGCTTCTCTCTCTAATGTCAGGGCCTGTCTCTCTGAGGTTAACTCAGCTCTCTGCTTCTCTCTCTAATGTCAGGGCCTGTCTCTCTGAGGTTAACTCAGCTCTCTGCTTCTCTCTCTAATGTCAGGGCCTGTCTCTGAGGTTAACTCAGCTCTCTGCTTCTCTCTCTAATGTTAGGGCCTGTCTCTCTGAGGTTAACTCAGCTCTCTGCTTCTCTCTCTAATGTCAGGGCCTGTCTCTGAGGTTAACTCAGCTCTCTGCTTCTCTCTCTAATGTTAGGGCCTGTCTCTCTGAGGTTAACTCAGCTCTCTGCTTCTCTCTCTAATGTCAGGGCCTGTCTCTCTGAGGTTAACTAAGCTCTCTGCTTCTCTCTCTTATGTCAGAGCCTGTCTCTCTGAGTTTAACTCAGCTTTCTGCTTCTCTCTCTAATGTCAGGGCCTGCCTCTCTGAGGTTAACTAAGCTCTCTGCTTCTCTCTCTAATGTCAGGGCCTGTCTCTCTGAGGTTAACTATGCTCTCTGCTTCTCTCTCTCATGTCAGGGCCTGTCTCTCTGAGGTTAACTAAGCTCTCTGCTTCTCTCTCTTATGTCAGAGCCTGTCTCTCTGAGGTTAACTCAGCTCTCTGCTTCTCTCTCTAATGTCAGGGCCTGTCTCTCTGAGGTTAACTCAGCTTTCTGCTTCTCTCTAATGTCAGGGCCTGTCTCTCTGAGGTTAACTCAGCTCTCTGCTTCTCTCTCTAATGTCAGGGCCTGTCTCTCTGAGGTTAACTCAGCTCTCTGCTTCTCTCTCTCATGTCAGGGCCTGTCTCTCTGAGGTTAACTTCTCTGCTTCTCTCTCTAATGTCAGGGCCTGTCTCTCTGAGGTTAACTCAGCTCTCTGCTTCTCTCTCTAATGTCAGGGCCTGTCTCTCTGAGGTTAACTCAGCTCTCTGCTTCTCTCTCTAATGTCAGGGCCTGTCTCTCTGAGGTTAACTCAGCTCTCTGCTTCTCTCTCTAATGTCAGGGCCTGTCTCTCTGAGGTTAACTCAGCTCTCTGCTTCTCTCTCTAATGTCAGGGCCTGTCTCTCTGAGGTTAACTCAGCTCTCTGCTTCTCTCTCTAATGTCAGGGCCTGTCTCTCTGAGGTTAACTCAGCTCTCTGCTTCTCTCTCTAATGTCAGGGCCTGTCTCTCTGAGGTTAACTCAGCTCTCTGCTTCTCTCTCTAATGTTAGGGCCTGTCTCTCTGAGATTAACTCAGCTCTCTGCCTCTCTCTAATGTCAGGGCCTGTCTCTCTGAGGTTAACTCAGCTCTCTGCTTCTCTCTCTAATGTCAGGGCCTGTCTCTCTGAGGTTAACTCAGCTCTCTGCTTCTCTCTCTAATGTCAGGGCCTGTCTCTCTGAGGTTAACTCAGCTTTCTGCTTCTCTCTGTAATGTCAGGGCCTGTCTCTCTGAGGTTAACCCAGCTTTTTGCTTCTCTCTCTAATGTCAGGGCCTGTCTCTCTGAGGTTAACTCAGCGTTTTGCTTCTCTCTCTAATGTCAGGGCCTGTCTCTCTGAGGTTAACTCAGCTCTCTGCTTCTCTATCTAATGTCAGGGCCTGTCTCTCTGAGGTTAACTCAGCTTTCTGCTTATCTCTCTAATGTCAGGGCCTGTCTCTCTGAGGTTAACTAAGCTCTCTGCTTCTCTCTCTCATGTCAGGGCCTGTCTCTCTGAGGTTAACTCAGCTTTTTGCTTCTCTCTCTAATGTCAGGGCCTGTCTCTCTGAGGTTAACTCAGCTCTCTGCTTCTCTCTCTCATGTCAGGGCCTGTCTCTCTGAGGTTAACTAAGCTCTCTGCTTCTCTCTCTAATGTCAGGGCCTGTCTCTCTGAGATTAACTCAGCTCTCTGCTTCTCTCTCTAATGTCAGGGCCTGTCTCTCTGAGGTTAACTCAGCTCTCTGCTTCTCTCTCTAATGTCAGGGCCTGTCTCTCTGAGGTTAACTCAGCTCTCTGCTTCTCTCTCTAATGTCAGGGCCTGTCTCTCTGAGGTTAACTAAGCTCTCTGCTTCTCTCTCTAATGTCAGGGCCTGTCTCTCTGAGATTAACTCAGCTCTCTGCTTCTCTCTCTAATGTCAGGGCCTGTCTCTCTGAGGTTAACTCAGCTCTCTGCTTCTCTCTCTAATGTCAGGGCCTGTCTCTGAGGTTAACTCAGCTCTCTGCTTCTCTCTCTAATGTTAGGGCCTGTCTCTCTGAGATTAACTCAGCTCTCTGCCTCTCTCTCTAATGTCAGGGCCTGTCTCTCTGAGGTTAACTCAGCTCTCTGCTTCTCTCTCTAATGTCAGGGCCTGTCTCTCTGAGGTTAACTCAGCTCTCTGCTTCTCTCTCTAATGTCAGGGCCTGTCTCTCTGAGGTTAACTCAGCTCTCTGCTTCTCTCTCTAATGTCAGGGCCTGTCTCTCTGAGGTTAACTCAGCTCTCTGCTTCTCTCTCTCATGTCAGGGCCTGTCTCTCTGAGGTTAACTAAGCTCTCTGCTTCTCTCTAATGTCAGGGCCTTCTCTCTGAGATTAACTCAGCTCTCTGCTTCTCTCTCTAATGTCAGGGCCTGTCTCTCTGAGGTTAACTCAATGTCAGGGCCTGTCTCTCTGAGGTTAACTTAGCTCTCTGCTTCTCTCTCTAATGTCAGGGCCTGTCTCTCTGAGGTTAACTCAGCTCTCTGCTTCTCTCTCTAATGTCAGGGCCTGTCTCTCTGAGGTTAACTCAGCTCTCTGCTTCTCTCTCTAATGTCAGGGCCTGTCTCTGAGGTTAACTCAGCTCTCTGCCTCTCTCTCTAATGTCAGGGCCTGTCTCTCTGAGGTTAACTCAGCTCTCTGCTTCTCTCTCTAATGTCAGGGCCTGTCTCTCTGAGGTTAACTCAGCTCTCTGCTTCTCTCTCTAATGTCAGGGCCTGTCTCTCTGAGGTTAACTCAGCTTTCTGCTTCTCTCTGTAATGTCAGGGCCTGTCTCTCTGAGGTTAACCCAGCTTTTTGCTTCTCTCTCTAATGTCAGGGCCTGTCTCTCTGAGGTTAACTCAGCGTTTTGCTTCTCTCTCTAATGTCAGGGCCTGTCTCTCTGAGGTTAACTCAGCTCTCTGCTTCTCTATCTAATGTCAGGGCCTGTCTCTCTGAGGTTAACTCAGCTTTCTGCTTATCTCTCTAATGTCAGGGCCTGTCTCTCTGAGGTTAACTAAGCTCTCTGCTTCTCTCTCTCATGTCAGGGCCTGTCTCTCTGAGGTTAACTCAGCTTTTTGCTTCTCTCTCTAATGTCAGGGCCTGTCTCTCTGAGGTTAACTCAGCTCTCTGCTTCTCTCTCTCATGTCAGGGCCTGTCTCTCTGAGGTTAACTAAGCTCTCTGCTTCTCTCTCTAATGTCAGGGCCTGTCTCTCTGAGATTAACTCAGCTCTCTGCTTCTCTCTCTAATGTCAGGGCCTGTCTCTCTGAGGTTAACTCAGCTCTCTGCTTCTCTCTCTAATGTCAGGGCCTGTCTCTCTGAGGTTAACTCAGCTCTCTGCTTCTCTCTCTAATGTCAGGGCCTGTCTCTCTGAGGTTAACTAAGCTCTCTGCTTCTCTCTCTAATGTCAGGGCCTGTCTCTCTGAGATTAACTCAGCTCTCTGCTTCTCTCTCTAATGTCAGGGCCTGTCTCTCTGAGGTTAACTCAGCTCTCTGCTTCTCTCTCTAATGTCAGGGCCTGTCTCTGAGGTTAACTCAGCTCTCTGCTTCTCTCTCTAATGTTAGGGCCTGTCTCTCTGAGATTAACTCAGCTCTCTGCCTCTCTCTCTAATGTCAGGGCCTGTCTCTCTGAGGTTAACTCAGCTCTCTGCTTCTCTCTCTAATGGCAGGGCTTGTCTCTCTGAGGTTAACTTAGCTCTCTGCTTCTCTCTCTAATGTCAGGGCCTGTCTCTCTGAGGTTAACTCAGCTCTCTGCTTCTCTCTCTAATGTCAGGGCCTGTCTCTCTGAGGTTAACTCAGCTCTCTGCTTCTCTCTCTAATGTCAGGGCCTGTCTCTCTGAGGTTAACTCAGCTCTCTGCTTCTCTCTCTAATGTCAGGGCCTGTCTCTCTGAGGTTAACTAAGCTCTCTGCTTCTCTCTCTTATGTCAGAGCCTGTCTCTCTGAGTTTAACTCAGCTTTCTGCTTCTCTCTCTAATGTCAGGGCCTGCCTCTCTGAGGTTAACTAAGCTCTCTGCTTCTCTCTCTAATGTCAGGGCCTGTCTCTCTGAGGTTAACTATGCTCTCTGCTTCTCTCTCTCATGTCAGGGCCTGTCTCTCTGAGGTTAACTAAGCTCTCTGCTTCTCTCTCTTATGTCAGAGCCTGTCTCTCTGAGGTTAACTCAGCTCTCTGCTTCTCTCTCTAATGTCAGGGCCTGTCTCTCTGAGGTTAACTCAGCTTTCTGCTTCTCTCTAATGTCAGGGCCTGTCTCTCTGAGGTTAACTCAGCTCTCTGCTTCTCTCTCTAATGTCAGGGCCTGTCTCTCTGAGGTTAACTCAGCTCTCTGCTTCTCTCTCTAATGTCAGGGCCTGTCTCTCTGAGGTTAACTCAGCTCTCTGCTTCTCTCTCTCATGTCAGGGCCTGTCTCTCTGAGGTTAACTAAGCTCTCTGCTTCTCTCTCTAATGTCAGGGCCTGTCTCTCTGAGATTAACTCAGCTCTCTGCTTCTCTCTCTAATGTCAGGGCCTGTCTCTCTGAGGTTAACTCAGCTCTCTGCTTCTCTCTCTAATGTCAGGGCCTGTCTCTCTGAGGTTAACTTAGCTCTCTGCTTCTCTCTCTAATGTCAGGGCCTGTCTCTCTGAGGTTAACTCAGCTCTCTGCTTCTCTCTCTAATGTCAGGGCCTGTCTCTCTGAGGTTAACTCAGCTCTCTGCTTCTCTCTCTAATGTCAGGGCCTGTCTCTGAGGTTAACTCAGCTCTCTGCTTCTCTCTCTAATGTCAGGGCCTGTCTCTGAGGTTAACTCAGCTCTCTGCTTCTCTCTCTAATGTTAGGGCCTGTCTCTCTGAGATTAACTCAGCACTCTGCCTCTCTCTCTAATGTCAGGGCCTGTCTCTCTGAGGTTAACTCAGCTCTCTGCTTCTCTCTCTAATGTCAGGGCCTGTCTCTCTGAGGTTAACTCTGCTCTCTGCTTCTCTCTCTAATGTCAGGGCCTGTCTCTCTGAGGTTAACTCAGCTCTCTGCTTCTCTCTCTAATGTCAGGGCCTATCTCTCTGAGGTTAACTCAGCTCTCTGCTTCTCTCTCTAATGTCAGGGCCTGTCTCTCTGAGGTTAACTCAGCTTTCTGCTTCTCTCTGTAATGTCAGGGCCTGTCTCTCTGAGGTTAACCCAGCTTTTTGCTTCTCTCTCTAATGTCAGGGCCTGTCTCTCTGAGGTTAACTCAGCGTTTTGCTTCTCTCTCTAATGTCAGGGCCTGTCTCTCTGAGGTTAACTCAGCTCTCTGCTTCTCTATCTAATGTCAGGGCCTGTCTCTCTGAGGTTAACTCAGCTTTCTGCTTATCTCTCTAATGTCAGGGCCTGTCTCTCTGAGGTTAACTAAGCTCTCTGCTTCTCTCTCTCATGTCAGGGCCTGTCTCTCTGAGGTTAACTCAGCTTTTTGCTTCTCTCTCTAATGTCAGGGCATGTCTCTCTGAGGTTAACTCAGCTCTCTGCTTCTCTCTCTAATGTCAGGGCCTGTCTCTCTGAGGTTAACTCAGCTTTTTGCTTCTCTCTCTAATGTCAGGGCCTGTCTCTCTGAGGTTAACTCAGCTCTCTGCTTCTCTCTCTAATGTCAGGGCCTGTCTCTCTGAGGTTAACTCAGCTTTCTGCTTCTCTCTCTAATGTCAGGGCATGTCTCTCTGAGGTTAACTCAGCGTTTTGCTTCTCTCTCTAATGCCAGGGCCTGTCTCTCTGAGGTTAACTCAGCTCTCTGCTTCTCTCTCATGTCAGGGCCTGTCTCTCTGAGTTTAACTCAGCTCTCTGCTTCACTCTCTAATGTCAGGGCCTGTCTCTCTGAGGTTAACTAAGCTCTCTGCTTCTCTCTCATGTCAGGGCCTGTCTCCCTGAGGTTAACTCAGCTTTCTGCTTCTCTCTCTAATGTCAGGGCCTGTCTCTCTGAGGTTAACTCAGCTTTCTGCTTCTCTCTCTAATGTCAGGGCCTGTCTCTCTGAGGTTAACTCAGCTTTCTGCTTCTCTCTCTAATGTCAGGGCCTGTCTCTCTGAGGTTAACTAAGCTCTCTGCTTCTCTCTCATGTCAGGGCCTGTCTCCCTGAGGTTAACTCAGCTCTCTGCTTCACTCTCTAATGTCAGGGCCTGTCTCTCTGAGGTTAACTCAGCTCTCTGCTTCTCTCTCTTATGTCAGGGCCTGTCTCTCTGAGGTTAACTCAGCTCTCTGCTTCTCTCTCTAATGTCAGGGCCTGTCTCTCTGAGGTTAACTCTCATTTTCACTACTTGGCAGTTTTCTGCAGGGAGAACAGTGTTTGGTATTGAGGGTAGATAATGGAGCTCCCTGCTGATTCTCTTCTTTCAGGGCCTGACACAGAGAAGACTGGAGGTGAAAATATATTCTGTTCCTGAGCAGTTGGAGAGAAGGTGGCGTTCATTACTTCTGAGCTAGCAACACACACACACCATCTTGAATGGAATAAGGAATGAAGATGTGTGTGCTTGTTGTGTTGTAGGTCTGCGGAATCAGATGACAGTGTGTCAAAGAATTGAGTTTTTCTGAAATGTCACAATAGATCTTCCTTCCCCAATCCAATTTAAAACATTAGACACAGTCCCAAATGACAGTCCATTCCCTATGTAGTGCTCTACGTTTGATCAGCTCTGTATGGGCCCTGGTCAAAAGTAGTGCACTGTATAGGGAATAGGGTACCATTTGGGCCTGTGTCTCCGGTGACTGTAGCAGTAAAGCTATAAATACTAATTACATGATTGTTATGATCCTGACACTACCAATCTGTTATCAGTTAACGTCTCCTATCGCTGGAATTAGCTGTCAAGTCTTAGTTTCACTACTCAGATGGTCATTAGATCCCTACTGCCTCTGAGACTCTCACTGTTAGGAAAAATACCTTCAGTTAATACAGACAGTTGTTCAAGGCAGTTTGAAAGTCTGTGCGTTAGATGCAGACTGATTCAGAGGATCTCACAGTATAGTGTGTAATTCATCAGTTTCCTAACAGTGCATTAGATGCAGACTGATTCAGAGGTATGGTTGCAACAGATGCTAACAGTATATGCAGTCTGAAGGTGGTTTCAGTATGTAGTGCAACAGATGCTAACAGTATATGCAGTCTGAAGGTGGTTTCAGTATGTAGTGCAACATGCTAACAGTATATACAGTCTGAAGGTGGTTTCAGTATGTAGTGCAACATGCTAACAGTATATGCAGTCTGAAGGTGGTTTCAGTATGTAGTGCAACATGCTAACAGCATATGCAGTCTGAAGGTGGTTTCAGTATGTAGTGCAACATGCTAACAGTATATACAGTCTGAAGGTGGTTTCAGTATGTAGTGCAACAGATGCTAACATCATATACAGGACATTCAGAGACTTGTCCCGAAGCCACTCCTGTGTTGTCTTGGCTGTGTGCTTAGGGTTGTTATCCTGTTGGAAGGTGAACCTTCACCCCAGTCTGAGGCCCTGAGTGGTCTGGAGCAGGTTTTCATCAAGGATCTCTCGGTACTTTGCTCCGTTCATCTTTCCCTCGATCCTGACTAGTCTCCTAGTCCCTGTCACTGAAAAACATCCTCACAACATGATGCTGCCACCACCATTCTTCACTGTAGGGATGGTGCCAGGTTTCCTCCAGACGTGGCGCTTGGCATTCAGGCCAAAGAGTTCAATCTTGGTTGCATCAGACAAGAGAATCTTGTTTCTTATGGTCTGAGAGTCTTTAGGAGCCTTTTGTCCAAGTCCAAGCAGGCTGTCATGTCCCTGTTCCTTAGTGGTGGCTTCCGTCTGGCCGCTCTACCATAAAGGCCTGATTGGCGGAGTGCTGCAGAGATGGTTGTCCTTCTGGAAGGTTCTCCCTCTTCCATTTAATAATGATGGAGGATACTGTGTTCTTGGGGACCTTCAATGATGCAGACATTTTTTGTGCCTAGACCAAATTCTATCTCGGAGCTCTACTGACAATCCCTTCCACCTCATGGCTTGGTTTTTGCTCTGACATGCACTGTCAACTGTGGAACCTTATATAGACAGGTGTGTGCTTTTCCAAATCATGTCCAATCAATTGAATTTACCACAGGTGGACTCCAATCAAGTTGTAGAAACATTTCAAGGATGATCAATGGAAACAGGATGCACCTGAGATCAATTTTGAGTCTCATAACAAAAGGTCTGGATTCTTATGTAAAGAATGCATTTTTATATATATATTTTTCCGGTTTTGGCTTTGTATTTATGGGATATTGTGTGTAGGTTGATGACCATTTTTTATTTATTCAATCCATTTTAGAATAAGTCTGTAACATAACAAAATGTGGGAAAAGTCAAGGGGTCTGAATGTTTTCTGAATGCTCTGTATACAGTCGGTGACTATTGAAGCGTGGTCATTTCCTCCAAAGGGTAATTGTTCAACCAACCAGAAATACTGACTGTGGATTGACCTTTCTGTTTTTTGGGAGTTTAATCTTGCTGTGGCAATATTTGGTTTGCTTTTGTTTATTTGTTAACCTTGCCATCACAGATGAATTGAATCAGCTGTCAGTTAGGAGTATGACAGAGAGAGAGAGACAGAGAGAGAGAGACAGAGAGAGAGAGACAGAGAGACAGAGAGAGAGACAGAGAGAATGAGACAGCGAGAGAGACAGAGAGAGAGAGAGACAGAGAGAGACAGAGAGAGAGAGAGAGCAATAGAGAGAGATAGACATAGAGGGAGAGATACAGAGAGAGAGAGACAGAGAGAGAGAGAGACAGAGAGAATGAGACAGCGAGAGAGACAGAGAGAGAGAGAGAGAGACAGAGAGAGATAGAGAGAGAGAGCAATAGAGAGAGAGAGAGCAATAGAGAGAGAGAGACAGAGAGAGAGAGAGACAGAGAGAGAGAGAGACAGAGAGAGAGAGACAGAGACAGAGAGAGAGAGCAATAGAGAGAGATAGACATAGAGAGAGAGAGAAAGAGAGAGAGAGACAGAGAGATAGTGAGGAGGTGACAGCATTCCCTCCCAAATATGCCCCCCTAGACACAACCACAACAAAACAACCAACAAAAATGGGTCACAACTTCTGCAGCTCTGTCGAACGCTGGACCTGTACATAGTCAATGTTTGTCTTGGAGGGGACTCCTACGGTAGGTAGCTCATCTCTTGGCAGTTGTACTGTAGACTTATTTATCGATCTACTTGAACAGCAATAATCAACCATAAGGCATTGAAGCCTAACAAACTGTATGTTTTTATGAAATGCTATGGATGGAAGGAGGGTTGTGTAGAAACCTACCCAACAAATCCAATCCCTCCCAGACAACTTCTTGGACAAAAGGTTTCCCTGCAATAGTGAAAGTGTAAACTAAGCAGTAAGAAGCCTCAACAGTATATTTGACTTATCAGCTAACATTTCATTAAACCTAAGACAACTAACAACAAAGACAAATGGTTTGATGAAGAATGTAAAAATCTTAGAAAGAAATTGAGAAACATATCCAAACTAAACATTGAGACCCAGAAAGCCTGAGTCTATTCCTTCACTATGGTGAATCACTAAAACAATACTACAGAAATAGACTATGGAAAAACGAAGGAACAGCACGTCAGAAATCAGCTCAATGTCACTGAAGAATCCATAGAATCTAACCACTTCTGGGAAAATTGGAAAACACTAAACAAACAACACCCATACATTTTTCACAATTCCTGACATTTAATCGCAATAAAATTACCTGTTTTAGGCCAGTTAGGATCACCACTTTATTTTAAGAATGTGAAATGTCAAAATAATAGCAGAGAGAATGATTTATTTCAGCTTTTATTTATTTTATCACATTCCCAGTGGGTCAGAAGTTTACGTACACTCAATTAGTATTTGGTAGCATTGCCTTTAAATTGTTTAACTTGGGTCAAACGTTTTGGGGAGCCTCCCACAAGCTTCCCACAATAAATTGGGTGAATTTTGGCCCATTCCTCCTGACAGAGCTGGTGTAACTGAGTCAGGTTTGTAGGCCTCCTTGCTCGCACACACTTGTTCATTTCTGCCCACAAATTTTCCATGGGATTAAGGTCAGAGCTTTGTGATTGCCACGCCAATACCTTGACTATGTTGTCCTCAAGCCATTTTGCCACAACTTTGGAAGTATGCTTGGGGTCATTGTCCATTTGGAAGAGCCATTTGCGACCAAACTTTAACTTCCTGACTGATGTCATGAGATGTTGCTTCAATATATCCACATAATTTCCCCTCCTCATGATGCCATCTATTTTATGAAGTGCACCAGTCCCTCCTGCAGCAAATCACCCCCACAACATGATGCTGCCACCCCCGTGCTTCATGGTTGGGATGGTGTTCTTCAGCTTGCAAGCCTCCCCTTTTTCCTTCAAGCATAACAATGGTCATTATGGCCAAACAGTTCTATTTTTGTTTCATCAGACTAGATGACATTTCTCCAAAAAGTACGATCTTTGTCCCCATGTGCAATTGCAAACTGTAGTCTGGCTTTTTTGTGGCAGTTTTGGAGCAGTGGCTTCTTCCTTGCTGAGCAAGGTCCTTTGCTGTTGTTCTGGAATTGATTTGCACTTTTCCCACCAATGTATGTTCATCTCTAGGAGACAGAACGTGTCTCCTTCCTGAGCAGTATGACAGCTGCGTTGTCCCATGGTGTTTATACTTGTTTACTACTGTTTGTACAGATGAACGTGGTACCTTCAGGTGTTTGGAAATTGCTCCCAAGGATGAACCAGACTTGTTGAGGTCTACTATTTTGTTCTGAGGTCTTGGCTGATTTCATTTGATTTTCCCATGATGTCAAGCAAAGAGGCACTGGGTTTGAAGGTAGGCCTTGAAATACATCCACAGGTACACCTCCAATTGACTCAAATGATGTCAATTAGCCGATCAGAAGCCTCTAAAGCCATGACATCATTTTCTGGAATTTTCCAAGCTGTTTAAAGGCACAGTCAACTTAGTGTATGTAAACTTCTGACCTACTAGAGTTGTGATACAGTGAATTATAGGTGAAATAATCTGTTTGTAAACAATTGTTGGAAAAATTACTTGTGTCATGCACAAAGTAGATGCCCTAACCGACTTGTCAAAATTCTAGTTTGTTAACAAGAAATTTGTGGAGTGGTTGAAAAACAAGTTTTAATGACTCCAACCTAAGTGTATGTAAACTTCCGACTACAACTGTACATTATAATTGACAAAACTGAGAATCAGCTTTTAAAGAACACAAACAGGCCTATGGGGTTGATGGTGTACATTTACATTTTAGTCAAGTTCTGGTTACCATAATCCACAAAAGTGAAGACAAATTTGACCCCAATAATTATCATGGAATCTGTGTCAACAGCTGAGGAATCTCTGAA
>NC_088220.1:11121055-11141055 GCF_036934945.1 Oncorhynchus masou masou
TCCTGTGTCAGAGAATAGATAATAGAAGCCTACAGCTCAACTCTCAAACGCTAGTCTGTGTTATAAAGACATTAGTCTAGACATGACATCCTGGTTGTACAGAGACGCCATTTGCCTAACATGTCTGTTGTATAGATCAGTATGTTGTTGTTGTTGTTGTTGTTTTTATCTATGACATCACAGAGAGTTTAGGATGTGCGATGGGCTTGTTTTCCAACGTCTTTTGCTGTCTCTGTGTTGGCCATGATCATGTCCCCTTTCCAATCCACATCAGCAATCTATGTCCTCATCCAATTGTGTTAAAACACTATTGCATACAGTTAGTGTAAGTGGTTGGAGGGGAGAGGAGTGTCTGCTGAACATCTTAATGCCAATATACAGTTGGAAGTTTACATACACCTTAGCCAAGTACATTTTTTCACAATTTCTGACATTCAATCCTCGTAGAAAATGCCCTGTTTTAGGTCAGTTAGGATCACCACTTTATTTTAAGAATGTGAAATGTCAGAATAATAGTAGAGAGAATGATTGATTTCAGCTTTTATTTCTTTCATCACATTCACAGTGGGTCAGAAGTTTACATACACTCAATTAGTATCTGGTAGCATTGCCTTTGAATTGTGATCTTGGGTCAAGCGTTTCGGGTAGCCTTCCACAAGCTTCCCACAATAAGTTGGGTGAATGTTGGCCCATTCCTCCTGACAGAGCTGGTGTAACTGAGTCAGGTTTGAAGGCCTCCTTGCTCGCACACACTTTTTCAGGTCTGCCCACACATTTTCTATAGGATTGAGGTCAGGGCTTTGTGATTGTCACTCCAATACCTTGACTTTGTTGTCCTCAAGCCATTTTGCCACAACATTGGAAGTATGCTTGTGGTCATTGTCCATTTGGAAGACTCATTTTGGACCAAGCTTTAACTTCCTGACTGATGTCTTGAGATATTGCTTCAATATATCCACACAATTGTTCACCTCATGATGCCATCTATTTTGTGAAGTGCACCAGTCCCTCCTGCAGCAAAGCACCCCCACACCCCCATCCCCACACCCCCACAACATGATGCTGCCACCCCCGTGCTCCACTGTTGGGACGGTGTTCTTCGGCTTGCAAGCCTCCCCCTTTTTCCTCCAATCATAACGATGGTCACTATGTCCAAACAGTTCTATTTCTGTTTCATCAGACCAGAGGACGTTTCTCCAAAAAGTACGATCTTTGTCCCCATGTGCAGTTGCAAACCGTTGTCTGGCTTTTTAATAGTGGTTTGGAGCAGTGGCTTCTTCCTTGCTGAGCGGCCTTTCAGGTTATGTCGATATAGGACTTGTTTTACTGTGGATATAGATACTTTTGTACCTGTTTCCTCCAGCATCTTCACAAGGTCCTTTGCTGTTGTTCTGGGATTGATTTGCACTTTTCGCACCAAAGTACATTCATCTCTAGGAGACAGAAGGCGTCTCCTTCCTGAGCGGTATGACGGCTGCGTGGTCCCATGGTGTTTATACTTGTCTGACCTATTGACCCAACGTCTGACCCATTGGAATTGTGATACAGTGAATAAAAGTGAAATAATCTGCCTGTAAACAATTGTTGGAAAAATGACTTATGTCATGTACAAAGTAGATGTCCTAACAGACTTAACCCCTAATTCTAACCCTGCTTCTTACCCTAATCCTGCTTCTAACCTTAACCCTGCTTCTTACCCTAACCCTGCTTCTTACCCAACCCTGCTTCGTACCCTAACCCTGCTTCTAAACCCTAACCCTAACTCTAACCCTACTCCTAACCCTAACCCTAACTCTAACCCTGCTCCTAACTCTAACCCTGCTTCTTACCCAACCCTGCCTAAAACCCTAACCCTAACTCTAACCCTACTCCTAACCCTAACCCTAACTCTAACCCTGCTCCTAACTCTAACCCTGCTTCTTACCCAACCCTGCTTCGTACCCTAACCCTGCTTCTAAACCCTAACCCTAACTCTAACCCTACTCCTAACCCTAACCCTAACTCTAACCCTGCTCCTAACTCTAACCCTGCTTCTTACCCAACCCTGCTTCGTACCCTAACCCTGCTACTAACCCTAACCCTATTTCTAACCCTAACCCCTAACCCTAACCCTGCTTCTAAACCCTAACCCTAACCCTAACTCTAACCCTGCTCCTAACCCTAACCCTGCTTCTAACCCTGCTACTAACCCTAACCCTATTTCTAACCCTAACCCCTAACCCTAACCCTGCTTCTAACCCTGCTCCTAACCCTAACCCTGCTTCTTACCCAACCCTGCTTCGTACCCTAACCCTGCTTCTAAACCCTAACCCTAACTCTAACCCTGCTTCTAAACCCTAACCCTAACCCTAACCCTCCTTCTAACCCTGCTCCTAACCCTAACCCTGCTTCTAACCCTGCTCCTAACCCTAACCCTGCTTCTAACCCTGCTACTAACCCTAACCCTATTTCTAACCCTAACCCCTTACCCTAACCCTGCTTCTTGACTCCAACATAAATGTATGTAAACATCCGACTTCAACAGTACCAGGCCTAGGGAGCAAGAGACTGGAGAAAGGAAGCTAGCTTTAGTAACTCAACAAGATCTCACAGTATCAATTTGAAATCCGACGTTTTATGGACAAACGCTTGCTAGAACGTTGTGGACGGCTCTGGTGGTCTAAACTGCTCCGGCTCAGAGGATCGCGGGTCGGTGTTACATTTGTTTTATGGGCGACGAGGAAGGCGTACCCCAATGTCCTGGTGACCTGGACACACATCGCTGTCTATCTCCCCGAGTAACTGAGGGAGTTGGTGTTGTCTGTTTTGACAGGCTTGCTCTCACTCTCTTCCTGCTCCTCTCAACACACGCACACCCGCACACACACACACACACACACACACACACACACACACACGCGCGCGCGCACACATTGCCAGGTCCTCTCTCAGAAGGCAATTCCACAGTGAGGCAATGAGATCACATTACCGGCACAATCCCTAACCCTAATCCTGCTCCAAACCCTTACCCTGCTCCTAACCCTAACCCTGCTTCTAACCCTAACCCCTAAATCCTAACCCTAACCCTGCTTCTAACCCTAACCCCTAACCCCTAACCCTAACCCTGCTTCTAACCCTAATGCTTCTGAGGCACACTCTCAATCTTTAATGTGTGTGTGGTGTGTTTCTCTCTGTGGGTGTGTTTCTGTTTTTTTATTTCACCTTTATTTAACCAGGTAGGTTCGTCGAGAACAAGTTCTCATTTACAACTGAGACCTGGCCAAGATAAAGCATAGCAGTGCTACACAAACAACAACAACAGCAACAACACATGGAATAAACAAAAAGTCTATATACATTGTGTGCAAATGAGGTAAGATAAGGGAGGTATCTGTCTGTCTGTATGTCTGTCTGTCTGTCTGTCTGTCTGTCTGTCTGTCTGTCTGTCTGTGCGTTTGTGTTTCTGTCTGTGTGCATGCATGTGTCTGAGACTGTGTGAGAGGTGTCACAGAGTGAAGCACAGCCAGCCTATTTTAGTGGTGAGTTTACATGTCGTGCCTGCTTACATTAGGAGCAGATTGTGTTCTGTGTGGCTGCAGGCTGTAGCACAACGGACAGGGTAGGAAACACTGGCCACAGATCTGTAGCACACACACACACACACACACACACAGACAGACACACACACACACACACGCGCCACACACCCCACATACACACACACCCACACCACACACACACCCACCCAGACCAAACACACACGCTCACACACACACACACACGTGCACACACGCAGACACACACACACACACACACACACACACACACACACAGCCAAGACAATGTGTTTGCACTGCAGGACCAAACACTAACCATGTCTGGCTGCTAACAGCAGCACAACTCACACCTGATACTGTTGCCGTGGTTACACAACTTACACTGACCAAACAACTACTAGTCTATCTGACCAAGTGGAAATCTAAACACACATAACATTATTAGGGAAGCATTATCATACATACTGTAGTACCTTTACATTCTGGTCATTTAGCAGACGGTCTTCAACAGAGAGACTTACATTCAATGCATTAAAGTAGTTAAAACAGCGAATCATCATTGTTCTCTAACAGGGGCGGAGCATCATTGGTCTCCAACAGGGGCGGAGCATCATTGGTCTCTAACAGGGGCGAATCATCATTGTTCTCTAACAGGGGCGGAGCATCATTGGTCTCTAACAGGGGTGGAGCATCATTGGTCTCTAACAGGGGCGAACCATCATTGTTCTCCAACAGGGGCGGAGCATCAATGTTCTCTAACAGGGGCGAATTATCATTGTTCTCTAACAGGGGCGGAGCATCATTGGTCTCTAACAGGGGCGAACCATCATTGGTCTCCAACAGGGGTGGAGCATCATTGTTCTCTAACAGGGGCGAATTATCATTGTTCTCTAACAGGGGCGGAGCATCATTGGTCTCTAACAGGGGCGGAGCATCATTGGTCTCCAACAGGGGCGGAGCATCATTGGTCTCTAACAGGGGCGAACCATCATTGGTCTCCAACAGGGGCGGAGCATCAATGTTCTCTAACAGGGGCGGAGCATCATTGGTCTCCAACAGGGGCGGAGCATCATTGTTCTCTAACAGGTCTCTAACAGGGGCGGAGCATCATTGGTCTCTAACAGGGGCGGAGCATCATTGGTCTCCAACAGGGGCGGAGCATCATTGGTCTCTAACAGGGGCGGAGCATCATTGTTCTCTAACAGGGGCGGAGCATCATTGGTCTCTAACAGGGGCGGAGCATCATTGGTCTCTAACAGGGGCGGAGCATCATTGGTCTCCAACAGGGGCGGAGCATCATTGTTCTCTAACAGGGGCGGAGCATCATTGGTCTCCAACAGGGGTGGAGCATCATTGTTCTCTAACAGGGGCAAATTATCATTGTTCTCTAACAGGGGCGGAGCATCATTGGTCTCCAACAGGGGTGGAGCATCATTGGTCTCCAACAGGGGCGGAGCATCATTGGTCTCCAACAGGGGCGGAGCATCATTGGTCTCTAACAGGGGCGGAGCATCATTGGTCTCCAACAGGGGCGGAGCATCATTGGTCTCTAACAGAGGCAGAGCATCATTGGTCTCTAACAGGGACAGAGCATCATTGGTCTCTGTCAGGGTCATTTGAAACACGTTCCCATAGGGTAGTGCACTTCTGTTGACCAGGGCCCATAGGGTAGTGCACTACTGTTGACCAGGTCCCATAGATTGCTATTATGGATGCCACCACATTGTCTTTTACAGGCCCACAATGCAGCCATTTTTATCTCAATATCAAATCATTTCTGGGTAACAATTAAGTACCTTACTGTGATTGTTTTCAGTTAAAATGGTCAAAAAGAAACAAAAATAGCTATTTAGCAACGAGCAATTTCTCAAGCAAGAACGTTCTCTGACTGTCTGGGAGTTGTCTGAGTCCTAGCTGGAGGAGCCTAATGTGACATGGAAACTAGCTGTTATTTGCTGAGCGGTTTGAAACTCTCTGTTTTGGTCTATTAGCTCATTCCGCCTGGTGATGTCACCATGGAAGGCCAAAACTCCGTCCCACCAAAACAGGCTGAAATCTCAGGTGGTCTTTTCAAACAGCTCTTACACTGTAATGGCATCGTTATAATTTTTACAATTTCACAGTACTATTTCATCCTTATAGTGTGGATATACAGTGGGGAGAACAAGTATTTGATACACTCCCGATTTTGCAGGTTTTCCTACTTACAAAGCATGTAGAGGTCTGTAATTTTTTATCATAGGTACACTTCAACTTTGAGAGACGGAATCAAAAACAAAAATCCAGAAAATCACATTGTATGATTTTTAAGTAAGTAATTAGCATTTTATTGCTAATTTTATTTAATCACCTACCAACCAGTAAGAATTCCGTCTCTCACAGACAGTTAGTTTTTCTTTAAGATTCCCTCCTGTTCTCCACTTGTTACCTGTATTAACTGCACCTGTTTGAACTCGTTACCTGTATAAAAGACACCTGTCCACACACTCAATCAAACAGACTCCAACCACTCCACAATGGCCAAGACCAGACAGCTGTGTAATGACATCAGGGATAAAATTGTAGACCTGCATAAGGCTGGGATGGGCTACAGGACAATAGGCAAGCAGCTTGGTGAGAAGGCAACAACTGTTGGCTCAATTATTAGAAAATGGAAGAAGTTCAAGATGACGGTCAATCACCCTCGATCTGGGGCTCCATGCAAGATCTCACCTCGTGGGGCATCAATGAGGAAGGTGAGGGATCAGCCCAGAACTACACGGCAGGAACTGGTCAATGACCTGAAGAGAGCTGGGACCACAGTCTCAAAGAAAACCATTAGTAACACACTACGCCATCATGGATTAAAATCCTGCAGCGCATGCGAGGTCCCCCTGCTCAAGCCAGCGCATTTCCAGGCCCGTCTGAAGTTTGCCAATGACCATCTGGATGATCCAGAGGAGGAATGGGAGAAGGTCATGTGGTCTGATGAGACAAAAATCAAGCTTTTTAGTATAAACTACACTCGCCATGTTTGGAGGAAGAAGAAGGATGAGTACAACCCCAAGAACACCATCCCAACCGTGAAGCATGGAGGTGGAAACATCATTCTTTGGGGATGCTTTTCTGCAAAGGGGAAAGGACGAATGCACCATATTGAGGGGAGGATGGATGGGCCATGTATCGCGAGATCTTGGCCAACAACCTCCTTCCCTCAGTAAGAGCATTGAAGATGGGTCGTGGCTGGGTCTTCCAGCATGACAACGACCCGAAACACACAGTTAGGGCAACTAAGGAGTGGCTCCGTAAGAAGCATCTCAAGGTCCTGGAGTGGCCTAGCCAGTCTCCAGACCTGAACCCAATAGAACATCTTTGGAGGGAGCTGAAAGTCCGTATTGCCCAGCGACAGCCCCGAAACCTGAAGGATCTGGAGAAGGTCTGTATGGAGGAGTGGGCCAAAATCCCTGCTGCAGTGTGTGCAAACCTGGTCATGAACTACAGGAAACGTATGATCTCTGTAATTGCAAACAAAGGTTTCTGTACCAAATATTAGGTTCTGCTTTTCTGATGTATCAAATACTTGTCATGTCATGCAATAAAATGCCAATTAATTACTTAAAAATCATACAATGTGATTTTCTGGATTTTTGTTTTAGATTCCGTCTCTCACAGTTGAAGTGTACCTATGATAAAAAATTACAGACCTCTACATGCTTTGTAAGTAGGAAGAAATCGGCAGTGTATCAAATACTTGTTCTCCCCACTATATACACTGAGTGTACAAAACTTTAGAACAGGTGAATCCAGGTGAAAGCTATGATCGCTTATTGATGCCACTTCAATCAGTGTAGATGAAGGGGAGGAGATGGGTTAAAGAAGGATTTTTAATCCTTAAGACAATTGAGACATGGATTGTGTATGTGTGTCATTCAGAGGGTGAATGGACAAGACAAAATATTTAAGTGTACAGGGTATGGTAGAACAGGGTATGGTTGAACAGGGTATGGTTGAACAGGGTATGGTTGAACAGGGTATGGTAGAACAGGGTAGGGTTGAACAGGGTATGGTAGAACAGGGCATGGTAGAACAGGGTATGGTTGAACTGGGTATGGTAGTAGCTGCCTGATGCACCTCTTTGTGTCAAGACGTGCAACGCTGCGTGTTTTTTACGCTCAACAGTTTCCTGTGTGTATCAAGAATGGTCCACCACCTAAAGGACATCCAGCCACTTGACACAACTGTGTTATGCATTGGAGTCAACAAGGGTCAGCATCCCTGTGGAACGCTTTCAACTCCTTGTAGAGTCCATGCCCTGACGAATTGAGGCTGTTCTGAGGGTGAAAAGGAGTGCATTAATATAAGGAAGGTGTTCCTAATGTTTTGTACATTCAGTGTCTATAAAACACAGGAGCATATAGACTGCACTGAGATCTCTTGGTGTCTTACTGGCTCATTACCGATGGTTCAGCTTAAACGTGTTGTTGCAGCTCCTGGTCAGGAAGTAAATGCTATGTTCTCCGCATGTGGTAGCTAATGAGGATAGATGCTAGTGTCTGTCTGTCTGTCTGTCTGTCTGTCTGTCTGTCTGTGTGTGTGTGTGTGTGTGTGTGTGTGTGTGTGTGTGTGTGTGTGTGTGTGTGTGTGTGTGTGTGTGTGTGTGTGTGTGTGTGTGTGTGTGTGTGTGTGTGTGTGTGTGTGTGTGTGTGAGTGAGTGGGTAGAGAAAGATAGTATAGAACACATTACAGATTGCCCTAAGGTATTGCGTTGTTTATGGTTGATGTGGCATGAGTGGGAGTGGACCAGCCTGCAGAAGGCTTTGGCATTCACAGTGTGTTATGTGTATATACTGAAAGGGATGGATCAGACCACAGTACCCTGTACCTGTAGACTACAGTACCCTATACCAGCCACATGATAAGGGATGTTTCAGACTACAGTACCCTGTACCAGCCACATGATAAGGGATGGATCAGACTACAGTACCCTGTACCAGCCACATGATAAAGGATGGATCAGACTACAGTACCCTGTACCAGCCACATGATAAGGGATGGATCAGACTACAGTACCCTGTACCTGTAGACTACAGTACCCTATACCAGCCACAGGATAAGGGATGTTTCAGACTACAGTACCCTGTACCAGCCACATGATAAAGGATGGATCAGACTACAGTACCCTGTACCAGCCACATGATAAAGGATGGATCAGACTACAGTACCCTGTACCAGCCACATGATAAAGGATGGATCAGACTACAGTACCCTGTACCAGCCACAGGATAAGGGATGGATCAGACTACAGTACCCTGTACCAGCCACATGATAAGGGATGGATCAGACTACAGTACCCTGTACCAGCCACAGGATAAAGGATGTTTCAGACTACAGTACCCTGTACCAGCCACATGATAAGGGATGGATCAGACTACAGTACCCTGTACCAGCCACAGGATAAAGGATGTTTCAGACTACAGTACCCTGTACCAGCCACATGATAAGGGATGGATCAGACTACAGTACCCTGTACCAGCCACAGGATAAAGGATGTTTCAGACTACAGTACCCTGTACCAGCCACATGATAAAGGATGGATAAGACTACAGTACCCTGTACCAGCCACATGATAAGGGATGTTTCAGACTACAGTACCCTGTACCAGCCACATGATAAAGGATGGATCAGACTACAGTACCCTGTACCAGTCACATGATAAAGGATGGATCAGACTACAGTACCCTGTACCAGTCACATGATAAAGGAAGGATCAGACTACAGTACCCTGTACCAGCCACATGATAAAGGATGGATCAGACTACAGTACCCTGTACCAGCCACATGATAAAGGATGGATCAGACTACAGTACCCTGTACCAGCCACAGGATAAAGGATGTTTCAGACTACAGTACCCTGTACCAGCCACATGATAAAGGAAGGATCAGACTACAGTACCCTGTACCAGCCACATGATAAGGGATGTTTCAGACTACAGTACCCTGTACCAGCCACATGATAAGGGATGGATCAGACTACAGTACCCTGTACCAGCCACATGATAAAGGATGGATCAGACTACAGTACCCTGTACCAGCCACATGATAAAGGATGGATCAGACTACAGTACCCTGTACCAGCCACATGATAAAGGATGGATCAGACTACAGTACCCTGTACCAGCCACATGATAAAGGATGGATCAGACTACAGTACCCTGTACCAGCCACATGATAAAGGATGGATCAGACTACAGTACCCTGTACCAGCCACATGATAAAGGATGGATAAGACTACAGTACCCTGTACCAGCCACATGATAAAGGATGGATGAGACTACAGTACCCTATACCAGCCACATGATAAAGGATGTTTCAGACTACAGTACCCTGTACCAGCCACATGATAAAGGATGGATGAGACTACAGTACCCTATACCAGCCACATGATAAAGGATGTTTCAGACTACAGTACCCTGTACCAGCCACATGATAAAGGATGTTTCAGACTACAGTACCCTGTACCAGCCACAGGATAAGGGATGGATCAGACTACAGTACCCTGTACCAGCCACAGGATAAGGGATGGATCAGACTACAGTACCCTGTACCAGCCACATGATAAGGGATGGATCAGACTACAGTACCCTGTACCAGCCACATGATAAAGGAAGGATCAGACTACAGTACCCTGTACCAGCCACATGATAAAGGAAGGATCAGACTACAGTACCCTGTACCAGTCACATGATAAAGGATGGATCAGACTACAGTACCCTGTACCAGCCACATGATAAAGGATGGATAAGACTACAGTACCCTGTACCAGCCACAGGATAAAGGAAGGATCAGACTACAGTACCCTGTACCAGCCACAGGATAAAGGAAGGATCAGACTACAGTACCCTGTACCAGCCACATGATAAAGGAAGGATCAGACTACAGTACCCTGTACCAGCCACAGGATAAAGGATGTTTCAGACTACAGTACCCTGTACCAGCCACATGATAAAGGATGGATAAGACCACAGTACCCTGTACCAGCCACAGGATAAAGGAAGGATCAGACTACAGTACCCTGTAACAGCCACATGATAAAGGATGTTTCAGACTACAGTACCCTGTACCAGCCACATGATAAAGGATGTTTCAGACTACAGTACCCTGTACCAGCCACATGATAAAGGATGTTTCAGACTACAGTACCCTGTACCAGCCACAGGATAAAGGATGGATCAGACTACAGTACCCTGTACCAGCCACATGATAAAGGATGGATCAGACTACAGTACCCTGTACCAGCCACATGATAAAGGATGGATCAGACTACAGTACCCTGTACCAGCCACATGATAAAGGATGGATCAGACTACAGTACCCTGTACCAGCCACATGATAAAGGATGTTTCAGACTACAGTACCCTGTACCAGTCACATGATAAAGGAAGGATCAGACTACAGTACCCTGTACCAGTCACATGATAAAGGAAGGATCAGACTACAGTACCCTATACCAGCCACATGATAAGGGATGGATAAGACTACAGTACCCTGTACCAGCCACAGGATAAAGGATGGATCAGACTACAGTACCCTGTACCAGCCACATGATAAAGGATGGATCAGACTACAGTACCCTGTACCAGCCACATGATAAAGGATGGATCAGACTACAGTACCCTGTACCAGCCACATGATAAAGGATGGATCAGACTACAGTACCCTGTACCAGCCACATGATAAAGGATGGATCAGACTACAGTACCCTGTACCAGCCACAGGATAAAGGATGGATCAGACTACAGTACCCTGTACCAGCCACATGATAAAGGATGGATCAGACTACAGTACCCTGTACCAGCCACATGATAAAGGATGGATCAGACTACAGTACCCTGTACCAGCCACATGATAAAGGATGGATCAGACTACAGTACCCTGTACCAGTCACATGATAAAGGATGGATCAGACTACAGTACCCTGTACCAGCCACATGATAAAGGATGGATCAGACTACAGTACCCTGTACCAGCCACATGATAAAGGATGGATCAGACTACAGTACCCTGTACCAGCCACATGATAAAGGATGGATCAGACTACAGTACCCTGTACCAGCTAAATTACTTACTATAAAATGTTAGCTTCTTACCACCATCTCTCTCTCACTATCTCCTTTTTCCAATCATAACACCATTCATTACATCATTCATAACACCATTCATAACACCATTCATAACACCTCTCTCCCCTTCATCTCTTTATCTCTTTATCACTTTATTGTGGCACGTATGACTTGTGCCTCTTTCTATGGCCTCTGCTGTTTCCATATGTGGTATAAGTGTAGTTCTACTTCCTGGTGCTATTAAAACCTGCATAATGTTCTACTTCCTGGTGCTACTAAAACCTACATAATGTTCTACTTCCTGGTGCTACTAAAACCTACATAATGTTCTACTTCCTGGTGCTACTCAAACCTACATAATGTTCTACTTCCTGGTGCTACTAAATCCTGCATAATTTTCTACTTCCTGGTGCTACTCAAACCTACATAATGTTCTACTTGCTGGTGCTACTAAAGCCTGCATAATGTTCTACTTCCTGGTGCTACTAAAGCCTGCATAATGTTCTACTTCCTGGTGCTAGTAAAACCTACACAATGTTCTACTTTCTGGTGCTACTAAAACCTACATAATGTTATACTTTCTGGTGCTACTAAAACCTGCATAATGTTCTACTTCCTGGTGCTACTAAAACCTACATAATGCTCTACTTCCTGGTGCTACTAAAACCTACATAATGTCCTACTTCCTGGTGCTACTAAAGCCTGCATAATGTTCTACTTCCTGGTGCTACTAAAACCTACATAATGTTCTACTTCCTGGTGCTACTAAAGCCTACATAATGTTCTACTTCCTGGTGCTACTAAAGCCTGCATAATGTTCTACTTCCTGGTGCTACTAAAACCTACATAATGTTCTACTTCCTGGTGCTACTAAAGCCTGCATAATGTTCTACTTCCTGGTGCTACTAAAGCCTGCATAATGTTCTACTTCCTGGTGCTACTAAAACCTGCATAATGTTCTACTTCCTGGTGCTACTAAAGCCTGCATAATGTTCTACTTCCTGGTGCTACTAAAGCCTGCATAATGTTCTACTTCCTGGTGCTACTAAAGCCTGCATAATGTTCTACTTCCTGGTGCTACTAAAGCCTGCATAATGTTATACTTCCTGGTGCTACTAAAGCCTACATAATGTTCTACTCACAGAATGGTTAGCACTGCTGTACATTATAGTGACTGTCTGTATAGTTCCTGTACTGTACTGTTACTGTTACCACATACACATACAAAGGCCCAGCAAACCACATGGCTCACACCTCTGTCATTGCCAACAAAGGGCATATAACAACGTATTGAGAGGTACACTTCAACTATGACAGACCAAATGAGAAAAAAATATCCAGAAAATCACATTGTAGGATTTTTAATGAGTTTATTTGCAAATTATGATGGAAAATAAGTATTTGGTCACCTACAAACAAGCAAGACTTCTGGCTCTCACAGACCTGTAACTTCTTCTTTAAGAGGCTCCTCTGTCCTCCACTCGTTACCTGTATTAATGGCACCTGTTTGAACTTGTTATCAGTATAAAAGACACCTGTCCACAACCTCAAACAGTCACACTCCAAACTCCACTATGGCCAAGACCAAAGAGCTGTCAAAGGACACCAGAAACAAAATTGAACCTGCACCAGGCTGGGAAGACTGAATCTGCAATAGGTAAGCAGCTTGGTTTGAAGAAATCAACTGTGGGAGCAATTATTAGGAAATGGAAGACATACAAGATCACTGATAATCTCCCTCCATCTGAGGCTCCACGCAAGATCTCACCCCGTGGAGTCAAGATGATCACAAGAACGGTGAGCAAAAATCCCAGAACCACACAGGGGGACCTAGTGAATGACCTGCAGAGAGCTGGGACCAAAGTAACAAAGCCTACCATCAGTAAAACACTACGCTGCCAGGGAATCAAATCCTGCAGTGCCAGACGTGTCCCCCTGCTTAAGCCAGTACATGTCCAGGCCCGTCTGAAGTTTGCTAGAGAGCATGTGGATGATCCAGAAGAAGATTGGGAGAATGTCCTATGGTCAGATGAAACCAAAATATATAACGTTTTGGTAAAAACTCAACTCATCGTGTTTGGAGGATAAAGAAATCTGAGTTGCATCCGAAGAACACTATACCTACTGTGAAGCATGGGGGTGGAAACATCATGCTTTGGGGCTGTTTTTCTGCAAAGGGACCAGGATGACTGATCCGTGTAAAGGAAAGAATGAATGGGGCCATGTATCGTGAGATTTTGAGTGAAAACCTCCTTCCATCAAATAAAGGTAAAATAAATAAATAAAATCAGCAAGGGCATTGAAGATGAAACGTGGCTAGGTCTTTCAGCATGACAATAATCCCAAACACACCGCCCGGGTAACGAAGAAGTGGCTTCGTAAGAAGCATTTCAAGGTCCTGGAGTGGCCTAGCCAGTCTCCAGATCTCAACCCCATAGAAAATCTTTGGAGTGAGTTGAAAGTCCGTGTCTCCCAGCAACAGCCCCAAAACATCACTGCTCTAGATGAGATCTGCATGGAGGAATGGGCCAAAATACCAGCAACAGTGTGTGAAAACCTTGTGAAGACTTACAGAAAACGTTTGACCTCTGTCATTGCCAACAAAGGGTATATAACAAAGTATTGAGAACTTTGGTTATTGACCAAATACTTATTTTCCACCATAATTTGCAAATAAATAAATAAAAAATCCTACAATGTGATTTTCTGGAATTTGTTTTCTCATTTTGTCTGTCATAGTTGAAGTGTACCCATGATGAAAATTACAGGCCTATCTCATCTTTTTAAGTGGGAGAACTTGCACAATTGGTGGCTGACTAAATACTTTTTTTCCCCACTGTATATATCAAATAACTCTCTGTAATTATTATTACGTGATTAAACTGATTAATCATGTAACTGTAATTAACTAGGAAGTCAGGGCACCAAGGAAAATATTCAGATTACAAAGTTATAATTTTCCAAATATAACTCTTCAGATATTTTATATCTGATCAATTAGTCTTCGAATTAATTAATTATTATTTACCTGAAGTTAGTCTCATTCCAAATGTTGTAAATTCTTGGTTATCTGCACGAACCCAGTCTTCACTATGAGTCATCCATACATCAATTGTCTTAAATAATGTATTTAGTAACTAAGTAATTCACAGAAATGCATAAACAAACAGTAGATAGTTACAAAGAAATGATAACAGAGCTTCCCTAGTTGGATAAACCGGCATCGCGGGTTGGTGTACAAAAGGGAAGTGGGGGTCGACTGAGATAAGGCAACACACAGTTGATAATTATAACAATTGAAATGCTAATGCTTTGCACATGAACGCTCACTCATTTGGGAACAATTGCAATCAGTATATATATTTACGTTCAATGTGTCGTCGGGATCTCTGTTGAAAAGTTTGTTTCTGTTGGAGTGTGTCCGCCCTCTCTCTCTCTCTGTCGTGGTTAGAATTGATAGTTCAGAGTGACATTCATTCATGTCGTTATAGAATAGATGTTTTGGCGGTTGGCGGTCTTCACGTTCAATGATAACGAATTCCTAGCTGCAGACTAGTAATTAATATCAAAGACTTGTTCTTATTCTGTCGAAAAAGATTCAGCAATCGTCTCAAACCTTGGCCCTCTCGTTATCGAGGTAAGCTGGTCTGCAACCTTTATCCTCTTATAATTGAGATAAACATGGTCTGGTGATAGAAAACCTGGGTGGGGGTTTTATTCGGGAAGAGCAGAAAAGGGCTGTCTCATGACGCCAGGTCCTAACTGTGTTCATCGGGGCGTGTCAGTGACTTAAGTGAAACTTTACACCGAAATACAATTCTCTCACATTACATCATTACATAGCATCCCATAATTTCACAAATAGTTTAATCTTTCCTCATTCATCCTGCACAGCAATTAGAAGCAAGCCTCATAACTGGGGCTATTATATAAACAGCGTTATGGTAATGTGGCCGTATTGTCTCCCATGAGTTTCACAAAATTGTACCAAACGGACCAGTTCGTAGCTGGATTCTTCACCGATCCTTTATACCTTCTCCAGAACATACATGTTGTTCGGACCTCAAGTTCTGTGAGGTGGAAGAAATTCCTTTGTTCTCTCTATGAAAACTCCCTCTCTCTCTATACTGTGGCCATGAGGAGATAATCTCCTCCAGGAGTTTACGACCTCTGGTCGCAGCAGCCTAAATGTAGGAGACAGAGAGAGGGGGATGGTGCTCGCTGTACCCAAAGAGGGCAATGTCATGACATTTGCTATTGAGAAAGGCCGCTGTAGGCAGACCTGTCTCTCAAGAGAAGACAGGCTATGTGCACGCTAGCCACAAAAATGAGGTGGAAACTGAGCTGCACTTCCTAACCTCCTGCCAAATGTATGACCATGTTAGAGACACATATTTCCCTCAGATTACACAGTCCCACAAAGAATTCAAAACAATTTTGATAAACTCCCATATCTGTTGGGTGAAATACCACAGTGTGACATCACAGCAGCAAGATTTGTGACCTGTTGCCACAAGAAAAGGGCAACCAGTGAAGAACAAACACCATTGTAAATACAACCTATATTTACGTTTATTTATTTTCCCTTTTGTACTTTAAGTATTTGCACATAATATGACATTTGAAATGTCTTTACACTTTTGGAACTTTTGTGAGTGTGATGTTTACAGAGACAGAGTGACAGAGAACGTGCATGAGACAAAGTGTTAATGATGCAACATCACACTTCTAATTGATCCTCAACGTGTGAGTTCAGTTGGTCTCTTTGTTGTTAGTGCCTTGCAGTAGAGCTCTGCTACCCGACCTGAGCCCAATGGGTCCCGACATTACACATTGGGTTAGGGACGGTTAGGACCTGTTTTTTCATCAATAACTAAGGTGCGTCAGGTTCGTCACAAAATTGATCATTAACATTTTGAAGCTGAGTCATTTGTTCGTTCTCTGCTGCACAGTACAGTCATATCTGATTAAGAAAATTACAAGGTTCCTTGAGTTTTGTCAGAGTTTAGAGTGACGAAAAGTAGCTAACAATTAACTATTATCTCATGTGTCTTCATTGAGCAGAGCAGTCCTGCTATGGTCAGTGTCGGCTCTAGCCTTTTGCGGGCCCTAAGCTAGATTTGCCACGATTTATGTCATGTTAACGATATCTGAGTGAGAGTGACTTACAAAAATCAATGGGGGCCCACTTTTCAAACTATTCTAACTCTCAACAGGATGTATGCCCCTAGCGGCCTGGAACCCTGAGCAACCGCTTATTTGGCTTATGCCTGGAGCCGGCCCTGTCTACGGATACTCACAGACTCAGAGACACCACCAGCAGAGTGCATGCAGAGTGAGCTGACAGAGAGCAGCAGCTAATGGATTTGCTAATGGAGGAAATTATTTCTGACTTTGGGCTTCGGGCAGGGCCTTCAAAATTCGGCAGAAGCAGTCGGGCCTGGATAGGGTAGGGCCTGAACGTTGTGGGCATGGGTAGGGCTCTAGCCTACAATAGGCCAATAGAGATGGCATTCATCTTCAAATGCTAATATCTGCTTGGTTGAACACATAACACATGGGATTCTGGTACGACAGCAGTATTTCTACATCAGGACAATGTAAGCTGTATGTCTGTGGTAATTATTTTAAGGGTCAAGTACAATCATTCAAGTAGAGGAGTGCCATGATCTACTATGATGTCAGGGTACTGTAGTCTGATCCAAGAGATAGAGACACTATGACCTCATACTGTAGTCTGATCCAGGAGAGACACTATGACCTCATACTGTAGTCTGATCCAGGAGAGAGAGAGAGAGAGAGAGAGAGAAGAGAGAGAGAGAGAGAGAGAGAGAGAGAGAGAGAGAGAGAGAGAGAGAGAGAGACTATGACCTCATGCATGGTCAGGCTGATTTCTTCCAAGCCCAGCAACATAACAGAAAATATGTTCCTCCATTTGCATGTGACACTAATGTTGAAAATCCTCTAAGTGCAGCATCAGCCTCAGACTAAACACACCACACCCACACACAGCAGACGATATGGTCATCCTGCTATCGCTAGCCACCGCTACCTTCTGTAGCAACAGGGCCTGTTCACTTCTCACACCAAACCACAGTATGCAACACACACACACACACACATACACATACACACACACGCCACTGTCTGCAACACACACACACACACACACACACTCACATACACACCACTGTCTGCAAAACACACACACACACACATACACACACACACACGCCACCGTCTGCCACACACACACACACACACACACACACACACACACATGCACACACTCACACACCACTGTCTGCAACACACACATGCACACACCACTGTCTACAACACACACACATGCACACACTCACAAATCACTGTCTGCAACACACAGACACACAGATGCCTGCACATGCACACACTCACATACCCACAAGTACAGACACACACCACTGTCTGCAACAACAACAACAGTAGCTCAATGTAATATATCTGTATAGAGCAGCCTTATACAAGCTGCCAATGAGCCCTGACTGAGTTTACCAGGGAAGAGGGAATAATAATTATTTATTACAGGGTTATCAGTGTCTATCTCTGTGTTATTACAGGGTTATCAGTGTGTATCTCTGTGTTATTACAGGGTTACCAGTGTCTATATCTCTGTGTTATTACAGGGTTATCAATGTGTATCTCTGTGTTATTACAGGGTATTCAGTGTGTATCTCTGTGTTATTACAGGGTTACCAGTGTCTATATCTCTGTGTTATTACAGGGTTATCAGTGTGTATCTCTGTGTTATTACAGGGTTATCAATGTGTATCTCTGTGTTATTACAGGGTATTCAGTGTGTATCTCTGTGTTATTACAGGGTTAACAGTGTGTATATCTCTGTGTTATTACAGGGTTATCAGTGTGTATCTCTGTGTTATTACAGGGTTAACAGTGTGTATATCTCTGTGTTATTACAGGGTTATCAGTGTGTATCTCTGTGTTATTACAGGGTTATCAGTGTGTATCTCTGTGTTATTACAGGGTTATCGGTGTCTATATCTCTGTGTTATTACAGGGTTATCGGTGTGTATCTCTGTGTTATTACAGGGTTATCAGTGTCTATATCTCTGTGTTATTACAGGGTTATCGGTGTGTATCGCTGTGTTATTACAGGGTTATCAGTGTGTATCCCTGTGTTATTACAGGGTTATCAGTGTGTATCGCTGTGTTATTACAGGGTTATCAGTGTGTATCTCTGTGTTATTACAGTGTTATCAGTGTGTATCCCTGTGTTATTACAGGGTTATCAGTGTGTATCTCTGTGTTATTACAGTGTTATCAGTGTGTATCTCTGTGTTATTACAGGGTTATCAGTGTGTATCCCTGTGTTATTACAGGGTTATCAGTGTGTATCTCTGTGTTATTACAGTGTTATCAGTGTGTATATCTGTGTTATTACAGGGTTATCAGTGTCTATATCTCTGTGTTATTACAGGGTTATCAGTGTCTATATCTCTGCATTATTACAGAGTTATCAGTGTCTATATCTCTGTGTTATTACAGGGTTATCAGTGTCTATATCTCTGTGTTATTACAGGGTTATCAGTGTCTATATCTCTGCGTTATTACAGAGTTATCAGTGTCTATATCTCTGTGTTATTACAGGGTATTCAGTGTGTATCTCTGTGTTATTACAGGGTTATCAGTGTCTATATCTGTGTTATTACAGTGTTATCAGTGTGTATCTCTGTGTTATTACAGGGTTATCAGTGTCTATATCTCTGCGTTATTACAGAGTTATCAGTGTCTATATCTCTGTGTTATTACAGGGTTATCAGTGTCTATATCTCTGTGTTATTACAAGGTTATCAGTGTCTATATCTCTGTGTTATTACAGGGTTATCAGTGTCTATATCTCTGTGTTATTACAGGGTATTCAGTGTGTATCTCTGTGTTATTACAGGGTTATCAGTGTCTATATCTGTGTTATTACAGGGATATCAGTGTTTATCTCTGTGTTATTACAGGGTTATCAGTGTGTATATCTGTGTTATTAAAGGGTTACCAGTGTGTATATCTGTGTTATTACAGGGTATTCAGTGTGTATCTCTGTGTTTTTACAGGGTTATCAGTGTGTATCTGTGTTATTACAGGGTTATCAGTGTCTATATCTCTGTGTTATTACAGGGTTATCAGTGTCTATATCTGTGTTATTACAGGGTTATCAGTGTTTATCTCTGTGTTATTACAGGGTTATCAGTGTGTATATCTGTGTTATTACAGGGTTACCAGTGTGTATATCTGTGTTATTACAGGGTTATCAGTGTGTATATCTGTGTTATTACAGGGTTATCAGTGTGTATCTCTGTGTTATTACAGGGTA
>NC_088220.1:11146055-11153555 GCF_036934945.1 Oncorhynchus masou masou
AAGACATGACAGTACCCCCCCCCCACTCACCGAGCGCCTCCTGGCGCACTCGAGGAGGAAACCTGGCGGCAACGGAGGAAATCATCGATCAGCGAACGGTCCAGCACGTCCCGAGAGGGAACCCAACTCCTCTCCTCAGGACCGTACCCCTCCCAATCCACTAGGTACTGATGACCACGGCCCCGAGGGCGCATGTCCAAAATCTTACGAACCCTGTAGATGGGTGCGCCCTCGACAAGGATGGGGGGAGGGACGAGCGGGGGCGCGAAGAACGGGCTTAACACAGGAGACATGGAAGACCGGGTGAACGCGACGAAGATAGCGCGGGAGAAGAAGTCGCACTGCGACAGGATTAATGACCTGAGAAATACGGAACGGACCAATGAACCGCGGGGCCAACTTGCGATGTCTTAAGGGGAAGGTTCTGAGTGGAGAGCCATACTCTCTGACCGCAACAATATCTAGGACTCTTGGTCCTACGCTTATTAGCGGCCCTCACAGTCTGCGCCCTATTACGGCAAAGTGCCGACCTGACCCCCTTCCAGGTGCGCTCGCAACGCTGGACAAAAGCCTGAGCGGAGGGGACGCAGGACTCGGCGAGCTGAGATGAGAACAGCGGAGGCTGGTACCCGAGGCTACTCTGAAAAGGAGATAGACCGGTAGCAGACGAGGGAAGCGAGTTGTGGGCGTACT
The DNA here is from genome assembly GCF_036934945.1 of Oncorhynchus masou masou. Classification (NCBI taxonomy): domain Eukaryota; kingdom Metazoa; phylum Chordata; class Actinopteri; order Salmoniformes; family Salmonidae; genus Oncorhynchus; species Oncorhynchus masou. The sequence goes on from NC_088220.1 coordinate 11,146,749, forward strand.
CTGCCCAGGGGAGCTGTTCTGACCAAGACGCAGGGTTACGAAAAGAAAGACTGCGTAAAATGCGACCAACAGTCTGATTGGCCCGTTCGGCTTGACCGTTAGACTGGGGATGAAAGCCGGACGAGAGACTGACGGAAGCCCCAATCAAACGGCAAAACTCCCTCCAAAATTGAGACGTGAACTGCGGGCCTCTGTCGGAAACGACGTCAGACTGAAGGCCATGAATTCGGAAAACATTCTCGATAATGATCTGAGCCGTCTCCTTAGCAGAAGGGAGCTTAGCGAGAGGAATGAAATGAGCCGCCTTAGAGAATCTATCGACAACCGTAAGAATAACTGTCTTCCCCGCTGATGAAGGCAGTCCGGTGATAAAATCTAAAGCGATGTGAGACCACGGTCGAGAGGGAATGGGAAGCGGTCTGAGACGGCCGGCAGGAGGAGAGTTCCCAGATTTAGTCTGCGCGCAGACCGAACAAGCGGCGACAAATCGACGCGCGTCACGTTCCCGAGTGGGCCACCAGAAACGCTGGCGAATGGAAGCGAGCGTACCCCGAACGCCGGGGTGGCCGGCTAACTTGGCAGAGTGGGCCCACTGAAGAACGGCCGGACGAGTAGGAACGGGAACGAACAGAAGGTTCCTAGGACAAGCTCGCGGCGACGGAGTGTGAGCGAGTGCTTGCTTTACCTGCCTCTCAATTCCCCAGACAGTCAACCCGACAACACGCCCGTCAGGAGAATCCCCTCGGGGTCGGTGGAGACCTCAGAAGAACTGAAGAGACGAGATAAAGCATCAGGCTTGGTGTTCTTTGAGCCCGGACGATAAGAAATAACAAACTCGAAACGAGTGAAAAACAGAGCCCAACGAGCCTGACGCGCATTAAGTCGTTTGGCTGAACGGATGTACTCAAGGTTCCTATGGTCAGTCCAAACGACAAAAGGAACGGTCGCCCCCTCCAACCACTGTCGCCATTCGCCTAGGGCTAAGCGGATGGCGAGCAGTTCGCGATTACCAACATCATAGTTACGTTCTGACGGCGATAAGCGATGAGAGAAAAACGCGCAAGGATGGACCTTGCCGTCAGAGAGAGCACTGAGAAAGAATGGCTCCCACGCCCACCTCTGACGCGTCAACCTCAACAACAAACTGACTAGAGATGTCAGGTGTAACAAGAATAGGTGCGGATGTAAAACGATTCTTAAGAAGATCAAAAGCTCCCTGGGCGGAAACGGACCACTTAAAGCACGTCTTAACAGAAGTAAGGGCTGTGAGGGGAGCTGCCACCTGACCGAAATTACGGATGAAACGACGATAGAAATTAGCGAAGCCCAGAAAGCGCTGCAGCTCGACGCGTGACTTAGGAACGGGCCAATCAATGACAGCCTGGACCTTAGCGGGATCCATCTTAATGCCCTCAGCGGAAATAACGGAACCGAGAAAAGGGACAGAGGCGGCATGAAAAGTGCACTTCTCAGCCTTCACATAAAGACAGTTCTCCAAAAGGCGCTGGAGGACGCGTCGCACGTGCTGAACATGAATCGAGAGAGACGGTGAAAAAATCAGGATATCGTCCATGTAAACGAAAACAAAAATGTTCAGCATGTCTCTCAGGACGTCGTTAACTAGTGCCTGAAAGACAGCTGGAGCGTTAACGAGGCCGAAAGGAAGAACCCGGTATTCAAAGTGCCCTAACGGAGTGTTAAACGCCGTCTTCCACTCGTCCCCCTCCCTGATGCGCACGAGATGGTAGGCGTTACGAAGGTCCAATTTGGTGAAAAACCTGGCTCCCTGCAGGATCTCGAAGGCTGAAGACATAAGAGGAAGCGGATAACGATTCTTAACTGTTATGTCATTCAGCCCTCGATAATCCACGCATGGGCGCAGGGACCCGTCCTTCTTCTGAACAAAAAAAAACCCCGCTCCGGCGGGAGAGGAGGAGGAGACTATGGTACCGGCGTCGGCGAAACCGACAAATAATCCTCGAGAGCCTTACGTTCGGGAGCCGACAGAGAGTATAATCTACCCCGGGGGAGTAGTTCCCGGAAGGAGATCAATACTACAGTCATACGACCGGTGTGGAGGGAGAGAAGTGGCCTTGGAACGACTGAACACCGTGCGCAGATCGTGATACTCCTCCGGCACCCCTGTCAAATCGCCAGGCTCCTCCTGTGAAGAAGAGACAGAGGAAACAGGAGGGATAGCAGACATTAAACAGGTCACATGACAAGAAACATTCCAGGATAGGATAGTATTACTAGACCAATTAATAGAAGGGTTATGGCGCACTAGCCAGGGATGACCCAAAACAACAGGTGTAAAAGGTGAACGAAAAATTAAAAAAGAAATGGTTTCGCTATGATTACCAGAGACAGGGAGGGTTAAAGGCAGCGTCTCACGCTGAATCTTGGGGAGAGAACTACCATCTAAAGCGAACAAGGCCGTGGGCTCCCCTAACTGTCTGAGAGGAATGTCATGTTCCCGAGCCCAGGTCTCGTCCATAAAACAGCCCTCCGCCCCAGAGTCTATCAAGGCACTGCAGGAAGCAGATGAACCGGGCCAGCGGAGATGGACCGGAAAGGTAGTGCGTGATCCAGAAGGAGAGGCCTGAGTAGTTGCGCTCACCAGTAGCCCTCCTCTTACTGATGAGCTCTGGCTTTTACTGGACATGAGGTGACAAAATGACCAGCGGAGCCGCAGTAGAGACAGAGGCGATTGGTGATTCTCCGTTCCTTCTCCTTGGCCGAGATGCGGATACCCCCAGCTGCATAGGCTCAGCATCCGAGCCGGCGGAGGAGGGTGGCAGTGATGCGGCAGGTGGCAGTGATGTGGAGAGGGGAGCAACGGAGAACGCGAGCTCCTTTCCACGAGCTCGGCGACGAAGATCAAACCGTCGCTCTATGCGAATAGCGAGAGCTATTAAGGAGTCCAGACTGGAAGGAACCTCCCGGGAGAGGATCTCATCCTTAACCTCGACGAGGAGACCCTCCAGAAAACGAGCGAGCAAAGCCGGCTCGTTCCAGTCACTAGAGGCAGCGAGAGTGCGAAACTCAATAGAATAATCCGTTATGGATCGATTCCCCTGACATAGGGAAGACAGGGCCCTGGAAGCCTCCTCCCCAAAAACAGAACGGTCAAAAACCCGTATCATCTCCTCCTTAAAGTCCTGATACTGGTTAATACACTCAGCCCTCGCCTCCCAGATTGCCGTGCCCCACTCACGCGCCCGTCCGGTAAGGAGAGAAATGACGTAGGCGATGCGGGCTGCGCTCCTGGAGTAAGTGTTGGGCTGGAGAGAGAACACCACATCACACTGAGTGAGGAATGAGCGGCACTCAGTGGGCTCCCCAGAGTAACACGGCGGGTTGTTGATCCTGGGCTCCGGAGACTCGGAAACCCTGGAAGTGGGCGGTGGATCGAGGTGGAGTTGGTGAACCTGTCTTGTGAGGTCGGAGACTTGGACGGCCAGGGTCTCAACGGCATGTCGAGCAGCAGACAATTCCTCCTCGTGTCTGCCTATCATCGCTCCCTGGATCTCGACGGCGGAGTGAAAAGGGTCCGGAGCCGCTGGGTCCATTCTTGGTCTGATTCTTCTGTTATGTACTTGAGTGAAGACCCAAAAGCGGTTTTAACAGAAAACAGAGTTCTTTAATGAAAAAACAGGAATGGCATAAATCCTCTTCCAACGTAGTCAATGGAACAAAAAGAACGTTAGTATAATGCAGGATGCACCTGCCAGGCAGACTCCGACAGGATAGGACAAGGTGGAAGCAAACGAGACGACAGCTTGCTTCTGGCATCAAAAACACAAACAAGAATCAGACACTGAAAGTAGCAGGAACAGAGAGAGAAATAGAGACCTAATCAGAGGGGGAAGAGAGAACAGGTGGGAAAGAGTGAATGAGCTAGTTAGGGGAGATGTAGAACAGCTGAAGAATGAGAGACAGAGAAGGTAACCTAAAAAGACCAGCAGAGAGAGACAGAGTGAAGAGAAAGGACAGGAACAGACATAACAAGACATGACAAAATGTGTATTTGAACCCAATAATGATTGAATTAAAGGAGTTTAAGCTATTTTTGAAACCAGTGGACAGCCAGTGGAAAATGCTTTTTTGCAACAGCTGTATAGTGAGGATCCCAGCCTATAGAATAACAGCTGTATAGTGTGGATCCCAGCCTATAGAATAACAGCTGTATAGTGTGGATCCCAGCCTATAGAATAACAGCTGTATAGTGAGGATCCCAGCCTATAGAATGACAGCTGCATAGTGTGGATCCCAGCCTATAGAATAACAGCTGTATAGTGAGGATCCCAGCCTATAGAATAACAGCTGTATAGTGAGGATCCCAGCCTATAGAATAACAGCTGTATAGTGTGGATCCCAGCCTATAGAATAACAGCTGTATAGTGAGGATCCCAGCCTATAGAATAACAGCTGCATAGTGTGGATCCCAGCCTTTGAATAACAGCTGTATAGTGAGGATCCCAGCCTATAGAATAACAGCTGTATAGTGTGGATCCCAGCCTATGGAATAACAGCTGTATAGTGTGGATCCGTGCTTCTACACCTGCATTGCTTGCTGTTTGGGGTTTTAGGCTGGGTTTCTGTACAGCACTTTGAGATATCAGCTGATGTACGAAGGGCTATATAAATAAATTTGATTTGATTTGATTTGATTTGATCCCAGCCTATAGAATAACAGCTGTATAGTGTGGATCCCAGCCTATAGAATAACAGCTGTATAGTGTGGATCCCAGCCTATAGAATAACAGCTGCATAGTGTGGATCCCAGCCTATAGAATAACAGCTGTATAGTGTGGATCCCAGCCTATAGAATAACAGCTGTATAGTGTGGATCCCAGCCTATAGAATAACAGCTGTATAGTGTGGATCCCAGCCTATAGAATAACAGCTGTATAGTGTGGATCCCAGCCTATGGAATAACAGCTGTATAGTGAGGATCCCAGCCTATGGAATAACAGCTGTATAGTGTGGATCCCAGCCTATGGAATAACAGCTGTATAGTGTGGATCCCAGCCTATAGAATAACAGCTGTATAGTGTGGATCCCAGCCTATAGAATAACAGCTGTATACTGTGGATCCCAGCCAATGGAATAACAGCTGTATAGTGTGGATCCCAGCCTATAGAATAACAGCTGTATAGTGTGGATCCCAGCCTATAGAATAACAGCTGTATAGTGTGGATCCCAGCCTATAGAATAACAGCTGTATAGTGTGGATCCCAGCCTATAGAATAACAGCTGTATAGTGTGGATCCCAGCCTATAGAATAACAGCTGTATAGTGTGGATCCCAGCCTATGGAATAACAGCTGTATAGTGTGGATCCCAGCCTATAGAATAACAGCTGTATAGTGTGGATCCCAGCCTATAGAATAACAGCTGTATAGTGTGGATCCCAGCCTATAGAATAACAGCTGTATAGTGTGGATCCCAGCCTATAGAATAACAGCTGTATAGTGTGGATCCCAGCCTATAGAATAACAGCCATTATAACACTCAGGACTTTGACTTTGGTGCGAAAAGTGCAAATCAATCCCAGAACAACAGCAAAGGACCTTGTGAAGATGCTGGAGGAAACCGGTACAAAAGCATCTATATCCACAGTAAAACGAGTCCGATATCGACATAACCTGAAAGGCCGCTCAGCAAGGAAAACGCCATAAAAATGCCAGACAACGGTTTGCAACTGCACATGGGGACAAAGATCGTACTTTTTGGAGAAATGTCCTCTGGTCTGATGAAACAGAAATAGAACTGTTTGGCCATAATGACCATCGTTATGATTGGAGGAAAAGGGGGGACGCTTGCAAGCCGAAGAACACCATCCCAACTGTGAAGCACGGGGGTGGCAGCATCATGTTGTGGGGGTGCTTTGCTGCAGTTGGAACTGGTGCACTTCACAAAATAGATGGCATCATGAGGAGGCGAAATTATGTGGATATATTGAAGCAACATCCCAAGACATCAGTCAGGAAGTTACAGTTTGGTCTCAAATGGGTCTTCCAAATGGACAATGACCCCAAGCATACTTCCAAAGTATTGGCAAAATGGCTAAAGGACAACAAAGTCAAGGTATTGGAGTGGCCATCACAAAGCCCCCCCAAATGTTTGGGCCGAACTGAAAAAGCGTGTACGAGCAAGGAGGCCTACAAACCTGACTCAGTTACACCAGCTCTGTCAGGAGGAAGGGGCCAAAATTCACCCAACTTATTTTGGGAAGCTTGTGGATGGCTACCTGAAACGTTTGACCCAAGTTAAACCATTTAAAAGCACTGCTGCCAAATACTAATTGAATGTATGTAAACTTCTAACCCACTAGGAATGTTATGAAATAAATAAAAGGTGAAATAAATCATTCTCTCTACTATTATTCTGACATTTCACCTTCATAAATAAAAGTGGTGATCCTAACTGGCCTAAAACAGGGAATTTTTACTAGGATTAAATGTCAGGAATTGTGAAAAACTAAGGTGTATGTAAACTTCTGACTTTAACTGTTCATTGATTCTTGAAGAATTTAACTTATAAATGCCTCATGAGCTTAGTTCAACTGTCATAGCCCATCAGAACCCAAAATATGAGCTTGTTTTTCTCTGTTTGTAAACATTGTAAATGTAAAAAACAAACACTGTATAGGTTCATAACATTGTTAAAACAATAATTTTGATATTATGGATAGTCGGTCCTTGCATTGCACTGTCTATTAATTTGAGAGTGGTGACATTTCTCCAGGCCGATCCCTCAGCTTTTTACCAAACCAGAGGCAGGGCGACCGTTTTATTGTTTC
>NC_088220.1:11158555-11168555 GCF_036934945.1 Oncorhynchus masou masou
GTGCCAGAGCAATGAAAAATGATGAGCCCACATAGACTGCTGTTGTTCTCACTGTGTGAAGAGTTTTGAAAAAGTGAAAGTATTGAGAAATGGGTCCTAACGATTGTAAAAAAAATTGTAATGTTTTTAATGCATTCAGGATTACAGATAATTTGCATCAGTCCACTCACTGCTCACTGCAGGAGTTAGAGGTTATTATAGTTACACACCATACACCATACCCCACACACACACCACACCCCATACACACCATGGGGACTGGTAGATTTTAATTTATTTTACTAGGCAAGTCAGTTAAGAACAAATTCTTATTTTTAATGACGGCCTAGGAACAGTGGGTTAACTGCCTGTTCAGGTGCAGAACGACAGGTTTGTACCTTGTCAGCTCGGGGGTTTGAACTTGCAACCTATCGGTTAGTAGTCCAACACTCTAACCACTAGGCTACACATAGGTTTCACTGGCAGAAAAAATAAATTAATTATTATTATTTATTTTTTTTTAATTAATAAATTTTGTGTCACATATACATTAATTTCAGTACATTTCATTGAGACAATAAGGTATTATGTTGAATACAAACTTCAAGAAGAGGCCAGAGCAAAATTTGAAACGAAATTATTTTAATATATTGATCAACGGTTAATCAAATCAAGTTTATTTGTAGAGCACATTTAAAAACAACTGTAGCTGACCAAACGTGCCAAACGGTGGGCACACAATGAAATAAACCAAAGCACATCAGATACAATGGATAAGTGAACATAGAAGTCAAAACAGGGCAACAACAATGGTAAGACACTATTATGGGAAGAGCAGAGTACATAGAACTGGTGCTCACCTGATACACAGGGGAAGCAGGTCTACCAATCCTTTACTTTGAGTAGAAATAGCCTGATAAAATACAGGTAAATTAGAGACTTATCAGATGCTGGTTAAATTTGGCTGTGGCTAGATTTAATTTCCCAGCCTGAACACAACTGAAGAAGTCTTGAACTCAAAATTTTACTGAAGTATTTGCTATTAAATTTGAAGGTTTTGTAAACCTATCAGATGCTTAATCATTTTAATCAACGTAAACCTCCTCATCAGACTCCTCACCCTCTTTGCATGATCCATGAAGTCTGGCCTCCGGCTCCTGACTTTCCGGGTGCCACAGCAACCCAGCTTTTATCTGATCATACTCCCTGATCTCTGGAGAGGACAGCTGGACCATAAGGAGATCTGACAGTGTATCAGACTTTAGGTTGGACCGCCAATCGTTTTCCACCTGTTTCATGGTATTAAAACCTCTTTCACATTCAGCCGTGGAGGCAGAGAAGGACAGGACCAGGTCAACCATTGCCAGCAAATCAGGGCAGTAATGCTGATGGCTCCTGTTGACACGGATTCAGGACATCTTCTGCAGGGACTGGGGCTCTTGGTACATCAGCACCTGTGGGCTTCTGCTATGGTGATGGTGGACCTCTGCAGACAGGCGGACAGGTTGCTATGGTGATGGTGGACCTCTGCAGACAGGCGGACAGGTTGCTATGGTGATGGTGGACCTCTGCAGACAGGCGGACAGGTTGCTATGGTGATGGTGGACCTCTGCAGACAGGCGGACAGGTTGCTATGGTGATGGTGGACCTCTGCAGACAGGCGGACAGGTTGCTATGGTGATGGTGGACCTCTGCAGACAGGCGGACAGGTTGCTATGGTGATGGTGGACCTCTGCAGACAGGCGGGCAGGTTGCTATGGTGATGGCGGACCTCTGCAGACAGGCGGACAGGTTGCTATGGTGATGGCGGCCCTCTGCAGACAGGTGGACCGGTTGCTATGGTGACGGTGGACCTCTGCAGACAGGCAGACAGGTTGCTATGGCGATGGACAGGTTGCTATGGCGATGGCGGACCTCTGCAGACAGGTGGACAGGTTGCTATGGCGATGGCAGACCTCTGCAGACAGGTTGCAATGGCGATGGCAGACCTCTGCAGACAGGTGGACAGGTTGCTCAGGTGTGTTAGTGTGTCATGCAGGAAGCCCCAGAAGCGGAGAACAACAGCCTCCATCGCTGTACTGTAGTATCTCCTAGTCGTGGCCTGCTGGACACCTCGAACATTTTGGGCATCAACATATTGAATTTGAAATACATAAAGAACAAAGACATAAAATAGACAATTAATTGCTGTCCAAAAAAAAACTATATTAGATATGACAGATTTTATCAGTGAATAAAGCATTGAAACATGATGTTACCAATTGTAACCGTGTTTGTTGTTATTTACTGAACATTACATATTGATGATGACTTTTGGAGTACTTAACATAGTAATCTAGAGCCACTACCTATTCCAGGTGCTGGACAAGCCCCCGGCTCTGATGGCCCCACTCATCACACACTCCCTCCCCATGATGGCTCTGATGGTCCCACTCATCACACACTCTCTCCCCATGATGGCTCTGATGGTCCCACTCATCACACACTCCCTCCCCATGATGGCTCTGATGGCCTCACTCATCACACACTCCCTCCATGATGGCTCTGATGGTCCCACTCATCACACACTCCCTCCCCATGATGGCTCTGATGGCCTCACTCATCACACACTCCCTCCCCATGATGGCTCTGATGGTCCCACTCATCACACACTCCCTCCCCATGATGGCTCTGATGGCCTCACTCATCACACACTCCCTCCATGATGGCTCTGATGGTCCCACTCATCACACAATCCCTCCCCATGATGGCTCTGATGGCCTCACTCATCACACACTCCCTCCCCATGATGGCTCTGATGGTCCCACTCATCACACACTCCCTCCCCATGATGGCTCTGATGGCCTCACTCATCACACACTCCCTCCCCATGATGGCTCTGATGGCCTCACTCATCACACACTCCCTCCATGATGGCTCTGATGGTCCCACTCATCACACACTCCCTCCCCATGATGGCTCTGATGGCCTCACTCATCACACACTCCCTCCATGATGGCTCTGATGGTCCCACTCATCACACAATCCCTCCCCATGATGGCTCTGATGGCCTCACTCATCACACACTCCCTCCCCATGATGGCTCTGATGGTCCCACTCATCACACACTCCCTCCCCATGATGGCTCTGATGGCCTCACTCATCACACACTCCCTCCCCATGATGGCTCTGATGGCCTCACTCATCACACACTCCCTCCATGATGGCTCTGATGGTCCCACTCATCACACACTCCCTCCCCATGATGGCTCTGATGGCCTCACTCATCACACACTCCCTCCCCATGATGGCTCTGATGGTCCCACTCATCACACACTCCCTCCCCATGATGGCTCTGATGGCCTCACTCATCACACACTCCCTCCCCATGATGACTCTGATGGCCTCACTCATCACACACTCCCTCCCCATGATGGCTCTGATGGCCCCACTCATCACACACTCCCTCCCCATGATGGCTCTGATGGCCCCACTCATCACACACTCCCTCCCCATGATGGCTCTGATGGCCCCAGTCATCACACACTCCCTCCCCATGATGGCTCTGATGGTCCCACTCATCACACACTCCCTCCCCATGATGGCTCTGATGGCCCCACTCATCACACACTCCCTCCCCATGATGGCTCTGATGGCCCCACTCATCACACACTCCCTCCCCATGATGGCTCTGATGGCCCCAGTCATCACACACTCCCTCCCCATGATGGCTCTGATGGCCTCACTCATCACACACTCCCTCCCCATGATGGCTCTGATGGCCTCACTCATCACACACTCCCTCCCCATGATGGCTCTGATGGTCCCACTCATCACACACTCCCTCCCCATGATGGCCCCACTCATCACACACTCCCTCCCCATGATGGCCCCACTCATCACACACTCCCTCCCCATGATGGCTCTGATGGCCCCACTCATCACACACTCCCTCCCCATGATGGCTCTGATGGCGTTGCTTATGTGTGCCACGTCTGCCTTCTCCATCGACTTGATGCCAACAAACTTTGACGGGATCTTGCCCTTGTGACAGAATCTGACATAAACTAACTCCTCCTCTTTCACAGAACTGTCTGTGGAGCCATCTGACATGATGGAGAGAAATTAGGTGTTTTTCAAATTCTCTCTGATTGTTTATCTCCACCTCTGCAATATGGTGCATAAACTCTTTGACCTGCTTCTCATCTCTATATGTTGAGCCCACAGCGATTCCTTTTTATTTTACATCCAAACTGCAAGAATCAAACAGCTAAAAGAATTCAATAATAATTAAATATACATGTTATCCAAAATAGCATATAATCACGTTATCCAATATAGCTGGCAGTTGATTGTGATAAATTAGCCTGCTACCATTTGTTTACTTAAGGATCAACACTATAAGGCTGGTAAAGTCAATTGTGTCACAATGCTTTAAAATGTAAACAGCATCTGGAGACAAACATTAAAATAGAATGTTCCAGAGCCATAGGACAGCATAGAGATCCATGTCAGCATCAGTAGGCCTATCATGTTACGGTATTTATACACTATTTTGAGGTGAACCGAAGCTTATCAAGAGGTGAGAAATAACCTCCAGTACTGGACCACGTCTGTTAAATAGACTTGAAAAAACTAGCTTCAAAAGTACACGTCTAGCTACACGTCTAGCTACAGGAGTAACAACATTTTCACTTCCTCACACATCCACTCCAAGTCAGAAAGTGGTCTCCCCTTCTTTCCAATGGCATGGGGTGGCAGGTAGTCTAGTGGTTAAAGCTTTGTGCCAGGAACCGAAAGAGTTGCTAGATCGAGTCCCCGAGCTGACAGGGTAAATATCTGTCGTTCTGCCTCTGAACAAGGCACTGTCCCTAGGCCGTCATTCTAAATAAAAATTTGTACTTAACTCGACTTGTTTGGTTAAATACAGAAATGTACAGTCCTAAACAGTATCTTTGTGCTGGTCTACTCTGACATTGCAATTAGTGGTGTCAAGAGGAGAGGCTCCGATTGAGCCCAGGAACACAGACACGCAGGCAACTTGCTGTGTTCATGGTCACGAATGTTCTCCAGCTTTGTCGTTTTATTTCCGATGACAAATGAGTTGTTTCTGCTTTTATCTTTAGCATACTAGCGACACACAGAACAACTCATCACCACAGTCTCAGCATCATACTGTAGCCAGCCTCTTGAAACTCCTTTATCTCCAAACCTCCATTTCTCACAAAATATATATATATTTTTTAATGTGATTCGTCCTCCTCTCGCGACGGTGGGTTTTAGTTTCAAAGGTTGACTAACTCCAGGTAAATGTCGCCGCATAACAGCCGGGGCGGCAGGGTAGCCTAGTGGTTAGAGCGTTGGACTATTAACTGGAAGGTTGCAAGTTCAAACCCCCAAGCTGACAAGGTACAAATCTGTCGTTCTACCCCTGAACAGACCCGCTGTTCCTAGGCCGTCATTGAAAATATGAATTTGTTCTTAACTGACTTGCGTAGTTAAATAAAGGTTAAATAAAAAGTAATGAGCAGCTGACCCATGGCAAGTGAGCGATGTTGACTAGCTGATGTCCCGTGCGGTAAACATTTACCCCCCAGTGTGGCAAATAGCCTTCTGAGATTTACTTGCCAAACGGAAAATCTACCCACATTTTTCCCTTGGCGGGTGTTAATTTCGGACCTTGACCACACACCACACACCACACACACACACATACATACACCACACACCACACACACACACATACATACACCACACAACATACACCACACACACACCATACACCACACACACACCACACACACACCATACACCACACACACACATACCTCACACATACACCACACACCATACACCACACATACACATGCACCACACAACATACACCATACACCACACAACATACACCACACAACATACACCACACAACATACACCACGCATGTACACACACATACACCACACATACACCACACACACATACATACACCACACACCATACACCACACATACACCACACAACATACACCACACAACATACACCACACATACACATGCACCACACAACATACACCACACATACACATGCACCACACAACATACACCACACACCATACACCACACATACACCACACAACATACACCACACATACACATGCACCACACAACATACACCACACACCACACATACACCACATATACACCACACACCATACACCACACATACACATGCACCACACAACATACACCACACACCATACACCACACATACACCACACAACATACACCACACAACATACACCACGCATGCACACACACATACACCACACATACACCACACAAACATACATACACCACACACACATACATACACCACACAACATACACCACACACATACACCACACACCATACACAACATACACCACACACACACATACCTCACACATACACCACACACCATACGCCACACACACATACATACACCACACAACATACACCACACACACACACACACACACACACATACATACACCACACACGCACACATACATACACCACACACACACATACATACACCACACACCACACACACACACACACACATACATACACCACACAACATACACCACACACACACCATACACCACACACACACCACATACACACCATACACCACACACACACATACCTCACACATACACCACACACCATACACCACACATACACATGCACCACACAACATACACCACACACCATACACCACACAACATACACCACACAACATACACCACACAACATACACCACGCATGCACACACACATACACCACACATACACCAAACACACATACATACACCACACACCATACACCACACATACACCACACAACATACACCACACAACATACACCACACATACACATGCACCACACAACATACACCACACACCATACACCACACATACACCACACAACATACACCACACATACACATGCACCACACAACATACACCACACACCATACACCACACATACACCACACACCATACACCACACATACACATGCACCACACAACATACACCACACACCATACACCACACATACACCACACAACATACACCACACAACATACACCACACAACATACACCACGCATGCACACACACATACACCACACATACACCCACACATACACCACACATACACCACACACACATACATACACCACACACACAACATACACCACACAACATACACCACACACATACACCACACACCATACACAACATACACCACACACACACATACACAACATACACCACGCACGCACACACACATACACCACACATGCACACACACATACACCACACACACATACATACACCACACAACATACACCACACACACATACACCACACACACATACCTCACACATACACCACACACCATACACCACACACACATACATACACCACACAACATACACCACACACACATACATACACCACACATGCACACATACATACACCACACACACACACACATACATACACCACACAACATACACCACACACACACACACACACATACATACACCACACACGCACACATACATACACCACACACACGCACGCACACATACACCACACAACATACACCACACACATACACCACACATCATACACACGCACACACATATGCACACACACACACACACACACACACACACACACACACACACACACACATACATACACCACACACCACACACCACACACACACACATATATACACCACACAACATACACCACACACACACCATACACCACACACACACCACACACACACCATACACCACACACACATACCTCACACATACACCACACACCATACACCACACATACACATGCACCACACAACATACACCATACACCACACAACATACACCACACAACATACACCACACAACATACACCACGCATGCACACACACATACACCACACATACACCACACACACATACATACACCACACACCATACACCACACATACACCACACAACATACACCACACATACACCACACAACATACACCACACAACATACACCACACATACACATGCACCACACAACATACACCACACACCATACACCACACATACACCACACAACATACACCACACATACACATGCACCACACAACATACACCACACACCATACACCACACATACACCACACACCATACACCACACATACACATGCACCACACAACATACACCACACATACACCACACAACATACACCACGCATGCACACACACATACACCACACATACACCACACACACATACATACACCACACACACATACATACACCACACACACATACACCACACACATACACCACACACCATACACAACATACACCACACACACACATACACCACGCACGCACACACACATACACCACGCATGCACACACACATACACCACACACACATACATACACCACACAACATACACCACACACACACACACACACACACATACATACACCACACACGCACACATACATACACCACACACACACACACATACATACACCACACACCACACACCACACACACACACATACATACACCACACAACATACACCACACACACACCATACACCACACACACACCATACACCACACACACATACCTCACACCATACACCACACATACACATGCACCACACAACATACACCACACACCATACACCACACAACATACACCACACAACATACACCGCACAACATACACCGCACAACATACACCACACAACATACACCACGCATGCACACACACATACACCACACATACACCACACACACATACATACACCACACACCATACACCACACATACACCACACAAGATACACCACACATACACCACACAACATACACCAGACAACATACACCACACACACACACCATACACCACACACACACCACACACACACCATACACCACACACACACATACCTCACACATACACCACACACCATACACCACACATACACATGCACCACACAACATACACCACACACCATACACCACACATACACCACACAACATACACCACACATACACATGCACCACACAACATACACCACACACCATACACCACACATACACCACACACCATACACCACACATACACATGCACCACACAACATACACCACACACCATACACCACACATACACCACACAACATACACCACACAACATACACCACGCATGCACACACACATACACCACACATACACCACACACACATACATACACCACACAACATACACCACACACATACACCACACACCATACACAACATACACCACACACACACATACACAACATACACCACGCACGCACACACACATACACCACACATGCACACACACATACACCACACACACATACATACACCACACAACATACACCACACACACATACACCACACACACACATACCTCACACATACATCACACACCATACACCACACACACATACATACACCATTTACATTACATTTACATTTAAGTCATTTAGCAGACGCTCTTATCCAGAGCGACTTACAAATTGGTGAATTCACCTTCTGACATCAGTGGAACAGCCACTTTACAATAGTGCATCTAAATCATTTAGGGGGGGGGGTGAGAAGGATTGCTTTATCCTATCCTAGGTATTCCTTGAAGAGGTGGGGTTTCAGGTGTCTCCGGAAGGTGGTGATTGACTCCGCTGTCCTGGCGTCGTGAGGGAGTTTGTTCCACCATTGGGGGGCCAGAGCAGCAAACAGTACACAACCACACAACATACACACAACATACACCACACACACACACACATACATACACCACACACGCACACATACATACACCACACACATCTGTCACACATGTTTTACCACACAACATGTATGGGGTTTACATACACCACACACACATGCACGCACACATACACCACACAACATACACCACACACATACACCGCACATCATACA
>NC_088220.1:11171055-11176055 GCF_036934945.1 Oncorhynchus masou masou
TGCTTTGTTTGTTTCTTATTTGACTTTGTTTTTTTTAAAATATAGAACAGATCAAGAGGAAAAAACATAAACACACAAACATTCCCATAATGGTAATAACGTCAAGTCAACTATATACATAACAACTGGAATCAAATCTACCTGAAAGTCAGTTGTCACACAAAATAATACAAATCTAGCTGAAACACATTTGGTTATTTCCACACAGGGAGAGTTCCTGAATTATGACATCATGCTGGGAGTCAACCAGGGGGAGGGGCTTCGCTTCGTGGACAACGTGGTCGACTCAGAGGACGGCATCTCGGGCAACGACTTTGACTTCTCAGTGTCGGACTTCGTTGACAGCCTCTACGGTTACCCAGAAGGCAAAGACACTCTGAGGGAGACCATCAAGTTTATGTACACGGACTGGGCAGACCGCGACAACCCCGAGACACGACGCAAGACGCTGGTCGCCCTGTTCACCGACCACCAGTGGGTGGAGCCGTCGGTGGTGACTGCGGACCTCCACGCCCGTTACGGCTCGCCGACGTACTTCTACGCCTTCTACCACCACTGCCAGAGTCTGATGAAGCCGGCCTGGTCGGACGCAGCCCACGGGGACGAGGTTCCCTACGTGTTCGGGATCCCCATGATCGGACCTACTGACCTGTTCCCCTGTAACTTCTCCAAGAACGACGTCATGCTCAGCGCCGTGGTGATGACATACTGGACTAACTTTGCCAAGACCGGGTAAAGTTGTCCTGATTTACTACTTTCTATAAGATGGTTATTTCAATCTTACTCCAGGAAGTCTGGTTTTCTGTTCTACCTGATAATTCATTACATCCACCCGGTGTCCCAGATCTAAATCAGTGTCTGATTAGAGGTGAACAATGGAGGAAAAAGCAGCGGAACTGGTTTGAGATCAGATTAGAATTAGAGGGTTCTATATAGTCAACAAGCGTCTGCCTTTGTTTAGTATTCTGCCTCACTGACTCTATCAGAGCCTTTAAAATGACCACCATGTAGGAAGAGTCTCTTCCTCACTGACTCTATCAGAGCCTTTAAAATGACCACCATGTAGGAGGAGTCTCTTCCTCACTGACTCTATCAGAGCCTTTAAAATGACCACCATGTAGGAGGAGTCTCTTCCTCACTGACTCTATCAGAGCCTTCAATATGACCATGTAGGAGGAGTCTCTGCCTCACAGACTCTATCAGAGCCTTTAAAATGACCATGTAGGAGGAGTCTCTGCCTCACAGACTCTATCAGAGCCTTTAAAATTACCACCATGTAGGAGGAGTCTCTGCCTCACAGACTCTATCAGAGCCTTTAAAATGACCACCATGTAGGAGGAGTCTCTTCCTCACTGACTCTATCAGAGCCTTCAATATGACCATGTAGGAGGAGTCTCTGCCTCACAGACTCTATCAGAGCCTTTAAAATGACCACCATGTAGGAGGAGTCTCTTCCTCACTGACTCTATCAGAGCCTTCAATATGACCATGTAGGAGGAGTCTCTGCCTCACTGTCTCTATCAGAGCCTTTAAAATTACCACCATGTGGGTCTCCCACAGACTGGCATTTAAAATGACCATGTAGGAGGAGTCTGCCTTTATCAGAGCCTTTAAAATGTGTGTGGAGTTTTGAGCCTGGTTTGGACCACTGCTTTGTGTATGTGAGGATTCCAATTGTTTTAGTAGCTACTATCTTGTCTCATCGCTACAACTCCCATACGGGCTCGGGAGAGACGAAGGTTGAAAGTCATGTGTCCTCCGATACACAACCCAACCAAGCCGCACTGCTTCTTAACACAGCGCGCATCCAACCCGGAAGCCAGCCGCACCAATGTGTCGGAGGAAACACCGTGCACCTGGCAACCTTGGGTAGCGTGCACTGCGCCCGGCCCGTCATAGGAGTCGCTGGTGCACGATGAGACAAGGACATCCCAACCGGCCAAGCCCTCCCTAACCCGGATGATTGTGGCAAATTGTGGCCAACTGAAGCGCCAGCTGTGCCACCAGGGACTCTGGGTTCGCGCCCAGGCTCTGTCATTACCGGCCGCGACCGGGAGGTCCGTGGGGCGACGCACAATTGGCCCAGCGTCGTCCGGGTTAGGGAGGGTTTGGCCGGTTGGGATGTCCTTGTCTCATCGTGCACCAGCGACTGCTGTGGCAGGCCGGGCGCAGTGCACGCTAACCAAGGTTGCCAGGTGCACGGTGTTTCCTCCGACACATTGGTGCGGCTGGCTTCCGGGTTGGATGCGCGCTGTGTTAAGAAGCAGTGCGGCTTGGTTGGGTTGTGTATCGGAGGACACATGACTTTCAACCTTCGTCTCTCCCGAGCCCGTACGGGAGTTGTAGCGATGAGACAGGATAGTAGTTACTTAAACAATTGGATACCACGAAATACCACACACATAACACAAAGCAGCTCCATTTGGATGTCTCCTACTGGGAATCAGTTGTAAAAACTGAAATGTAATTTGACAATCTTCGTTACCAGATAAATATTGATCTGGTGGATGACCTGTAATCAATCTGCTTCCTGGTATTTACCCATCTCTTCTCTCTGATCTCTTCTCTCTGATCTCTTCTCTCTGATCTCTTCTCTCTGATCTCTTCTCTCTGATCTCTTCTCTCTGATCTCTTCTCTCTGATCTCTTCTCTCTTCTCTCTGATCTCTCTTCTCTCTGATCTCTTCTCTCTGATCTCTTCTCTCTGATCTCTTCTCTCTGATCTCTTCTCTGATCTCTTCTCTCTGATCTCTTCTCTCTGATCTCTTCTCTCTGATCTCTTCTCTCTGATCTCTTCTCTCTGATCTCTTCTCTCTGATCTCTTCTCTCTGATCTCTTCTCTCTGATCTCTTCTCTCTGATCTCTTCTCTGATCTCTTCTCTCTGATCTCTTCTCTCTGATCTCTTCTCTCTTCTCTTCTCTTCTCTTCTCTCTGATCTCTTCTCTCTGATCTCTTCTCTCTGATCTCTTCTCTCTGATCTCTTCTCTCTGATCTCTTCTCTCTGATCTCTTCTCTCTGATCTCTTCTCTCTGATCTCTTCTCTCTGATCTCTTCTCTCTGATCTCAACCTCTGATCTCTTCTCGCTGATCTCTTCTCTCTGATCTCTTCTCTCTGATCTCTTCTCTCTGATCTCTTCTCTCTGATCTCTTCTCTCTGATCTGATCTCTTCTCTCTGATCTCTTGTCTCTGATCTCTACCTCTGATCTCTTCTCGCTGATCTCTTCTCTCTGATCTCTTCTCTCTGATCTCTTGTCTCTGATCTCTTCTCGCTGATCTCTTCTCTCTGATCTCTTCTCTCTGATCTCTTCTCGCTGATCTCTTCTCTCTGATCTCTTCTCTCTGATCTCTTCTCGCTGATCTCTTCTCTCTGATCTTTTCTCTCTGATCTCTGTGTGTGTGGGTGGGTGCTTGTGTGCTTGCATTCTTGCATGCACCTGGGTGTGTGCGTCTGTGTTTAAGTGTGTAAGGAATGAACCCGCTGGGCATGGTGACCTGACTCTGTGAGGAGAGCAGGGTCTGACCCGCGGGGCATGGTGACCTGACTCTGTGAGGAGAGCAGGGTCTGACCCGCGGGGCATGGTGACCTGACTCTGTGAGGAGAGCAGGGTCTGACCCGCGGGGCATGGTGCTCTGACTCTGTGAGGAGAGTAGGGTCTGCAACACCTTGCTAAGACAGAATGCATGTCACAACCTGGATCATAGTAGCCTGGATCACTCACCCCCAAAGCCTTTTCTCCTCCCTCTCCCCTCTGTCTCCCCTCCCTCCTCCTTCTCCCCTCCCCCCTCCCTCTCCCCTCTGTCTCCCCTCCCTCCTCCCTCTCCCCTACCTCCTCCCTCTCCCCTCCCTCCTCCCTCTCCCCTCTGTCTCCCCTCCCTCCTCCTTCTCCCCTCCCTCCTCCCTCTCCCCTCTGTCTCCCCTCCCTTCTCCCTCTCCCCTCCCTCTCCCCTACCTCCTCCCTCTCCCCTCCCTCCTTCCTCTCCCCTCCGTCTCCCCTACCTCCTCCCTCTCCCCTCCCTCCTCCCTCTCCCCTCCCTCCTCCCTCTCCCCCTCCGTCTCCCCTCCCTCTGTCCCTCTCCCTCCCTCCTCAGTCTCCCCGCCCGCCCGCCCTCCATCCCTCTCCCCTCCCTCTTCCATCTCCTCGCCCTCCTCCCTCCCTCTCCCCTCCCTCCTCCCTCTCCCCCGTCCCTCCTCCGTCTCTCTCCATCCTCTCTCCCCTCCCTCCTCCCTCTCTCTCCTTCCTCCTCTCTTCCTCTCCCCTCCCTCTCCCCTCCCTTCGTCCCTCCCTTCTCTCCCCTCCTCCTGTCCCCTCCCTCCTCCCTCTCTGTTTTATCCAGAGAGCCAGAGATGTAATTGAATCTCAGACACACCAGGCTCTTCCTGTGGTTTCTTTTATTCTGATTCAACTATAACATTCTTCTTTTCTAATGACTTGAATAAGTGACACATGTTACAATGCACTTCCTCCAGAACATATTGTCAAACCACCCTAACCCCCACCTCCCTTAACAAACCCAGAGCAGCCCCCTTCACTACCTTCCCATATCCCACATAGCTATACAGACAGTCACAAAAGCCAAAACATTATTAAATCAAATAGGTACTTCCTATTATAAATACATTACAACATGAAAGATGTGTCTTCCTGCTTCCTGTACTGTCTGTCTGGGGCTGGTGATTACTTCCTGATTCCTGTGTTGTCTATCTGGGGCTGGTGATTACTTCCTGATTCCTGTGTTGTCTATCTGGGGCTGGTGATGACATGTGCGCGTGTGTGCGCGTGTGCGCGTGCGTGTGTGTGACATGCCGCTCACGTTGTGTGTGTATGTGTGTGTACGTGTGTGTGTGTGTGTGTGTGTGTGTGTGTGTTGTGCAAGTACTGGTTAGGTAGTTAGTAATCACAACCCTGTCGAGCATAGACTTCTCTCTCTCTCTATTCCTCTCTCTCTCTCTGTTCCCCTCTCTCTCTTTCTCTCTCTCAGGTCCCTCTTTCCTGTCTCC
>NC_088220.1:11181055-11303555 GCF_036934945.1 Oncorhynchus masou masou
ATGATGGGGGAGAGCCAAGATGGAGGTATGGTGGCTTCAACACAATGGTGGGGGAGAGCAAAGATGGAGGTATGGTGGCTTCAACACAATGATGAGGGAGAGCCAAGATGGAGGCATGGTGGTTTCAACACAATGATGGGGGAGAGCCTAGATGGAGGCATGGTGGCTTCAACACAATGATGGGGAAGAGCCTAGATGGAGGCATGGTGGCTTCAACACAATGATGGGGGAGAGCCTAGATGAAGCTCGGTGGCTTCGGCACGGTGGCTTCAAAAGAGCGCCTCCCTAACAGTCATCTAATGTGTATATAAATCATTGTTTTAAAACCAAGCCCACAACGAGAGTAAGGATCCGAGTTCCCCACAATTCAGACAGCAGCAGGCCCATCGTTACAGAGGAAAGCAGTCTGCTTACCATCCACGCTGGGTTTGTGTATCGACTGTGAGTGTGCTTGTGTGTGTTTACCATCGATACCGCAACACAACAATTACCCAAGCATGTGTGTGTGTAATTATCGGACTGAGCTTGTTGTCATTGCAGGCAATCTCAACGCTGTGCGTTACAGGGAAGACATCCTCCTCCCTCATGTGGTACCCTTCCTGCAGGCTCATCCTGACATGACCCTCCAGCATGACAACGCCACCAGCCATACTGCTCTTTCATTGCGTGATTTCCTTCAAGGCAGGAATGTCAGTGTTCTGCCATGGCCAGTGAAGAGCCCGGATCTCAATCCCATTGAGCATGTCTGGGACCTGTTGGATCGGAAGGTGTGGACTAGGGCCATTCCCCCCAGAAATGTCTGGGAACTTGCAAGTGCCTTGGTGGACGAGTGGGGTAACATCTCACAGCAAGAACTGGCAAATCTGGTGCAGTCCATGAGGAGGAGATGCACTGCAGCACTTAATGCAGCTGGTGGCCACATCAAATACTGACTGTTACTTTTGATTTTGAACCCCCCCTTTGTTCAGGAACACATTATTCCATTTCTGTTAGTCACATGTCTGTGGAACTTGTTCAGTTTTATGCCTCAGTGATTGAGTCTTGTTATGTTCATACATATATTTACACGTGTTAAGTTTGCTGAAAATAAACACAGTTGACAGTGAGAGGACGTTTCTTTTTTTTGCTGAGTTTAGTCTGCTCCAAAGCCCTCTAGTTCCCTAATGTGTGCATGGATTTGAGAGATCTCTCATGAATTGATCAGAGGGCCTAGGTACCTTTTATACAGTTTGCAATTTGGTAGATTGATCCTAATGGGGGAGGGGTTGGTGTCCAAAATGGCACCCTATTCCCGATATAGCTAGTGCACTACTTTTGGGGCCATAGGGTGTATGGTGCCATTTGGGACACAGCAGGGGGCCATTTGCGGTGTTATGGAGATGCCAGGAATTCCCATTAAGTAAGATTGACCTGGTCTCTCTGATTGGTTCTACTCTGTTCTATTCTCTGAGCTGCTGGGAGAATGCATAGACTACTGAGGGGAAAGAGAATAAAGATAGAGAGGGAGAGAGAGCGAGAGAGGGGATAGAGTGGGAGAGAGAGAGAAAAAAATAAAAGAGAGAGAGAGAGAAAATTAAACTAAGAGAGAGAGGGAGAGCTAAAGAGAGAGAGCTAGAGATAGAGAGCTAGAGAGAGAGAGGGGGAGAGAGAGGGCGAGAGAGAGAGGGAGAGCTAAAGAGAGAGAGGCGGAGAGAGAGAGCTAGAGAGAGAGATGGGGAGAGAGAGAGCTAGAGAGAGAGGGGGGAGAGAGAGAGCTAGAGAGAGAGGGGGAGAGAGATTGGGAGAGAGAGAGAGAGAGAGCTAGAGAGAGAGAGGGGGAGAGAGAGAGCTAGGGAGAGAGAGAACTGGAGAGAGAGAGAGCTAGAGAGAGAGGAGAGGAGAGAGAGGGAGGGTAGGAGAGAGCTAGAGAGAGAGAGGGGGAGAGAGAGAGAGGGGGAGAGAGAGAGCTAGAGAGAGGGGGTGAGAGAGATCTAGAGAGAGAGGGGGAGAGAGAGCTAAAGAGAGGGGGGAGCTAGAGAGAGAGGGGGGGGAGAGGGGGAGAGACATCAGGCTACTGTCCATTGACACCCTGTTCTGTTCCATTCTCTGTCATGTAGCCTCCACTCTGACTGGGGAGATCAATATGACCTTACCTCCACTGCCCAGCCAGGCGCTGCTCTGAAACCTAATTACTGATATTCAGCTACAAAGTCATCATAGTCAGCCTGTCAATATCCATCAGGGATCATTACTCACCTAATGAAATAGGTTATTTAGGCTGCTTCGCTGACACCAGGCTACACCAGGGGGTTTGGCTCCAGCCATCTCAATTTGCCTCTCTCTCCCGCTCTCCTTCTCCCAGAAGCACTGACCTGAAAAAGGAAAATTGACAGCAGAAAAAGAGGGAGGATGGATATAGAGTGTGAATTATTCTGCTGTTGTTTTAATTCTGTGGGTTTTTGTGCTTGTAGGTTTTTCAACCGCCAACCGCCACACAGTGCCAGATAAACAATATAACAAAATCCCCAAATCCCAAACTAAGTTGGAGTCCTGAAGGCCACAGAATTCATAACCAAACACAGGGATATTACAATACTGTGATGTACTGTACACCCCATTCAGGGATATTACAATACTATGAAGTAATGTACACCACATTCAGGGATATTACAATACTGTGATGTACTGTACACACCATTCAGGGATATTACAATACTATGAAGTACTGTACACCCCATTAGGGGATATTACAATACTATGAAGTAATGTACACCACATTCAGGGATATTACAATACTGTGAAGTACTGTACACCCCATTCAGGGATATTACAATACTATGAAGTACTGTACACCACATTCAGGGATATTACAATACTATGATGTACTGTACACCACATTCAGGGATATTACAATACTGTGAAGTACTGTACACCCCATTCAGGGATGTTACAATACTATAATGTACTGAACACATTCAGGGATATTACAATACTGTACACCACATTCAGGGATATTACAATACTGTGATGTACTGTACACCACATTCAGGGATATTACACGTCTCTTAGTTCCTTAGGTCCTCAAACACCCTTAAAGTTGTTTCTTTGGTTTTGGTTCTATGAATTGTACTCTCTCCACTCTCAAGGTTACAGTTGAGGGTTTATTTGTTCTCACAAAACCCTTTCCCCCCTACTGCAGAACCTAGCTCATAATGAACACTTCACAGAACACTTCTCATCCAAACTCCCACTCCCTCTCGACATTGTACAGCAAGCAGACAACAAGGAGAACTGGGATTGTGGGAGAATGCCAAATGTTAATACAGTCAATAAATCAATAGGCTCCTGTAATTGAAATTGGTACCCATCTGGGGTTAGCTAACAGTCAGTGAGTGAGCCAGCCAGCCAGCCAGCCTTCACTCCTCTCAAAAGAGAAACACTGACCCCTTCAGGCCAGTAGCGGAACTGCACACTCTGTCACGGTTTCACAGCCCCGACCCATTTTTGTGTGGATTAATAAGGTTAATTTTACATGAGGAAACTGGATGTTAATGCTCACTGTGCCACCTTGTCTAAGCAATTACCAGAGAGGACAGAGCTGCTGTTGGGTTATCAAACACAACAGCATTCCTCCTGAAGCTCAGTTATAGCATGCTGACATATTCATGCAGCAGGCCAGCGGTAGCCAACACTGGTCCTGAAGGACAGCAACTACTTCCTGTTTTTGAAGAAACCAGGTGTCTTATTTCATTTATGCAAATCACTGAACTGATCGATTAGCTCAGTTGGTCAGGTGTGTTGCCTAGTTGGGACAAAATCCCTGCAGTAGACTGTGATACTCCAGGAACAGGGTTGTCTACCCTGCAGTGGGCTGTGACCCTACAGGACCAGGGTTATCTACCCTGCAGTGGGCTGTGACCCTACAGGACCAGGGTTGTCTACCCTGGGGTGGGCTGTGACCCTACAGGAACAGGGTTGTCTACCCTGCAGTAGACTGTGATACTCCAGGAACAGGGTTATCTACCCTGCAGTGGGCTGTGACCCTACAGGAACAGTGTTGTCTACCCTGCAGTGGGCTGTGACCCTACAGGACTGGGTGACCCTACTGTGACCAGGAACAGGGTTGTCTACCCTGCAGTGGGCTGTGACCCTACAGGAACAGGGTTGTCTACCCTGCAGTGGGCTGTGACCCTACAGGACCAGGGCTGTCTACCCTGCAGTGGGCTGTGACCCTACAGGAACAGGGTTGTCTACCCTGCAGTGGGCTGTGACCCTACAGTGGGCTGTGACCCTGCAGGGGCTGTGACCCTACAGGACCAGGGTTGTCTACCCTGCAGTAGACTGTGATACTCCAGGAACAGGGTTGTCTACCCTGCAGTGGGCTGTGACCCTACAGGAACAGGGTTATCTACCCTGCAGTGGGCTGTGACATCAGGAACAGGGTTGTCTACCCTGCAGTGGGCTGTGACCCTACAGGAACAGGGTTGTCTACCCTGCAGTGGGCTGTGACCTCAGGAACAGGGTTGTCTACCCTGCAGTGGGCTGTGACCCTACAGGAACAGGGTTGTCTACCCTGCAGTGGGCTGTGACATCAGGAACAGGGTTGTCTACCCTGCAGTGGGCTGTGACCCTACAGGAACAGGGTTGTCTACCCTGCAGTGGGCTGTGACCCTACAGGAACAGGGTTGTCTACCCTGCAGTGGGCTGTGACCCTACAGGAACAGGGTTGTCTACCCTAGAGTGGGCTGTGACCCACAGGAACAGGGCTGTCTACCCTGCAGTGGGCTGTGACATCAGGAACAGGGTTGTCTACCCTGCAGTGGGCTGTGACCCTACAGGAACAGGGTTGTCTACCCTGCAGTGGGCTGTGACCCTACAGGAACAGGGTTGTCTACCCTGCAGTGGGCTGTGACATCAGGAACAGGGTTGTCTACCCTGCAGTGGGCTGTGACCCTACAGGAACAGGGTTGTCTACCCTGCAGTGGGCTGTGACATCAGGAACAGGGTTGTCTACCCTGCAGTGGGCTGTGACCCTACAGGAACAGGGTTGTCTACCCTGCAGTGGGCTGTGACCCTACAGGAACAGGGTTGTCTACCCTGCAGTGGGCTGTGACCCTACAGGAACAGGGTTGTCTACCCTGCAGTGGGCTGTGACATCAGGAACAGGGTTGTCTACCCTGCAGTGGGCTGTGACCCTACAGGAACAGGGTTGTCTACCCTGCAGTGGGCTGTGACCCTACAGGAACAGGGTTGTCTACCCTGCAGTGGGCTTGTCTACCCTGCAGTGGGCTGTGACATCAGGAACAGGGTTGTCTACCCTGCAGTGGGCTGTGACCCTACATCAGGAACAGGGTTGTCTACCCTGCAGTGGGCTGTGACCCTACAGGAACAGGGTTGTCTACCCTGCAGTGGGCTGTGACCCTACAGGAACAGGGTTGTCTACCCTGCAGTGGGCTGTGACCCTACAGGAACAGGGTTGTCTACCCTGCAGTGGGCTGTGACCCTACAGGAACAGGGTTGTCTACCCTGCAGTGGGCTGTGACCCTACAGGAACAGTGTTGTCTACCCTGCAGTGGCTCTCTGTTTCGTGAAAAGCTTCCGGTGGTGAGAAGACGTTCTGTTTTTTGAGGTTGTTGATGGGATGGTGCACCAGACCTGAGTTAAGAGGAACAGTGGGGAAGCTGGCAGAGTAACAGACAGTCAGGGATGCCGCTCCTTGTTGTCCTGAGAGAGAGAAGGCTAAAAGGCAGATTTGTAATGTATTTAGACATACTGCGTGTACAAATTGTGGATTATTCTCTTGCTAGTCAAAATCTTCAAATGTCAATAGTATAAGTGACAGACATTCTTCTACAGGGTACACAGTGAGACCAGATACTAACGCTTTCTTTCTCTCGAATCAGGGACCCCAACAAGCCTGTTCCTCAGGACACTAAGTTCATCCACACCAAGGCTAACCGCTTCGAGGAGGTAGCCTGGTCTAAGTACAACCCCCAGGATCAGCTGTACCTCCATATCGGCCTGAAGCCCCGCGTCAGGGACCACTACCGAGCCACCAAGGTGGCCTTCTGGAAACACCTGGTGCCCCATCTGTATAACCTCCACGACATGTTCCACTACACCTCTACCACCACCAAGGTACTGCTACATCTCTTTAACTCACACCTGTAAAACCTCCACGACATGTTCCACTACACCTCTACCACCACCAAGGTACTGCTACATCTCTTTAACTCACACCTGTATAACCTCCACAACATGTTCCACTACACCTCTACCAACACCAAGGTACTGCTACATCTCTTTAACTCACACCTGTCTTTCATTTGATTGGTTTACTGGAAAGTGTGTTATAAATTATAAATACACTTTCAACTACAGTTTGATTTGACTCGATATGAGGTTGTGTTACCTACCTTAGTTGAATGCACTGACTGTAACAAGTCGCTCTGGATAAGATATACATGTAATATGTTTGATTTGATTTGAAGGTTCCCCCGTCCGAGACGACCCAGAACGCCCTGTCCACTAAGAAGACGTGGCCTTTCAACACCAAGCGGCCCCCCATGTCCCCGGCGTACAACAACGAGGATAATGAGGCGTGGAACGGAGATGAGGAGACCGGGCCGTTGGTCATAGAGAACCCCAGGGACTACTCTACAGAGCTCAGCGTCACCATCGCCGTGGGAGCCTCGCTGCTCTTCCTCAACGTTCTAGCCTTCGCAGCGCTTTACTACCGGAAGGATAAACGGAGGGAGGCTTTGGGAGGTCGCCGCGGTCAACCCAGCCCACAGACCCGCCACGGCCAGGCTACGTCCAACGACATCGGTCACCACCAGCGTCCCAACGAGGAGGAGATCATGTCTCTGCAGATCAACCAGACGCACCACGAGGGGGAGGGGAACCCGGGGAATGACGGGGGGCTGCGTCTGGCCTCGCTTCCCGACTACACTCTGACCCTGCGGAGGTCACCGGACGACATCCCTCTGATGACCCCCAATACCATCACCATGATCCCAAACTCTCTGGTGGGGATGCCCAACCTGCACCCTTACAACACTTTTACAGCCGGGTTCAACGCCACCGGCCTGCCCCACTCCCACTCCACCACCCGGGTATAGCTTTACGGAGGAGAGGGATGGTGGAGGAGAGGGTGATGGAGCAGGAGAAGAGGATTCTGTTTTATAAATATCACAGGGAAAGGGTTTGGGGGGAGGAGAGGAGAGGAGAGGGGAGGCAGGAATAAGTGAGTGGGATTAAAAAGTCAAGAGATTTAACTAGACTTTTACTACCAAGAAGAGGACAGAGAGCATCTGAGAGGAGAGGAAAACTCACTGCTTTCTGTGTGGATGTCAAGTTGTGCAAAGCTGCCAAAATCAAACTGCTTCTCCTCCCTCCCTCGACGGGATGGGGCTGAGGAGGGAGGGGTCCTTTCTGCTGTGTTTTTCTTCTAAGAGTCATTTTAAAAACCTTTTTAAGCAGACTGACAGGGGAGATTACCAACACTTTGTTCTCGAATTCATAACACCAAGAGAAAAGTTATTTTTCTTTCTCATCTTCGTCTCTCCTGAGAGAGACAGAAAAGACACGTTTCAAACAAAGGACTCTACCAGGACGTTGGCATAATGTTAGTCGCTTTTCTTTTTTCTTTTTTTCAATGCCTTACGAAAAGCTTGTTTTGTTTTTCGATTTCTCTCTCTCTCTCTTAATTTCTATTCCATGTGGATTGTGTGAATCAAAAGACACAAGTGACTGAATCGTGAACAAATACAGAAATAAATATAGCCACACAAATGGTATTTTTTTCATCTCCCATAGAGAGGATTTGTCTGGAATAGACTCTGCCATCCCAGAAGACACCACAGGGGTAACAACTATGTTACTGTGATTGTTTTGTTAAGAACAAAAGTGCATATTTTCACCAATTTATCTGTTAAGTGATCGGATCTTATCTCTCTCCACGAAGTGTGCACTTTTACACAGACACACACTGCTCAGCGCACCTGTGTGCATATAAACATGGTTGTGTGTGTGTGTGTGTGTGTGTGTGTGTGTGTGTGTGTGTGTGTGTGTGTGTGTGTGTGTGTGTGTGTGTGTGTGTGTGTGTGTGTGTGTGTGTGTGTGTGTGTGTGTGTGTGTGCGTGCGTGCGTGTGTGTGTGTGTGTATGTGAGCGTGTATGTTTGCACACCAGCATATCCATGCTCGTGTGTGTGAGTGCCAGTGTGTGTGTGTGTGTGTGTGTGTGTGTGTGTGTGTGTGTGTGTGTGTGTGTGTGTGTGTGTGTGTGTGTGTGTGTGTGTGTGTGTGTGTGTGTGTGTGTGTGTGTGTGTGTGTGTGTGTGTGTGAGCGTGTATGTTTGCACACCAGCATATCCATGCTCGTGTGTGTGAGTGCCAGTGTGTGTGCTTACACAAGTGTTTTTGCTTTTGTAAGGCGTTTTATGTGGCGGGTGGGTGGGAGGGAGGGAGTGGAGGGTAGGAGCTCTTTCTCATCTTGTTCATTTGGTTCTCTGTCACCCGTGTTGTTTACGCCCCAGCCGCGTCTCTGGGTGTACGTCTTTACTGCGGAATAGCACTTTTGTTATTTAAAAAAAAATGTTATATATGTCTAATTTTGCTTAAAGATTTACAAAATTAAATCTATTATTTTACATGTAAGAGAAAAAATAGCTAAAGATTCAACTGGACTAACTGACATGATTCCATTGACTTCATAAGAAAGGGAGAGAATCTCTTTAAAAGCAGACAGTGACCTGTGTGCACTGAATAGACTACATCAGTGCACACTTGTTTCTTTGAATATACTGTATATATATATAAATATGGGCATACATACACATACGTATAGGGCTTTTACAGAAAAATATCCCTCCCATGTAACTACTCTACTAGTAAACTACTGTTTAGCAGTTCACAGAGGTAACTACACTAGGTAACCAGTACTACTGTTTAGCAGTTCAGAGAGGTAACTACACTAGGTAACTAGTACTACTGTTAATATCAAACTGAAAGCACCACCAACATGTATGAAGGTCATTTCTGTGTATGTGCTGTCTTCGTCATCGATAACATCATGAAGCTGAACAACCGACCGCTCCAGGTGGCTTTGTACGAGCTCTATATGTATATTTATGTATAAATATATTTAATATTTATTTATGTATACCAGACACATACATGCTGATTGTGCCATGTGCCAAATTAAAACCAGAAAAATGGAGACGTTTCACTAAACCTTTTTTCTTGTGCTGAAATTCCTTCTTATTTTTTTAAAATGGATTCTGTTTCTCCTCTTCATCATCTCTT
This sequence comes from Oncorhynchus masou masou, assembly GCF_036934945.1. NCBI lineage: Eukaryota > Metazoa > Chordata > Actinopteri > Salmoniformes > Salmonidae > Oncorhynchus > Oncorhynchus masou. The sequence continues at coordinate 11,190,341 of NC_088220.1, forward strand.
AATTTCCTTTTAGAATTAGATTATAATTCTGGAAAAATCCCCAAAACAGAAATTTTTATCTCAATGTTTTTTCTCTCTCTCTCTCTCTCTCGCTCTCTCTCGCTCTCTCTCTCTCTCTCTCTCTCTCTCTCTCTCTCTGTCTCTGTCTCTGTCTCTGTCTCGCTCTCTCTCTGTCTCTCTCGCTCTCTCTCTCTCCTTTCTCAACACATGACAAAATCAGGCTAAAAACCTTTTCCAACAAAGCCACAATTATGATTTCTTTGTGACTTCCTGCTGGTAGTCAGGTTTGAAGGGGACAGTACTCTTGATGAGAAAGAGAACACATTATTATATATGACTAAGCATTGTGAATCCTGTGGTGCCAGACAATGCAGTGTCTCGTCAGTCCATCACAAACAGCAACACCGTCAGACAGGAGAGGGAGGAGGTTTGGGGAGAGGAAAGAGGCGTCTTGTTCAGTACCGGTCAACCACCACCAGCCCAGTGTGAAATCTTGGATCCATTCCAAATAGCATCCTATTCCCTATATAGTGCACTCAGAACCATGTATTTAGGGTCTAGAATTGATGATGCTTATGTATTTAGAATGTTCAGTCATTCAGTTACAAAACATGATTTAAATATTTCCCATGTCATGTTAATGGGGAACTAACATGGCTGCCATAGAATGTTGACGTGTCATGTTAATGGGGAACTAACATGGCTTCCATAGAATGTTGATGTTAATGGGGAAATAACATGGCTGCCATAGAATGTTGACGTGTCATGTTAATGGGGAACTAACATGGCTGCCATAGAATGTTGACGTGTCATGTTAATGGGGAACTGGCCAAGAATGTAACAACATGGCTGCCATAGAATGTTGACATGTCATGTTAATGGGGAACTAACATGGCTGCCATAGAATGTTGACATGTCATGTTAATGGGGAACTAACATGGCTGCCATAGAATGTTGACGTGTCATGTTAATGGGGAACTAACATGGCTGCCATAGAATGTTGACGTGTCATGTTAATGGGGAACTAACATGGCTGCCATAGAATGTTGACGTGTCATGTTAATGGGGAACTAACATGGCTGCCATAGAATGTTGACGTGTCATGTAAATGACGTGTCATGTTAATGGGGAACTAACATGGCTGCCATAGAATGTTGACGTGTCATGTTAATGGGGAACTAACATGGCTGCCATAGAATGTTGACGTGTCATGTTAATGGGGAACTAACATGGCTGCCATAGAATGTTGACGTGTCATGTTAATGGGGAACTAACATGGCTGCCATAGAATGTTGACGTGTCATGTTAATGGGGAACTGACATGGCTGCCATAGAATGTTGACGTGTCATGTTAATGGGGAACTAACATGGCTGCCATAGAATGTTGACGTGTCACGTAAATGGGGAACTAACAGGGCTGCCATAGAATGTTGACGTGTCATGTTAATGGGAAACTAACATGGCTGCCATAGAATGTTGACGTGTCATGTAAATGGGGAACTAACAGGGCTGCCATAGAATGTTGACGTGTCATTTTAATGGGGAACTAACATGGCTGCCATAGAATGTTGACGTGTCATGTTAATGGGAAACTAACATGGCTGCCATAGAATGTTGACGTGTCATGTTAATGGGGAACTAACATGGCTGCCATAGAATGTTGACGTGTCACGTAAATGCATTCTAATCCAGAAACCTCAGCGTTCCAACTGTCTTAAAACATGTCCCTGAGAACACTACGTGGGGTCCTCAAACTCTACTGTGGACCGCAAGCCAGTTCCACTGTGTCTTTTCATTGTTTCCCCTGGCTAATCAGGCACTGATTTAGAAATGTGATACCAGGTGTGTGCAATTCATTTTTCAAACAGGACAGAAAACCAGCACACCTTGTAGGGTCAGAGTTGTAGGGAATAGGGTGTTCATTTGGGACACAGATATCGTTAAGGTATCCATATTGGGACGGCAGGGTAGCCTAGTGGTTAGAGGCAGGTAGCCTAGTGGTTAGAGGCAGGTAGCCTAGTGGTTAGAGGCAGGTAGCCTAGTGGTTAAATGCAGGTAGCCTAGTGGTTAGAGGCAGGTAGCCTAGTGGTTAATGGCAGGGTAGCCTAGTGGTTAGAGGCAGGGAAGCTTAGTGGTTAGAGGCAGGTAGCCTAGTGGTTAGAGGCAGGTAGCCTAGTGGTTAGAGGCAGGTAGCCTAGTGGTTAGAGTGTTGGGCCAGTAACCGAAAGGTTGCTAGATTGAATCCCTGAGCTGACAAGGTAAAAATCTGTCAGTCTGCCCCTGAACAAGGCAGTTAACCCACTGTTCCCCTGAACAAGGCAGTTAACCCACTGTTCCCCTGAACAAGGCAGTTAACCCACTGTTCCCCTGAACAAGGCAGTTAACCCTCTGTTCCCCTGAACAAGGCAGTTAACCCACTGTTCCCCTGAACAAGGCAGTTAACCCACTGTTCCCCTGAACAAGGCAGTTAACCCACTGTTCCCCTGAACAAGGCAGTTAACCCACTGTTCCCCTGAACAAGGCAGTTAACCCTCTGTTCCCCTGAGCAAGGCAGTTAACCCTCTGTTCCCCTGAGCAAGGCAGTTAACCCTCTGTTCCCCTGAACAAGGCAGTTAACCCACTGTTCCCCTGAGCAAGGCAGTTAACCCTCTGTTCCCCTGAACAAGGCAGTTAACCCTCTGTTCCCCTGAGCAAGGCAGTTAACCCTCTGTTCCCCTGAGCAAGGCAGTTAACCCTCTGTTCCCCTGAACAAGGCAGTTAACCCTCTGTTCCCCTGAGCAAGGCAGTTAACCCTCTGTTCCCCTGAACAAGGCAGTTAACCCACTGTTCCCCTGAACAAGGCAGTTAACCCACTGTTCCCCTGAACAAGGCAGTTAACCCACTGTTCCCCTGAACAAGGCAGTTAACCAACTGTTCCTAGGCCGTCATTGTAAATAAGATGTTGTTCTTAACCTACTTGCCCAGTTAAATAAAGGTTTAAATAAAACATTTAAAATCTGGACAACCTCAGAATCACAAGCAGTTGGTAATTCCTTCTTACTCTGAGGCTGTCCTAATACGGCTACCAGTTATAACAGTGTTCTGACAGTGTTGTGGAAAATTCAATCCAAAGATTAAGGCAGAGACTATTTAATGATGTACTAGAACAAACAGCTGCGGGGGAGATCTATCTCTGATTTCACAGTGAAGAAATCGACTGAATGGTTCCATGTCCCTTAAATCAAATTTTATTTGTCACATACACATGGTTAGCAGATGTTTAATGCGAGTGTAGCGAAATTCTTGTGCTTCTAGTTCCGGCAATGCAGTAATAACCAACAAGTAATCTAGCTAACAATTCCAAAACTACTACTTTATACACACAAGTGTAAAGGGATAAAGAATATGTACAGTGCCTTGCGAAAGTATTCGGCCCCCTTGAACTTTGCGACCTTTTGCCACATTTCAGGCTTCAAACATAAATATATAAAACTGTATTCTTTGTGAAGAATCAACAACAAGTGGGACACAATCATGAAGTGGAACGACATTTATTGGATATTTCAAACTTTTTTAACAAATCAAAACTGAAAAATTGGCCGTGCAAAATTATTCAGCCCACTAAAGTTAATACTTTGTAGCGCCACCATTTGCTGCGATTACAGCTGTAAATGCTTGGGGTATGTCTCTATCAGTTTTGCACATCGAGAGACTGAATTATTTTCCCATTCCTCCTTGCAAAACAGCTCGAGCTCAGTGAGGTTGGATGGAGAGCATTTGTGAACAGCAGTTTTCAGTTCTTTCCACAGATTCTCGATTGGATTCAGGTCTGGATTTTGACTTGGCCATTCTAACACCTGGAAATGTTTATTTTTGAACCATTCCATTGTAGATTTTGCTTTATGTTTTGGATCATTGTCTTGTTGGAAGACAAATCTCCGTCCCAGTGTCAGGTCTTTTGCAGACTCCATCAGGTTTTCTTCCAGAATGGTCCTGTATTTGGCTCCATCCATCTTCCCATCAATTTTAACCATCTTCCCTGTCCCTGCTGAAGAAAAGCAGGCCCAAACCATGATGCTGCCACCACCATGTTTGACAGTGGGAATAGTGTGTTCAGGGTGATGAGCTGTTTTGCTTTTACGCCAAACATAATGTTTTGCATTGTTGCCAAAAAGTTCAATTTTGGTTTCATCTGACCAGAGCACCTTCTTCCACATGTTTGGTGTGTCTCCCAGGTGGCTTGTGACAAACTTTAAACTGCACTTTTTATGGATATCTTTAAGAAATGGCTTTCTTCTTGCCACTCTTCCATAAAGGCCAGATTTGTGCTATATACGACTGATTGTTGTCCTATGGACAGAGTCTCCCACCTCAGCTGTAGATCTCTGCAGTTCATCCAGAGTGATCATGGGCCTCTTGGCTGCATCTCTGATCAGTCTTCTCCTTGTATGAGCTGAAAGTTTAGAGGGACGGCCAGGTCTTGGTAGATTTGCAGTGGTCTGATACTCCTTCCATTTCAATATTATCGCTTGCACAGTGCTCCTTGGGATGTTTAAAGCTTGGGAAATCTTTTTGTATCCAAATCCGGCTTTACACTTCTTCACAACAGTATCTCGGACCTGCCTGGTGTGTTCCTTGTTCTTCATGATGCTCTCTGCGCTTTTAACGGACCTCTGAGACTATCACAGTGCAGGTGCATTTATACGGAGACTTGATTACACACAGGTGGATTGTATTTATCATCATTAGTCATTTAGGTCAACATTGGATCATTCAGAGATCCTCACTGAACTTCTGGAGAGAGTTTGCTGCACTGAAAGTAAAGGGGCTGAATAATTTTGCACGCCCAATTTTTCAGTTTCTGATTTGTTAAAAAAGTTTGAAATATCCAATAAATGTCGTTCCACTTCATGATTGTGTCCCACTTGTTGTTGATTCTTCACAAAAAATACAGTTTTCTATCTTTATGTTTGAAGCCTGAAATGTGGCAAAAGGTCGCAAAGTTCAAGGGGGCCGAATACTTTCGCAAGGCACTGTACATAAAGATATATGAATGAGTGATGGTACAGAACGGCATAGGCAAGATGCAGTAGATGGTATAAAGTACAGTATATACATATGAGATGAGTATGTAAACAAAGTGGCATAGTTAAAGTGGCTAGTGATACATGTATTACATAAATATGCAGTGCATGATATAGAGTACAGTATATACGTATACATATGAGATGAATAATGTAGGGTATGTAAACATTATATTAGGTAGCATTGTTTAAAGTGGCTAGTGATATATTTTACATAATTTCCCATCAATTCCCATTATTAAAGTGGCTGGAGTTGAGTCGGTGTGTTGGCAGCAGCCACTTAATGTTAGTGGTGGCTGTTTAACAGTCTGATGGCCTTGAGATAGAAGCTGTTTTTCAGTCTCTCGGACCCAGCTTTGATGCACCTGTACTGACCTCACCTTCTGGATGATAGTGGGGTAAACAGGCAGTGGCTCATGTGGTTGTTGTCCTTGATGAACTTTATGGCCTTCCTGTGACATCGGGTGGTGTAGGTGTCCTGGAGGGCAGGTAGTTTGCCCCCGGTGATGCGTTGTGCAGACCTCACTACCCTCTGGAGAGCCTTACGGTTGAGGGCGGAGCAGTTGCCGTACCAGGCGGTGATACAGCCCGACAGGATGCTCTCGATTATGCATCTGTAGAAGTTTGTGAGTGCTTTTGGTGACAAGCCGAATTTCTTCAGCCTCCCGAGGTTGAAGAGGCGCTGCTGCGCCTCCTTCACAATGCTGTCTGTGCGGGTGGACCAATTCAGTTCGTCTGTGATGTGTACGCCGAGGAACTTAAAACTTACTACCCTCTCCACTACTGTTCCATCGATGTGGATAGGGCGGTGTTCCCTCTGCTGTTTCCTGAAGTCCACAATCATCTCCTTAGTTTTGTTGACGTTGAGTTTGAGGTTATTTTCCTTATATAGTGGGAGGTGATCATACAATCATATTGTTACACAACAGATCTTTATACAAGACACAGTTACAGAACACAATGGCCTTGTGTTTAGGGTGCAGACATGACAGGAGTCTATGAAAGGCAGAACATTACAGTCCAACGCAAGTTGAGAAGTGTTGTAACTTGAGAAGTTCAACAGCTCACCCCGAATTCTGCCACCACAACAGGATACCAGTTATAACAGTGTTATAACATGATACCAGTTATAACAGTGTAATGACAGGATACCAGTTATAACAGTGTAATGACATGATACCAGTTATAACAGTGTAATGACATGATACCAGTTATAACAGTGTTATGACATGATACCAGTTATAACAGTGTAATGACATGATACCAGTTATAACAGGATACCAGTTATAACAGGATACCAGTTATAACAGGATACCAGTTATAACAGTGTTATGACAGGATACCAGTTATAACAGGATACCAGTTATAACAGGATACCAGTTATAACAGTGTAATGTCAGGATACCAGTTATAACAGTGTAATGACAGGATACCAGTTATAACAGGATACCAGTTATGACAGGATACCAGTTATAACAGGATACCAGTTATGACAGGATACCAGTTATAACAGTGTTATGACAGGATACCAGTTATAACAGGATACCAGTTATAACAGGATACCAGTTATAACAGGATACCAGTTATGACAGGATACCAGTTATAACAGGATACCAGTTATAACAGTGTTATGACAGGATACCAGTTATAACAGGATACCAGTTATAACAGGATACCAGTTATAACAGTGTTATGACAGGATACCAGTTATAACAGGATACCAGTTATGACAGGATACCAGTTATAACAGGATACCAGTTATAACAGGATACCAGTTATAACAGGATACCAGTTATAACAGGATACCAGTTATAACAGTGTAATGACATGATACCAGTTATAACAGGATACCAGTTATAACAGGATACCAGTTATATCAAGATACCAGTTATAACAAGATACCAGTTATAACAGGATACCAGTTATAACAGGATACCAGTTATAACAAGATACCAGTTATAACAAGATACCAGTTATAACAAGATACCAGTTATAACAGGATACCAGTTATAACAGGATACCAGTTATAACAAGATACCAGTTATAACAAGATACCAGTTATAACAGGATACCAGTTATAACAAGATACCAGTTATAACAGGATACCAGTTATAACAGTGTAATGACAGGATACCAGTTATAACAGGATACCAGTTATGACAGTGTAATGACATGATACCAGTTATAACAGGATACCAGTTATGACAGGATACCAGTTATGACAGGATACCAGTTATAACAGGATAGCAGTTATGACAGGATACCAGTTATAACAGGATACCAGTTATAACAGTGTAATGACAGGATACCAGTTATGACAGGATACCAGTTATAACAGGATACCAGTTATAACAGTGTAATGACAGGATACCAGTTATAACAGGATACCAGTTATAACAGGATACCAGTTATAACAGTGTAATGACAGGATACCAGTTATGACAGGATAGCAGTTATGACAGGATACCAGTTATAACAGGATACCAGTTATAACAGTGTTATGACAGGATACCAGTTATGACAGGATACCAGTTATAACAGGATACCAGTTATAACAGTGTAATGACAGGATACCAGTTATAACAGGATACCAGTTATAACAGTGTAATGACAGGATACCAGTTATAACAGGATACCAGTTATAACAGGATACCAGTTATGACAGGATACCAGTTATAACAGGATACCAGTTATAACAGTGTTATGACAGGATACCAGTTATAACAGGATACCAGTTATAACAGTGTCATGACAGGATACCAGTTATAACAGGATACCAGTTATAACAGTGTAATGACAGGATACCAGTAATAACAGGATACCAGTTATAACAGGATACCAGTTATGACAGGATACCAGTTATAACAGGATACCAGTTATAACAAGATACCAGTTATAACAGGATACCAGTTATAACAGTGTAATGACAGGATACCAGTAATAACAGGATACCAGTTATAACAGGATACCAGTTATAACAAGATACCAGTTATAACAGTGTAATGACAGGATACCAGTTATAACAGGATACCAGTTATAACAGTGTAATGACAGGATACCAGTTATAACAGGATACCAGTTATAACAGGATACCAGTTATAACAAGATACCAGTTATAACAGTGTAATGACAGGATACCAGTTATAACAGTGTAATGACAGGATACCAGTTATAACAGGATACCAGTTATGACATGATACCAGTTATAACAGTGTAATGACAGGATACCAGTTATAACAGGATACCAGTTATAACAGGATACCAGTTATAACAGTGTAATGACAGGATACCAGTTATGACAGGATACCAGTTATAACAGGATACCAGTTATAACAGTGTAATGACAGGATACCAGTTATAACAGGATACCAGTTATAACAAGATACCAGTTATAACAGGATACCAGTTATAACAGGATACCAGTTATGACAGGATACCAGTTATGACAGGATACCAGTTATAACAGGATACCAGTTATAACAGTGTAATGACAGGATACCAGTTATAACAGGATACCAGTTATAACAAGATACCAGTTATAACAGTGTAATGACAGGATACCAGTTATAACAGGATACCAGTTATAACAAGATACCAGTTATAACAGGATACCAGTTATAACAGAATACCAGTTAAAACAGGATACCAGTTATAACAGGATACCAGTTATGACAGGATACCAGTTATGACAGTGTAATGACAGGATACCAGTTATGACAGGATACCAGTTATGACAGTGTAATGACAGGATACCAGTTATGACAGGATACCAGTTATAACAGGATACCAGTTATAACAGTGTAATGACAGGATACCAGTTATAACAGGATACCAGTTATAACAGTGTAATGACAGGATACCAGTTATAACAGGATACCAGTTATGACAGGATACCAGTTATAACAGTGTAATGACAGGATACCAGTTATGACAGGATACCAGTTATAACAGGATACCAGTTATAACAGTGTAATGACAGGATACCAGTTATAACAGGATACCAGTTATAACAGTGTAATGACAGGATACCAGTTATAACAGGATACCAGTTATAACAGGATACCAGTTATAACAGTGTAATGACAGGATACCAGTTATAACAGGATACCAGTTATGACAGGATACCAGTTATAACAGGATACCAGTTATAACAGTGTCATGACAGGATACCAGTTATAACAGGATACCAGTTATAACAGTGTAATGACAGGATACCAGTTATAACAGGATACCAGTTATAACAGGATACCAGTTATAACAGGATACCAGTTATAACAGTGTAATGACAGGATACCAGTTATAACAGGATACCAGTTATAACAGTGTAATGACAGGATACCAGTTATAACAGGATACCAGTTATAACAGGATACCAGTTATAACAAGATACCAGTTATAACAGTGTAATGACAGGATACCAGTTATAACAGTGTAATGACAGGATACCAGTTATAACAGTGTAATGACAGGATACCAGTTATAACAGTGTCATGACAGGATACCAGTTATAACAGGATACCAGTTATAACAGTGTAATGACAGGATACCAGTTATAACAGGATACCAGTTATAACAGGATACCAGTTATAACAAGATACCAGTTATAACAGGATACCAGTTATAACAGGATACCAGTTATAACAGTGTAATGACATGATACCAGTTATGACAGGATACCAGTTATAACAAGATACCAGTTATGACAGGATACCAGTTATAACAGGATACCAGTTATAACAGGATACCAGTTATAACCTGGGGCGGCAGGGTAGCCTAGTGGTTAGAGCGTTGGACTAGTAAGGTTGCAAGTTCAAACCCCCAAGCTGACAAGGTACAAGGTACAAATCTGTCGTTCTGCCCCTGAACAGGCAGTTAACCCACTGTTCCCAGGCCGTCATTGAAAATAAGAATTTGTTCTTAACTGACTTGCCTGGTTAAATAAAGGTAAAATTTAAAATAAAAAAAATTAAAAATACCAGTTATAACAGGATACCAGTTATAACAGTGTCATGACAGAATACCAGTTATAACAGGATACCAGTTATAACAGGATACCAGTTATAACAGGATACCAGTTATAACAGTGTAATGACAGAATACCAGTTATAACAGGATACCAGTTATAACAGGATACCAGTTATAACAGTGTAATGACAGAATACCAGTTATAACAGGATACCAGTTATAACAGTGTAATGACAGAATACCAGTTATAACAGGATACCAGTTATAACAGGATACCAGTTATAACAGGATACCAGTTATAACAGTGTAATGACAGGATACCAGTTATAACAGGATACCAGTTATAACAGGATACCAGTTATAACAGTGTAATGACAGAATACCAGTTATAACAGGATACCAGTTATAACAGGATACCAGTTATAACATGATACCAGTTATAACAGTGTAATGACAGGATACCAGTTATAACAGGATACCAGTTATAACAGTGTAATGACAGGATACCAGTTATAACAGTGTAATGACAGGATACCAGTTATAACAGGATACCAGTTATAACAGTGTCATGACAGAATACCAGTTATAACAGTGTAATGACATGATACCAGTTATAACAGGATACCAGTTATGACAGGATACCAGTTATAACAGTGTAATGACATGATACCAGTTATAACAGGATACCAGTTATAACAGGATACCAGTTATAACGTTTATGACAGGATACCTGTATAAAAAAGTGTTACAGTAGTCTGTGTTTATTTCACGTTTTCAGTAGCTATGTTTGAAGCTGATATCATTAATAGATATAGACTGAGATTCCCTGGCCCTGTACTGTACTGTGCCGTGTGTTTGCAACTGTTTCGACAGCTCCGGTGTCAAAACCAGCACCAGGAAATGAATGTACCAAATTACACAGTCCCACATGCAGTGAGGTAGAGAGATGAGTGCAGGTGTGAGGGGAGGAGAGAGGGGAGGTGTGCAGACAGACACGGCTCGTGAACAACTCCAACTATTATTGTTGCTTCCGCTCTGCACCTCTCTCTCTTTCCCTTCCTCTCTGCACCTCTCTCTCTCTTTCCCTTCCTCTCTGCACCTCTCTCTCTCTTTCCCTTCCTCTCTGCACCTCTCTCTCTCTTTCCCTTCCTCTCTGCACCTCTCTCTCTCTTTCCCTTCCTCTCTGCACCTCTCTCTCTCTCCCTTCCTCTCTGCACCTCTCTCTCTCCCTTCCCCTCTCTCTTTCCCTTCCTCTCTGCACCTCTCTCTCTCCCTTCCTCTCTCTCTTTCCCTTCCTCTCTGCACCTCTCTCTCTCCCTTCCTCTCTGCACCTCTCTCTCTCCCTTCCTCTCTGCACCTCTCTCTCTTCCCCTTCCTTCCTCTCTGCACCTCTCTCTCTCTCCCTTCCTCTCTGCACCTCTCTCTCCCTTCCTTTCCCTCTCCTCTCTGCACCTCTCTCTCTTTTCCCTTCCTCTATGCACCTCTCTCTCTCTCCTTCCTCTCTGCACCTCTCTCTCTCTTTCCCTTCCTCTCTGCACCTCTCTGCACCTCTCTCTCCCTTCCTCTCTGCACCTCTCTCTCTCTTCCTCCCCTTCCTCTCTGCACCTCTCTCTCTCTCCCCTTCCTCTCTGCACCTCTCTCTCTCCCTTCCCTCCTCTCTGCACCTCTCTCTCTTCCCTTCCTCTCTGCACCTCTCTCTCTCTCCCTTCCTCTCACCTTCCTCTCTGCACCTCTCTCTCTCTTTCCCTTCCTCTCTGCACCTCTCTCTCCCTCTCCCTTCCTCTCTGCACCTCTCTCCCTTTCCCTTCCTCTCTGCACCTCTCTCTCTCTCTTCTCCCCCTTCCTCTCTGCACCTCTCTCTCTCTTCCCTTCCTCTCTGCACCTCTCTCTTCCCTTCCTCTCTGCACCTCTCTCTCTCTCTCCCTTCCTCTCTGCACCTCTCTCTCTCTTTCCCTTCCTCTCTGCACCTCTCTCTCTTTCCCTTCCTCTCTGCACCTCTCTCTCTCCCCTCCCTCCTCTCTGCACCTCTCTCTCTCCTTTCCCATCCTCTCTGCACCTCTCTCTCTCCCTTCCCTTCCTCTCTGCACCTCTCTCTCTTCCCTTCCTCTCTGCACCTCTCTCTCTCTCCCCTTCCTCTATGCACCTCTCTCTCTCCCTTCCTCTCTGCACCTCTCTCTCTCTTCCCACCTCCTCTCTGCCCTCTCTCTCTCTCTTCCCCTCCTCTCTGCACCTCTCTCCCCATCCTCTCTGCACCTTCCCTTCCTCTCTGCACCTCTCTCTTCTCCCTTCCTCTCTGCACCTCTCTCTCTCTTTCCCTTCCTCTCTGCACCTCTCTCTTCCCTTCCTCTCTGCACCTCTCTCTCTCCCTCCCTCTCCACTTCCTCTATGCACCTCCTCTCACCTCTCCCTCTCCCTTCCTCTATGCACCTCTCTCTCTCCCCTCTATGCACCTCTCCTCTCTCCACCTCTCTCTCTGCACCTCTCTCCCCTTCCTCTATGCACCTCTCTCTCTCCCTCTCCCCTCATCTATGCCTCTCTCTCTCTCCTCTCCCTTCCTCTATGCACCTCTCTCTCTCCCATCCTCTATGCACCTCTCTCTCTCCCATCCTCTATGCACCTCTCTCTCCCTCTCCCTTCCTCTATGCACCTCTCTCTCTCTCCCTTCCTCTATGCACCTCTCTCTCTCCCTTCCTCTATGCACCTCTCTCTCTCTCTCCCTTCCTCTTTGCACCTCTCTCTCTCTCCCTTCCTCTATGCACCTCTCTCTCTCCCTTCCTCTATGCACCTCTCTCTCTCCCTTCCTCTATGCACCTCTCTCTCTCCCTTCCTCTATGCACCTCTCTCTCTCCCTTCCTCTATGCACCCTCTCTCCTCTCTCCCTATGCACCTCTTTGCACCCCTCTATGCACCTCTCTCTCCCCTTCCTCTATGCACCTCTCTCTCTCCCCGTCCTCTATGCACCCCTCCCTCTCACCTCTCCCTCCTCTTTGCACCTCTCTCTCCTCTCACCTCTCTCCCTCCCTTCCTCTATGCACCTCTCTCTCTCCCTTCCTCTATGCACCTCTCTCTCTCCCTTCCTCTTCCTTCCTCTATGCACCTCTCTCTCTCCTTCCTCTCTGCCCCTCTCTCCTCTCTCCCTCTCCCTTCTATGCACCTCTCTCTCCCTTCCTCTATGCACCTCTCTCTCTCTCCCTTCCTCTATGCACCCCTCCCTCTCTCCCATCCTCTTTGCACCTCTCTCTCTCTCTCTCTCACCCTTCCTCTATGCACCTCTCTCTCTCCCTTCCTCTGTGCACCTCTCTCTCTCTCTCTCTCTCGCTCTCTCTCTTCCCACCTCTCTCTCTCTCTCTCCCCCACTTCTCTCTTCCCACCTCTCTTCCCACCTCTCTCTCTCTCTCTCCACTTCTCTCTTCCCACCTCTCTCTCTCTCTCTTCCACCTCTCTCTCTCTCTCTCTCTCTCTCCCCACTTCTCTCTTCCCACCTCTCTCTCCCACCTTTCTTCCCACCTCTTTCTCTCTCTACTCTCTCTCTCTCCCCACTTCTCTCTTCCCACCTCTCTCTCTCTCTCTCAGATACACTTTCCTTTCTATCTCTCCATTAAATGCCATAATTGAGAATTTTAGTTCTTGTTTGGCTTGTTGGATTGTTGGATTCTGATTCTACACTCTGTACACTCTGATACTACACTCTATACACTCTGATTCTACACTCTATACACTCTGATTCTACACTCTATACACTCTGATACTACACTCTATACACTCTGATACTACACTCTATACACTCTGATACTACATTCTATACAGTATGTGTACACATGTCTGCACTCTGATACTACACTCTATACACTCTAATACTACACTCTATACACTCTAATACTACACTCTATACACTCTGATACTACACTCTATACACTCTGATACTACACTCTATACACTCTAATACTACACTCTATACAGTATATATACACATGTCTGCACTCTAACACATTCATTGGAATATATGGGAATTAACGGGATATACGGGAATTAACAGAAATATATGGGAATTAACGGAAATATATGCAAATTAATATAAATACCATTTAAATGTAGATATTTTTTGCATTGGATATATTTACCATATCATATGGGGCAGAAATGTAAACCTTTTACCTTATCATTAGTAGACATCATTGCAAATGATTAAATCCTTCCAAGAGAAAAAAACAACAACATTTAGTTACGAATTGAACTTTAATGTAAAGAGTTGACTCTTCACATGGGATGATTTCACTGAACAACAAAATAAAGGGAGTATTGAATGATCCCCAATGATCCATCGCATCTCCCAAAAACGTTTTCAACATACATCTGTAAAAACTAAAGCTTTGATTGTCTTCCTCTCAAGCTTCCATGTCTTCTCCCTGGACCTCCTCAATGTCCACTTCTTTAACATCAGACTCGGAGGCCTCATCTTCACTGTCACTCTCCAACCCTGTTGAGGATGGCTCGTTGTCAGGCTTAAAAAGCCTCAAATTTGCCCAGATGGCCACCATTTTTTCAACCCTTGTATTTGTCAGCCTGTTGCATGCTTTGGTGTGTGTGTTCCCAAACACGGACCAGTTGCGCTCTGAGGCGGCTGATGTTGGTGGGATTTGGAGGATGATGAAGGCAACAGGGGAAAGAGCCTGAGATCCACAAAGTCCCTTCCACCAGGTGGCTGATGAGATGTTGGCACGACTGCCATATTGCATCTCCATCCCAAAGCTCTTGCTTGGAAGTGTACTTTGCCAGACTGCCAAGAACCGTGCCCTCATCCAGGCCAAGGTGGCGAGACACAGTAGTGATGACACCATAGGCCTTGTTGATCTCTGCACCAGACAGGATGCTCTAGCCAGCATACTTGGGGTCCAACATGTACACTGCGGTGTGTATGGGCTTCAGCCAGAAGTCTTCACGCTTTTTGATGTATTTCAGAACTGCAGTTTCCTCTGCTTGGAGCAACAGTTAAGTGGGCAGGGCAGGACAGATTTATTCTCTTACATCTGCAAGCAGAGTCTGAACATCAGACTGGATGGCATTGTCTCCCTCAATCCGTGCAATAGCTACTGTTATAGGTTTCATCAGTTTCAGGCTGCTTACCACTCTCTCCCAATAATATCATCCAGGAGGATCCTCTTGATGGGGCTGTCCATATTGGCAGACTGTGATATGGCCATTTCTTGGAGAGACTCCTTCCCCTCCATGAGACTGTGAAACATAATGACAACACCACCCCAACGGATGTTGCTGGGCAGCTTCAATGTGGTGCTCTTATTCTTCTCACATTGCTTGGTGAGGTATTTTTCTGCTATAACTTGATGACCCTTCACATATCTAACCATTCCCTTGGCTCTCTTGTAGTGTATTCATTGTTTTCAGTGCCATGATGTCCTTGAGAAGCAAATTCAATGCATGAGCAGCACAGCCAGTGGGTGTGATGTGATGTGAAGGTAGGACTCCTCCACTTTAGACCAAGCAGCCTTTATGTTCACAGCATTGTCTATCACCAGTGTAAATACCTTCTGTGGTCCAAGGTCATTGATGACTGCCTTCAGCTCATCTGCAATGTAGAGAACAGTGTGTATGTTGTCCCTTGTGTCTGTGCTCTTGTAAAATACTGGTTGAGGGTGGAGATGATGTAGTTCATTATTCCTTGCCCACGAACATTCGACCACCCATCAGAGATGATTGCAATACAGTCTGCTTTCACTATGATTTGCTTGACCTTCACTTGAACTCTGTTGAACTCTGCATCCAGCAAATTAGTAGATAAAGCATGTCTGGTTGGAGGGGTGTATGCTGGGTGAATAACATTCAGAAATCTCTTTCAATACACATTGCCTGTGAGCATCAGAGGTGACCCAGTTGCATACACAGATCAAGCAATACATTCATCAGCTTTTCCTGACCACGTTCCTGCATTGACTCTTCTGATTCCAGGAGGGCCAAATCAAATCAAATTGTATTTGTCTCATACACATGGTTAGCAGATGTTAATGCGAGTGTAGCGAAATGCTTGTGCTTCTAATTCCGACAATGCAGTAATAACCAACGAGTAATCTAACCTAACAATTCCACAACTACTACCTTATCCACACAGCTTATGGCCCTACTGATTCCTGGAGGGCCTTAAGCTGTTGCTATTGCTAAGGTGTCTGATTCATCATTTTCACCTCGAATAGAAGTAGAGGAACTTTTGTCAGAGGTTGCTTGATGTGAGTGCTGAGGGAACTTTATGCACTTGGCCAGATGATTCTGCATCTTCGTTGTATTCTTCACATATGATCTGGCACAGTATTTGCAAATGTACACAGATTTTCCTTCTACATTATCTGCAGTTTGGGGCAGCAGGGTAGCCCTGTGGTTAGAGCATTGGACTAGCAACCGGAAGGTTGCAAGTTCAAATCCTGAGCTGACAAGGTACAAATCTGTCGTTCTGCCCCTGAACAGGCAGTTAACCCACTGTTCCTAGGCCGTCATTGAAAATAAGAATTTGATCTTAACTGACTTGCCTAGTTAAATAAAGGTAAAATAAGAAAGTGAAAAGTCTCCACACATCAGATAGTGCAAGTGGCATTTTCCTGTAAAGATTAGAAAAATAATTGTAAAAAATAAATAAATACAATTCCATGTACAGATAAATTGTTTAGCAGTTAGATTAAACAACTCATTTACATTACATTTACATTTAAGTCATTTAGCAGACGCTCTTATCCAGAGCGACTTACAAATTGGTGAATTCACCTTCTGATCAGTGGAACAGCCACTTAGTGCATCTAAATCATTTAAGGGGGGTTGAGAAGGATTGCTTTATCCTATCCTAGGTATTCCTTGAAGAGGTGGGGTTTCAGGTGTCTCCGGAAGGTGGTGATTGACTCCGCTGTCCTGGCGTCGTGAGGGAGTTTGTTCCACCATTGGGGGCCAGAATTTTGACTGGGCTGAGCGGGAACTGTACTTCCTCAGTTGTAGGGAGGCGAGCAGGCCAGAGGTGGATGAACGCAGTGCCCTTGTTTGGGTGTAGGGCCTGATCAGAGCCTGGAGGTACTGCGGTGCCGTTCCCCTCACAGCTCCGTAGGCAAGCACCATGGTCTTGTAATGCGAGCTTCAACTGGAAGCCAGTGGAGAGAGCGGAGGAGCGGGGTGACGTGAGAGAACTTGGGAAGGTTGAACACCAGACGGGCTTTCTGGATGAGTTGTAGGGGTTGAATGGCACAGGCAGGGAGCCCAGCCAACAGCGAGTTGCAGTAATCCAGACGGGAGATGAAAGTGCCTGGATTAAAAGGCAGGGGCGTACTCTG
Source organism: Oncorhynchus masou masou (assembly GCF_036934945.1). Taxonomy (NCBI): domain Eukaryota; kingdom Metazoa; phylum Chordata; class Actinopteri; order Salmoniformes; family Salmonidae; genus Oncorhynchus; species Oncorhynchus masou. The sequence continues at coordinate 11,207,691 of NC_088220.1, forward strand.
CGGATGTTGTAGAGCATGAACCTACAGGAACGGGCCACCGCCTATGTTAGTTGAGAACGACAGGGTGTTGTCCAGGATCACGCCAAGGTTCTTAGCGCTCTGGGAGGAGGAAACAATGGAGTTGTCAACCGTGATGGCGAGATCATGGAACGGGCAGTCCTTCCCCGGGAGGAAGAGCAGCTCCGTCTTGCCGAGGTTCAGCTTGAGGTGGTGATCCGTCATCCACACTGATATGTCTGCCAGACATGCAGAGATGCGATTCGCCACCTGGTCATCAGTTAATTGTGTGTCGTCTGCAAGCATGATAGGAAGACCATGTGAGGTTATGACAGAGCCAAGTGACTTGGTGTATAGCGAGAATAGGAGAGGGCCTAGAACAGAGCCCTGGGGGACACCAGTGGTGAGAGCGCGTGGCGAGGAGACAGATTCTCGCCAAGTGACTTGGTGTATAGCGAGAATAGGAGAGGGCCTAGAACAGAGCCCTGGGGGGACACCAGTGGTGAGAGCGCGTGGCGAGGAGACAGATTCTCGCCACGCCACCAACTCCTTTGTAAGATAAACGTTTTAAAATGAAACATGTATGGAAACAGGTGAATTAACACTCCTCAGTAAGCAGGCTCAAGCAAGCTAAAACCCACAAGGTAGCAAAAACCTAACTAGCAGAAATGGTTAACAAGTTAGAAATTATTTAAACACACTTTGCTGTCGGCTACTATTTACTAGTAAACAAAAAATCATGTATGTCACATAAAATATATTTTCCCCACCCAGTATTGTCATCAAAACCAGAAAGCATGTAGTCCTTGGCTCAGACTGTGTAGTAGTGTGGGCTCAATAGCATCTCATGAGTGTGCAAGATCTTGAGAATCAGCTGTACATGTAATGTGTCATTGCTCTTCTGTGACGATCTGAAGGATCAGGTTACAGTGGGTCCGCTCTACAGCGTGTTCTCTCTCGTAGATGAGGAGAGCGGGAAGTCGGCTGTTTTACGGCGGTCGTAAATGAAGCTGGCCCTATGCTCTGTAGTGTTAGAGATTGGAATGTAAACTGGGGAACACAAAGACACCCTTGGACATCAAAAGTTTGAATAATTAAACAATATTTCTATTTTTGAGAATGTGGGAGTGGTCCGTGGACACTTAAGGGACAGTCATGTGTGTTTCATTTGTTGATCTCATGAAGGACAGGAAACACACATAACTGTATCTCTTGAAGTGTCCCCACATTGAAATGGCTAAAATTCTATAGACAATTAGACTAGGAAAAAATGCAGCTGACACTACATGTGAAATGGTTAAGAACTACAACTATAGGCCACAAGACCATTCAGCGTGGAGCATTGGCTACACAGATGGAAATGGTTAAACTCTGAGACTATTGATTCACAACAGAGGTAAGAAATCCTATGCCATCGAACTACCAGTCTGCAGCCGGAAATGTATGAAGCCTAGGACAAGAACAATGACAATTGCGGAAGCATCTATTCTATGCAACGACCATCTGTAGGCCTGACGTATCCATGACAACAGACACTATCCAGAGCCACGGAGAAAGCTACAATCACAAAGCACATTGTGACTTCTGGGGAAGTTAACCAGACTCTCTGATGAACTGACTATCCAGCAGACGTACTGGCAATTCCAACAGAGAAGACAACAACATACGGGCGTAAATATATACATTGCAATTATTCTCGAATGAGCGGCCGTTCATGTGCAAACGATTAGCATTTCAATTAATATAATTATCAACTGTGTGTAGTGAATCCATTTTGTTTTACCCGCTCTTTCTCAGTCCCCACCCCTTTCCATTGTCTACCAAGCTGTCATACCATCTTTGTCCGCTAGGGACTTTTTCTTTGTATCATGTTGTAACCCAAATATCTGCTGTTAGTTTGTTATGTATTTCTGTGATGATTTAGTTAGTTAGGAAATAAATAATTAAGCCAATTTGTATATCGCTGATTCATAATTTAGGCTAGGGTTTGTTGTGCAGATATCCAAGGGTTTGCGACATTCAGTAATGAGAACTGATGAGGTAATAATGATACATTAATAAGCGACTGTTTTGATAAGATGTGAAAATATCTGAAGAGTCGTTTCGGGTTATAGAGACTCTATAAACATTTTCCCGTGGTGCCCCGACTTCCTAGTTAATTAAAGTGTACATGATTAGATTAACCCCATAATAAAAATTACACACAGAGAATTGATTTGATAAAATAACAGTCGTCACATTTATTGATAGTCCAGACACTACAGATGGAAGAATGCACTGTGCAAATGATGAAAGAATGCACTGTGCATATGACGGAAGAGTACACTGTGCATGCAGAGTGTTGCAATGCCATTGAATTCGGGATAGTTTAACCAAAATATGCCACAAGACCTGGAATTGCCTTATGTGTATCCCACAAAAAAAGGTTCACTATTAAAAGCTAACTTTTTTGATGAATTTAAGCAAAATTCCCTACATTCCTAAAGTATATTATATTCCAGTACATTACAGTATATTATATTCCAGTCCAGTACAGTATATTATATTATATTGCAGTCCAGTACAGTATATTAGATTCCAATCCAGTACAGTATATGATATTATATTCCAGTCCAGTACAGTATATTATATTCCAGTCCAGTACAGTATATTATATTGTATTCCAGTCCAGTATAGTATATTATATTGTATTCCAGTCCAGTACAGTAGTTAAAGTATATTATAGTAGTTACAGTATATTATATTCCAGTACAGTGCAGTATATTATATTCCAGTACAGTGCAGTATATTATATTCCAGTCCAGTACAGTAGTTATAGTATATTATAGTAGTTACAGTATATTATATTCCAATACAGTACAGTATATTATATTCCAGTCCAGTCCAGTCCAGTAGTTATAGTATATAATAGTAGTTACAGTATATTATATTCCAGTACAGTGCAGTATATTATATTCCAGTACAGTGCAGTATATTATATTCCAGTACAGTGCAGTATATTATATTCCAGTCCAGTACAGTAGTCATAGTATATTATAGTAGTTACAGTATATTATATTCCAATACAGTACAGTATATTATATTCCAGTCCAGTCCAGTCCAGTAGTTATAGTATATTATAGTAGTTACAGTATATTATATTACAGTACAGTGCAGTATATTATATTCCAGTACAGTGCAGTATATTATATTCCAGTACAGTGCAGTATATTATATTCCAGTCCAGTACAGTAGTTATAGTATATTATAGTAGTTACAGTATATTATAATCCAGTACAGTGCAATATATTATATTCCAGTTGCAGCAGTATATTATATTCCAGTACAGTGCAATATATTATATTCCAGTACAGTGCAGTATATTATATTATATTCCAGTACAGTGCAGTATATTATTCTCCAGTTGCAGCAGTATATTATATTCCAGTACAGTGCAGTATATTATATTCCAGTACAGTGCAGTATATTATATTCCAGTTGCAGCAGTATATTATATTCCAGTACAGTGCAGTATATTATATTCCAGTTGCAGCAGTATATTATATTCCAGTACAGTGCAGTATATTATATTCCAGTTGCAGCAGTATATTATATTCCAGTACAGTGCAGTATATTATATTCCAGTTGCAGCAGTATATTATATTCCAGTACACAGTGCAGTATATTATATTCCAGTACAGTGCAGTATATTATATTATATTCCAGTACAGTGTAGTAAATTATGTTATATTCCAGTGCAGTGCAGTATATTATATTCCAGTACAGTGCAGTATATTATATTCCAGTTGCAGCAGAATATTATATTCCAGTACAGTGCAGTATATTATATTCCAGTTGCAGCAGTATATTATATTCCAGTACAGTGCAGTATATTATATTCCAGTACAGTGCAGTATATTATATTCCAGTTGCAGCAGAATATTATATTCCAGTACAGTGCAGTATATTATATTCCAGTTGCAGCAGTATATTATATTCCAGTACAGTGCAGTATATTATATTATATTCCAGTACAGTGCAGTATATTATATTCCAGTTGCAGTAGTATATTATATTCCAGTACAGTGTGTTATTATTCTCCAGTAGCAGCAGTAGCTCTATGCCCCCAGCTGCAGCTCAGACTCTAGCAGCCTAGCTGTCTGCTCAGTGATGATATGGCCTCTGAGAGATAGATGGAGAAATCACTGGGGCCACAGAGACACACTCCTATATACTCCCAACCTTCATCCAAAATGGCACACTATTCGCTATATAGTGTGCTACTATTGACCATGGCCCATAGGGTAGTGCACTATATAGGGAATAGGGTGCCATTTGGGAAGCACACCAGGCTGCCTTTATGAGTACAGATACAGGGCTAACACCACACACTAGCTGTAGTGTAAATCTCTATGGAGTATCACTCAATCATGTAGCCACAAGTCTACCTTGCAACTGAACCAGCCAAGTACAGTACAGAGGTGTAGGCACAGGAAGCCAGGCCCATCCACAAGAAGCCAGGCCCATCCACAGGAAGCCAGGCCCACCACAGGAAGACAGGCCCATCCACAGGAAGCCAGGCCCATCCACAGGAAGCCAGGCCCATCCACAGGAAGCCAGGCCCACCACAGGAAGACAGGCCCATCCACATTAAGCCAGGCCCATCCACTGGAGAGCCAGGCCCACACAATCAGATTGAGCAAAATAGATGTATATACTGCATATATATTTGTTTTATGTTCTTTACTTATCAGTGTTCCAATTATTACATTATTAGTATTTTTACCTAAACCCCATCAAATAGAATTCATAGCAAACAGTTTACTTGGTTAGTCAGATGTTATGAAATATAACATAACAGATCAACTGGATTGACATTCACTCTCATGGGTTACCAAAAATAACTAACTGAAAGCCACACCCCCCATAAGCCACGAATGGGACCGCACTGAGGCATATGTCACTGTGGTTCTATGGCTATATGCACCATGCCACTGCTTATTTCATTGGTTCATTTAGCAAACAAGACATCTCACAGTCAACATACCTATATTTTTAGCTTTAATTAGCTTTAGATATGCTACATTTTGTCTCAACCTCATGACAAATGCATAGAATAGCATGTAGCATGTACATTTTCCTTTCTGCACCATGGCAAAATGTCTAGAATAGCATGAGATTAACATTAAAACTGCACTTTAGTTTTAATAGCTAGCAGACCGCTTGGAAGTCATTTATTTAATGGGTGTGGAGTATTTCTGTAAATAACGCTGGTTAGTGGTAGAATGTCTTTACCCTATCAAGACAAACCAGTTCTACAACTAATCATTCCACTTTTACAACATTTCATTCTCAAATGTTTCATTTTAGAACTAATTAACTCAATTATAGTTCTAGAACTAATCAATTGCACTCCCCTTCGAGAATGTTCAATTCCAGAAGCATTTAATTAGTGTTCAGAACTTTGCGTTCTGTGAAGCTGTAGCCCGGTGGCGGCAGGTAGCCCGGTGGCGGCAGGTAGCCCGGTGGCGGCAGGTAGCCCGGTGGCGGCAGGTAGCCCGGTGGCGGCAGGTAGCCTGGTGGCGGTGGCGGCAGGTAGCCCGGTGGCGGCAGGTAGCCCGGTGGCAGCAGGTAGCCCGGTGGCGGCAGGTAGCCCGGTGGCGGCAGGTAGCCCGGTTGCGGCAGGTAGCCCGGTGGCGGCAGGTAGCCCGGTGGCGGCAGGTAGCCCGGTGGCGGCAGGTAGCCCGGTGGAGGCAGGTAGCCCGGTTGTGGCAGGTAGCCCGGTGGCGGCAGGTAGCCCGGTGGCGGCAGGTAGCCCGGTGGCGGCAGGTAGCCCGGTGGCGGCAGGTAGCCCGGTGGAGGCAGGTAGCCTGGTGGTGGCAGGTAGCCCGGTGACGGTGGCGGCAGGTAGCCTGGTGGCGGCAGGTAGCCTGGTGGCGGCAGGTAGCCTGGTGGAGGCAGGTAGCCTGGTGGAGGCAGGTAGCCTGGTGGCGGCAGGTAGCCTGGTGGCGGCGGGTAGCCTGGTGGCGGCGGGTAGCCTGGTGGAGGCGGGTAGCCTGGTGGCGGCGGGTAGCCTGGTGGAGGCGGGTAGCCTGGTGGAGGCAGGTAGCCTGGTGGAGGCAGGTAGCCTGGTGGCGGCAGGCAGCCTGGTGGAGGCAGGTAGCCCGGTGGTTAGAGTGTTGGACTAGTATCCGTAAAGGTTGCAAGATCGAATCACCAAGCTGACAAGGTAAAAACCTGTTGCTCTGCCCCTGAACAAGGCAGTTAACCTACTGTTCCTTGAAAAGGAGAATTTGTTCTTAACTGTCTTGCCTAGTTAAATAAAAAAGAAACCAAAGCATGTCCATCTGTATATCTCAGGGCTGCATTGGCTGTGTTTGACCATCAGATGGCAGGAGTGATAGTTGACACTGGTTGAAGTTTCTTCAGTGGCCCAGTGGAGTTAAAAACCTGATTTTTATTTACATTTCCACACTATGAGGTTGGAATAATACTGTGAAATTATAAATAATTATAAGGTATTTTTTAGTGTAAGAGCTGTTTGTAAAGACCACCTGAAATGTCAGCTTGTTTTGGTGGGATGGAGTTTGGGCTGCATGGTGACATCCCCAGGTGGTAAATGAGTTAATAGACCAATACGAGAGTTCCAAACTCTGGTGACCTCCCCAGGCAGTAAATGAGTTAATAGACCAATAAGAGAGTTCCAAACCTCTGGTGACATCCCCAGGCAGTAAATGAGTTAATAGACCAATAAGAGAGTTCCAAACCTCTGGTGACATCCCCAGGCAGTAAATGAGTTAATAGACCAATAAGAGAGTTCCAAACCTCTGGTGACATCCCCAGGCAGTAAATGAGTTAATAGACCAATAAGAGAGTTCCAAACCTCTGGTGACATCCCCAGGCAGTAAATGAGTTAATAGACCAATAAGAAAGAGAGTTCCAAACCTCTGGTGACATCCCCAGGCAGTAAATGAGTTAATAGACCAATAAGAGAGTTCCAAACCTCTGGTGACATCCCCAGGTGGTAAATGAGTTAATAGACCAATAAGAAAGAGAGTTCCAAACCTCTGGTGACATCCCCAGGCAGTAAATGAGTTAATAGACCAATAAGAGAGTTCCAAACCTCTGGTGACATCCCCAGGCAGTAAATGAGTTAATAGACCAATAAGGGAGTTCCAAACCTCTGGTGACCTCCCCAGGCAGTAAATGAGTTAATAGACCAATAAGAGAGTTCCAAACCTCTGGTGACATCCCCAGGCAGTAAATGAGTTAATAGACCAATAAGAGAGTTCCAAACCTCTGGTGACATCCCCAGGCAGTAAATGAGTTAATAGACCAATAAGAGAGTTCCAAACCTCTGGTGACATCCCCAGGCAGTAAATGAGTTAATAGACCAATAAGAGAGTTCCAAACCTCTGGTGACATCCCCAGGCAGTAAATGAGTTAATAGACCAATAAGAAAGAGAGTTCCAAACCTCTGGTGACATCCCCAGGCAGTAAATGAGTTAATAGACCAATAAGAGAGTTCCAAACCTCTGGTGACCTCCCCAGGCAGTAAATGAGTTAATAGACCAATAAGAGAGTTCCAAACCTCTGGTGACCTCCCCAGGCAGTAAATGAGTTAATAGACCAATAAGAGAGTTCCAAACCTCTGGTGACATCCCCAGGCAGTAAATGAGTTAATAGACCAATAAGAGAGTTCCAAACCTCTGGTGACATCCCCAGGCAGTAAATGAGTTAATAGACCAATAAGAGAGTTCCAAACCTCTGGTGACATCCCCAGGCAGTAAATGAGTTAATAGACCAATAAGAAAGAACATTTTGTGGAAAGGTAGAGTATGGTGTCAACAAATTGCAAGTTGGTTGACGGCCAAGCCATTCACATTCCATTGAAATGAATATCTGGGCGAAGATTTCCAATGGTTTCCTGTCACACACAATAAGGTGTGGACTGAGACAGAGCTCGGCAGGAAATAGCAAGACTAAATAATAGCAGGGCTACCTATGGAGTTTCAGTGGCTTTGCATAGCATTTTATATAGAAATAGGAAGCCAAAATACTTCCTGAATGCTCTGTGTGTGGTGTTGTGTTGACCATTGGGGATTTTAAAGGGAATCTGTGTCTGTTTTTCTCTCAGAGGGGTGGATCACAGCTGCATTCTTTTAATTCCTCACTTTGGACAGGTATTTTGACATTTTAAAAGGGAATATGCAAGTTCTTCTAAAGTGGGTTGTGTCCCTAAACAATCAATCTTACGGGTCACTTCAATGGTGTAAAAGGAACGGTTTTAACCTTGAATGTGACATTGAGTTTGTCACCTAATCAAAACAACAGAAACGACATGTGAGGCCATCATCACATGATACTATAAAAAGACTACGTCCCGATACTTCCCTATCCTTCTACACAAATACTATCTCATATTATGACATCCCACAAGTATTATATTACTGGGGTCAAGTTCTCCTCTATCAACTCTATGTGACCCTTCAGCCCTCACCTCTGCAGGTTCCGCCTCAGAACCTGGAACTCTGGAACGTTCTGGAACTCTGGAACTCACTCAGTCAGTTCTATTATGTAACTCTCTCCCAGGCAGGCCGTGTGATTCCAACTGGGGGAAACAGTCTCACAGCGTCCCAAATGGCACCCAGTTCCCTATGTAGTGCACTATTTGTAACCAGAGCCCTATAAGAAAGTGATGTACTCTATAGGGAATAGGATGCCAGCGTCTGATCCCCTGTGAGAGCTTTGTTAGCTGCGACCATTATGGCAGATCTCAAGAGAACGCCACAGTTCATCTCTCATTTTAACAGATGAGTCGTTTCATGTCATTTCGGCAATTCATGACACCATCATCTCAGATTGTTCTGAAATTGTTTCTGTAGTTAGAAAAAGGTTGCCATTCCTGAAGCATTGATTTGTTTATGTATCTTAGAGAAATTAAGCTGTTGATTGCATCCAAATTGGCCATTTTAATTTATAGGATTCATATAATATTCAATAAATATAGCAACTAACATCCGATTTGAGACAGACTCTTTCCTACCAATGAGTAAGACATGAGGAATCAACTTTTTTTTTGTCAAAAGCTTTCCACGTACCCCCACACCAATCACACCCCAACAACCAGTAAACAATATCAGTTCTCTATGTTTGACAAGTCGTATTGCTTCTCCATACTATGTAATGGATTCTCTGTGAATCGAGTGATGTTTGTTTCCCCCTGTTGAAAGAAATTAGTAATTGAAGTTGCTTGCATTATTTACCATAAAGTAGTGTGAAAGTACCAGGTTTTGACCACTAGATGCCGCTATATTTTCAGGGTAACTTCCCCAAAACTGAGTTTGATGCAAAGTTCAATTAAATTTAGTTCAACTGACTGTCTAATAGACTGACTCTAAACAATGTGAACCATATATAATAGGACCCTTGACTTTCACAGACAGCCAATCATCACCCACAAACAATCCTAGGAGACCAATTAGCATTAGCACCAATTACTTGATGAATGTAATACATTACGTTCACATCATATTGAAGGTAATTTGCTGGGAGTTGATAATGATAATTAAACTGCCATCTGACAACAGAGTGATGTCACTAATGCAACGATACTATAACACAGATCACTGCAGGTGACACAGATAGTGGTAGGGAGTGGAGATGTGATTGGGATAAAGTCATGTTGAGCTTGCACTTTCACATCCTCCCAAAACATAGCTACTTTTTTATATAAAACCAATGACGGTATGTATTGTAGCCAGTGGCGATTTTAGTATGTAAATCTTGGTTGGGCAAAAAGAAAGAAAAGTGAAATGCATGCCAACAAAGCCACTATACAACCTTACCACTGCTACAACTGGCTATCAGCAGAGTCCCAGCACCTTACCACTGCTACACCTGGCTATCAGCAGAGTCCCAACACCTTACCACTGCTACACCTGGCTATCAGCAGAGTCCCAACACCTTACCACTGCTACACCTGGCTATCAGCAGAGTCCCAACATCTTACCACTGCTACACCTGGCTATCAGCAGAGTCCCAACACCTTACCACTGCTACACCTGGCTATCAGCAGAGTCCCAACATCTTACCACTGCTACACCTGGCTATCAGCATAGTCCCAACACCTTACCACTGCTACTTAACTAGGCAAGTCATTTAAGAAAAATTTCTTATTTTCAATGACGGCCTAGGAACAGTGGGTTAACTGCCTGTTCAGGGGCAGAACGACAGCTTTGTACCTTGTCAGCTCGGAGGTTTGAACTTGCAACCTTCCGGTTACTAGTCCAACGCTCTAACCACTAGGCTACCCTGCCCTCTACACTCTAACCACTAGGCTACCTAACGCCTCTACACTCTAACCACTAGGCTACCCTGCCGCCTCTACACTCTAACCACTAGGCTACCCTGCCGCCTCTACACTCTAACCACTAGGCTACCCTGCCGCCTCTACACTCTAACCACTAGGCTACCTACCGCCTCTACACTCTAACCACTAGGCTACCCTGCCGCCTCTACACTCTAACCACTAGGCTACCTACCGCCTCTACACTCTAACCACTAGGCTACCTACCGCCTCTACACTCTAACCACTAGGCTACCTACCGCCGCTACACTCTAACCGCTAGGCTACCTACCGCCGCTACACTCTAACCACTAGGCTACCCTGCCGCCTCTACACTCTAACCACTAGGCTACCTACCGCCTCTACACTCTAACCACTAGGCTACCTACCGCCTCTACACTCTAACCACTAGGCTACCTACCGCCGCTAAACTCTAACCGCTAGGCTACCTATCGCCGCTACACTCTAACCACTAGGCTACCCTGCCGCCCCTACACTCTAACCACTAGGCTACCTACCGCCTCTACACTCTAACCACTAGGCTACCTACCGCCTCTACACTCTAACCACTAGGCTACCTACCGCCTCTACACTCTAACCACTAGGCTACCCTGCCGCCTCTACACTCTAACCACTAGGCTACCTACCGCCTCTACACTCTAACCACTAGGCTACCCTGCCGCCTCTACACTCTAACCACTAGGCTACCTACCGCCTCTACACTCTAACCACTAGGCTACCTACCGCCTCTACACTCTAACCACTAGGCTACCTACCGCCGCTACACTCTAACCGCTAGGCTACCTACCGCCGCTACACTCTAACCACTAGGCTACCCTGCCGCCTCTACACTCTAACCACTAGGCTACCTACCGCCTCTACACTCTAACCACTAGGCTACCTACCGCCTCTACACTCTAACCACTAGGCTACCTACCGCCGCTAAACTCTAACCGCTAGGCTACCTATCGCCGCTACACTCTAACCACTAGGCTACCCTGCCGCCCCTACACTCTAACCACTAGGCTACCTACCGCCTCTACACTCTAACCACTAGGCTACCTACCGCCTCTACACTCTAACCACTAGGCTACCTACCGCCTCTACACTCTAACCACTAGGCTACCTACCGCCTCTACACTCTAACCACTAGGCTACCTACCGCCTCTACACTCTAACCACTAGGCTACCCTGCCGCCCCATATGTAGCCTATGATTGTGCCGACCGTTTTAATAATCTTATTTTACTAGCCTATTGTTTTTTTATCTGGCCCAGCTCGCTAATGAAAAGCATTTCACCTCATATGCTCTTTGAGAAATATAATTGTCACTCAGAGGGGAATCCTTATTGAAAATCACTAGTGATAATTTATTAGAATGCTGAAGTAATCCCTGACACAATTTTGGAATAGTGAAGTGAGAAGGGCCAAGCCACGGCCCTTTCGGTTTCAATCTGAACTTGACCACTGACTGGATTGTTTTCCTCATTGTGTCTCTTCCTTTCTGGACAGCTCTCACCCCCACACTACGCTGTACAGGAAACTCCCTCATTAGTCCTGAAACCCAAACTTCAATTGGAAGTTCCAGACAATCCACAATGTTGATGCCAGGCCAAAAATGGTGTTCTATTCTCTCTGTGACATGTCCTAAATGACACCCTATTCCCTACATAGTGCACTACTTTTGACCAGAGCCCTATGTAGCAGTGCACAATATTGAGAATATGGCGCCATTTTGGCAGCAAACCAGGTTTGTTCTCCCTGCACAGTTGTGGCCTCAATCAGTCAGCACATCTCTTTTATCTGGTTGGAGCAGACAGGCAACTCAGGGACAGGGACACACTCCTCTATTGGTGACTATTGTTTAAGTGTTTCTCTCTCTATTTCTCTCTCACCCCCCACTTTGCCTCACTCTGTACATTCAGTGGATCTAATGTATTCTAACATACAGCTAATGTAGCCTACTACCGAGTCATACAGCTAATGGAGCCTACTACCAAGCTAATGGAGCCTACTACAGAGTCACACAGCTAATGTAGCCTACTACCGAGTCATATAGCTAATGTAGCCTACAACAGAGTCACACAGCTAATGGAGCCTACTACCGAGTCATACAGCTAATGGAGCCTACTACCGAGTCACACAGCTAATGGAGCCTACTACCGAGTCATACAGATAATGGAGCCTACTACCGAGTCAATGAGCTAATGGAGCCTACTACCGAGTCATACAGCTAATGTAGTCTACTACCGAGTCACACAGCTAATGGAGCCTACTACCGAGTCATACAGATAATGGAGCCTACTACCGAGTCATACAGCTAATGGAGCCTACTACCGAGTCATACAGATAATGGAGCCTACTACCGAGTCACACAGCTAATGGAGCCTACTACCGAGTCAATGAGCTAATGGAGCCTACTACCGAGTCAATGAGCTAATGGAGCCTACTACCGAGTCATACAGCTAATGTAGTCTACTACCGAGTCACACAGCTAATGGAGCCTACTACCGAGTCAATGAGCTAATGGAGCCTACTACCGAGTCATACAGATAATGGAGCCTACTACCGAGTCACACAGCTAATGGAGCCTACTACCGAGTCAATGAGCTAATGGAGCCTACTACCGAGTCATACAGATAATGGAGCCTACTACCGAGTCACACAGCTAATGGAGCCTACTACCGAGTCATACAGCTAATGGAGCCTATTACCGAGTCACACAGCTAATGGAGCCTACTACCGAGTCATACAGCTAATGGAGCCTACTACCGAGTCATACAGCTAATGGAGCCTATTACCGAGTCACACAGCTAATGGAGCCTACTACCGAGTCATACAGATAATGGAGCCTACTACCGAGTCACACAGCTAATGGAGCCTACTACCGAGTCATACAGCTAATGGAGCCTACTACCGAGTCACACAGCTAATGGAGCCTACTACCGAGTCACACAGCTAATGGAGCCTACTACCGAGTCATACAGCTAATGTAGCCTACTACCGAGTCACACAGCTAATGGAGCCTATTACCGAGTCATACAGCTAATGGAGCCTACTACCGAGTCACACAGCTAATGGAGCCTACTACCGAGTCATACAGCTAATGTAGTCTACTACCGAGTCATATAGCTAATGTAGCCTACAACAGAGTCACACAGCTAATGGAGCCTACTACCGAGTCATATAGCTAATGTAGCCTACAACAGAGTCACACAGCTAATGGAGCCTACTACCGAGTCATACAGCTAATGTAGCCTACAACAGAGTCACACAGCTAATGGAGTCTACTACCGAGTCACACAGCTAATGGAGCCTATTACCGAGTCACACAGCTAATGGAGCCTACTACCGAGTCACACAGCTAATGGAGCCTACTACCGAGTCACACAGCTAATGGAGCCTATTACCGAGTCACACAGCTAATGGAGCCTACAACAGAGTCACACAGCTAATGGAGTCTACTACCGAGTCACACAGCTAATGGAGCCTATTACCGAGTCAATGAGCTAATGGAGCCTATTACCGAGTCAATGAGCTAATGGAGCCTACTACCGAGTCACACAGCTAATGGAGCCTACTACCGAGTCACACAGCTAATGGAGCCTACTACCGAGTCACACAGCTAATGGAGCCTACTACCGAGTCACACAGCTAATGGAGCCTATTACCGAGTCACACAGCTAATGGAGCCTACTACCGAGTCACACAGCTAATGGAGCCTACTACCGAGTCACACAGCTAATGGAGCCTACTACCGAGTCACACAGCTAATGGAGCCTACTACCGAGTCACACAGCTAATGGAGCCTACTACCGAGTCACACAGCTAATGGAGCCTACTACCGAGTCATACAGCTAATGGAGCCTACTACCGAGTCACACAGCTAATGGAGCCTACTACCGAGTCATACAGCTAATGTAGCCTACTACCGAGTCATACAGCTAATGTAGCCTACTACCGAGTCACACAGCTAATGGAGCCTACTACCGAGTCACACAGCTAATGGAGCCTACTACCGAGTCATACATTATCTTCACAGAATGTACAGGTTGTTTGCTAGTTAATTAAAAATAATTGATTCAGCCCACAGCTTTAGTGACAGTCACATGTTAGCGATAGCATGGTATGCTACGCATCACGTCTGTAACTACATCCACCAGTTAGCAAAGACGTAAGCACTAAAGCACATCTCCTTAGGGTGTGTGGATATGTACACATCTCACTACATAAGGTAGAAACACATTTGGGTGTCATTCGGGTGTAAATAGGGTGTCATTAGGGTGTCATTCGGGTGTCATCGGGGTGTAAATGTGGTGTAATTTGGGTGTCATTCGGGTGTAAATAGGGTGTCATGTGGGTGTCATTAGGGTGGCAATAGGGTGTCAATAGTGTGTCGTTTGGGTGTCATTCGCGTGTCATTAGGGTGTCATTAGGGTGCCATTTGGGTGCCCTTAGGGTGTCAATTGAGATGCATATAATAGTGAACTCTCTAGGAAATAGGGTGTCAGTAGAGACAAATAGAATATAACTAAAGTCTTTAAATTACCATCTATTCAGCTTCTCAGTAGTCGCCTCTTAGAGAGAGCAGCAATAGTTATAGTCTCGTCCCTGACCCTCTGATCCTCGGACAACAATGCTAAACATAGACTAAATCATTATTGTTATGCCATCACACTCTGCTGACGCACTTCCCACCTTTAACTGTCTCCGAGCAGAGCCAGGGATAGATTTGTGTTTCCTGATTTTGTTTGGAGTTTCACTTCTGCCAACCAATCAGAGGAGTCATACAGGAAGTGGAGACAACAGGAAGTGAAGAAAGGCCCAGGCAGACAGGGTAAGGTGAACGGAGGGTACAGGCAGTGGTAGGTGTGATACTAGCAGTACGACGAAAAGAGAAGTAGAAGCCAGGAGTCACGCGTATTCCTCTATTTTTGTATTTATTATTTGATCTATTCAACATATTCACTCATATCTCCTCTGTGACAGAGCTGATGCCCCCCCCCCCCCCCCAACAATATAAAGAGCTTTGAGAAGTTGGAAAAGTGCTATATAAATCCAATAATGTCATTAACCTGCTATTTTCGACTCTCTCTACCGCACCTGCAGTCTCTAACTGAATGCTCGGCTATGAAAAGCCAACTTGTCACGTTCTGACCATCATTCCTGTGTATTTTCCTTGTTTTAGTGTTGGTCAGGACGTGAGCTGGGTGGGCATTCTATGTTGTGTGTCTGATTTGTCTATTTCTATGTTTGGCCTGATATGGTTCTCAATCAGAGGCAGGTGTTAGTCATTGTCTCTGATTGGGAACCATATTTAGGTAGCCTGTTTTGTGTTGGGTTTTGTGGGTGATTGTTCCTGTCTCTGTGTTTGTTGCACCAAATAGGACTGTTTTGGTATTTTGACAGTTCTTGTTTTGTAGATTGTTCATCTTTATTAAAGATGTTTACCAGTAACCACGCTGTGTTTTGGTCCACCTCTCTTTCCCCAGAAGAAAACCTTACACAACTGACATTTCCTCCTGAGGTGCTGACCTGTTGGACCCTCTACAAACACTGTGATTATTATTTGACCCTGCTGGTCATCTATGAACATTTGAACATCTTGGTCATGTTCTGTTATAATCTCCACCCGGCAAAGCCAGAAGAGGACTGGCCAACCCTCATAGCCTGTTTTCTTTCTAGGTTTCTTCCTAGGTTTCTGCCTTTGTAGGGAGTTTTTCCGAGCCACCGTGCTTCTACATCTGCATTGCTTGCTGTTTGGGGATTGAGGCTGGGTTTCTGTACAGAACTTTGTGACATCTGCTGATGTAAAAGGGCTTTATAAATACATTTGATTCCTTGATTGATTAATGATATCGTGTGAAATTACATTTTGCTCACTTTTCACTGTACATTTTCCACCCACTTGTTTTTAGACTATTCAATTGCTTTTAAATAACTTAAAAATACAGCAAAAGTTTTTTTTAACTATCTTTATTCATCTGTGCAAAAATCTGTACAAAAATCATCATTATCAGGTTAGGCAGTGGTCTGTTTGTAGTATAGGCAATATAATACTGTATATCACTTTCGACTTTACAATATAAAACTCAGCATTTTGAAGAATTACTATACATGTGGGAGGTCTGACACATTGGGTTGTGATGAGGACAACGGGTTTCACCATTATAAGGCCTTCCATCAGGAAACAGCAGGTTGGCATAAACCCTACGTTTCCCACTATAGATCTTGTGATTAGCAAGTGTTGTACTTGGATGCCATTTCACACACATCATGTTCTCCTATTGAAGAGATTCACGTTGACTATCCAACAGCTCGATTTAGCTGTGAATACGTCACCAGTCTAAGGGAAGGGATGTCGTCTACCACCTCAGGTCCAGTGGTGTTCTAAATGTTGGAACATGATGCCCTTTTAATTCCTCATGTTTATCCTTTTTCCCCCCAAAGGGGCCAAGAGAGAGCTGGCTTTCTCCGAACAGAACAGAACTGTTTTAGATCAGTGTGGTTGTGTGTTCAGAGGTAGCCAGCCGTGCAGCCTCTGGTCTGTTCTCTCTTCGCTCTCCCCGTGGTCTCAGCAGCTCTCTCTCTCTCAGTCTTCGTCTCTCCCCATCTCTCTCCGTCTCTCCGCTCACATCTCTG
Organism: Oncorhynchus masou masou; assembly: GCF_036934945.1. Classification (NCBI taxonomy): domain Eukaryota; kingdom Metazoa; phylum Chordata; class Actinopteri; order Salmoniformes; family Salmonidae; genus Oncorhynchus; species Oncorhynchus masou. Next base: position 11,224,656 of record NC_088220.1, read on the forward strand.
TCAGACAGACACAAACAAACGCACAGTCATTAGCATGCAGCAGTCTGGTACAGATGCCGAGAACAGTTATGATTCATCGGGAACAGCACTTATCTGTGTCTGATAACACGGTGTGTGTGTGTGTGTGTGTGTGTGTGTGTGTGTGTGTGTGTGTGTGTGTGTGTGTGTGTGTGTGTGTGTGTGTGTGTGTGTGTGTGCGTGTGTATCTTCGTCTCTGTGTGTTCTCAAACAGCACTGCCTCTCTGCTGATAGTGGTAAGATAGTCATGTACTGTAGACTACTATCACTGGAGGGTGTGTAGATAGCCCACCTCAACCCTGCAGACATGGCATTTAGACACTAGAGGAGATCTGGGATTCAGCTGTATACTGCATTTAGACACTAGAGGAGATCTGGGATTCAGCTGGATACTGCATTTAGACACTAGAGGAGCTGGGATTCAGCTGGGATACTACAAGGATGAGACCCAGTTTGAGTTCCAAATGGCACCCTATTCCCTCATAACATGAGTTCCAAATGGCTTTATTACCCCATAGGGCTCTGGTCAAAAGCAGTGCACTATGCGGCTTGTAGGTTACTGGCTACGAGCTGCTCTACGTGTCAGCATCTCAATGGAAAAGGAAATCGATAATATTAAAGGCCCAACTAGCAGTAAATAAATGAATAATATTAAAAGCCTATAGAAAATAAACTGCATGATACACTGACCACAGCTGGCATTGAAACACTAGACTAAAGAGATAGAAACACTAGACTAAAGAGATAGAAACACTAGACTAAAGAGATAGAAACACTAGACTAAAGAGATAGAAACACTATACTATTTTACCTTTATTTAACTCGGCAAGTCGGTTAAGAACAAATTCTTATTTTCAATGACGGCGCAGTGGGAACAGTGGGTTAACTCCCGTGTTCAGGGGCATAACAACAGATTTTACCTTCTCAGCTCAAGGATTTGATCTTGCAACCTTTCGGTTGCTAGTCCAACACTCTAACCACTAGCCTACCTGCCACCCCATTAAAGGGATATAAAGAGATTGAAACACTAGACTAAAGATATATAAAGAGATTGAAACACTAGACTAAAGATATATAAAGAGATTGAAACACTAGACTAAAGATATATAAAGAGATTGAAACACTAGACTAAAGATATATAAAGAGATTGAAACACTAGACTAAAGAGATATAAAGAGATTGAAACACTAGACTAAAGATATATAAAGAGATTGAAACACTAGACTAAAGAGATATAAAGAGATTGAAACACTAGACTAAAGAGATATAAAGAGATTGAAACACTAGACTAAAGAGATATAAAGAGATTGAAACACTAGACTAAAGAGATATAAAGAGATTGAAACACTAAAGAGATATAAAGAGATTGAAACACTAAAGAGATATAAAGAGATTGTCCAGCTGTGGAAGATTTTTGTTTTGTTTTGAGATGCATACCAGCAAGTTCCCGGTCCAAACTGTCGATGAATCTCTGTAGGTCTCCTGTGTCTCCCATTCTGGCTGAAGAGAAAAAGCAGAGTGGTTGAATGGAACATTTCTGTGGAGAGATGCAGCAGTAGCAGCTCTATGTTCACTGGCATTTCCTCCTTTGGACCAGAGCAGGAAATGGGATCCAACTCCCAAAATTATATAAGAAGAATCTGCATCCCAAATGACACCCTTAGGGCCCTGGATAAATGTAGTGGACTATATAGGAAATAGGGTACCATTTGGAACACAATGAAGGAGTCAGGACACAACCCCTGGTTTAACCAAGATGGAAAATAAGATTCGCAGACTCATAATCAGCTGTTTTTATAAAAGAAAATCTCCTCTTAAACAGCCCATAATATAAAACTCCACTGAGCCAGTGAGGCGCCTCCAGCACACCTCAGACTGACTGACGTGGATATTATAGTGTTATGTTCAGCTTATGTATGGCTTATGTATGCTTTATGTATTGCTATGTATGTCTAATGCATCTCTTAAGTAATGTTATGTAAGTCAAATGTATGTCTCTTACGTAGTGTTATGTATGTATAATGTATTTCTTAAGTAGTGTTATGTATGTTGAATGTATGTCTTTAGTAGTGTTATACATGTCGAATGTGTCTTAAGTAGTGTTATGTTTGTCTAATGTATGTCTTAAGTAGTATTTTGTATGTCTAATGTATGTCTTAAGTAGTATTTTGTATGTCTAATGTATGTCTTAAGTAGTGCCACGTGTGCCAGTATAATGGAGACAGACAGACTGGTGCCCCCTCAACCAGCACTCTGTGGTCTTTCAATTAACATTATTCCCTCATCTACATTAGACAATGTGGCCCCCTTTCACCCAGCCACACACAGCTGCTCCTAACCTAAACCCCCGCTCCACCACCCAATGATGAGGCTCAATAGCCCTGCAGGAGACAGGCTGTAGAAGCACAGCGGCCCAGCTTTGTTGTGTAAACTCAAATCAATAGTGATCTATTGTAAATGCTCTAATTATCTGTGTGAAAGTGGTAGTGATCTGTGTATGGACTGATAGTGATGTCCTACTACAACTCCATCTGGTTAGATAGCTCCGAGCTAGTTTACATGGTGATGGGTTGAGATGTAATGGTATTGGTCTCCTTACCTTTGGGCGTCACTGTTATGCCTGCAGTGTGGATCTCTTCTTCGCTGGCGTTCAAACCGTTACCCAGAAACGTCTCACTGCCTGGAGGGAGGGAGGGAGGGAGGGAGGGTGAGAGGGAGGGAGAGAGAGAGAGAGAGAGAGAGAGAGAGAGAGAGAGAGAGAGAGAGAGAGAGGTTAGACCACAAGAACACATCCACACGTGGCATGACTAATATATATTATAAACTGGGTGGTTCGAGCCCTGAATGCTGATTGGCTGAAAGCTGTATACCACAGGTATGAGAACACATATATTTTGAATGCTCTAATTACGTTGGTAACCAGTTTATAATAGCAATAAGGCACCTCGGAGGTTTGTGGTATATGACTATACCAGAGCTGGAGCAAAGCAGTTGTGCATAAGAAGAGCCCTGAGCCTGGTATATTGGCCATATACCACACCCTCTCAGGCCTTATTAATTAAATATAAGCCATTCGGTAGACACTTGATCCAAAGCATACCTGCATACATTCTACATACGGGTGGACACAGGAATCAAACCCAGATCCCTGGCATTTCAAGCTCCATGCTCTACCAACTGAGCTACAGCAGACCATTCTGGTAGCAAATGTTGAATATAACTTTCAGATTGAATGATGTGTTAAATAAGAAAACACAACCCTTCATCCACAGACAGTAATACAAATCCATTAGATGTCATGGAGAAAACGTGCATTAGTTGAAACAGTGTTATTTTGTGTGACTCTCTAATTTCATGTAAAGTTGATGCATGTTCGTGAACCGATGCTGTCGCCAGTAAAAAAAATGCCAAGTGTGGGTTGATGAAAGTGGCTCAAACCGCGGCTACCCATAGGCGTATTCTCCATCTGAGTCGTCTTTTACGCACAAACCCCACGCATGTATGGGACACACGACCATAAAGGTTTAGACCTAAGCCTACTCACTGCAGTCACTATTGTCCTCCACGCCGCTGTCGCTGACCACTGAGCCGTCGTCCTCCAGCCCGGTGCGTCGTTTGGCTTCAGACAAGAGCAGCTCGTATTCGTACGGAACGCTTTGGGAAGGCTCTCTCAACTCCTCAACCACGTCAGCGAACTCCTGGAGCAGATCAGTTAGCTCCAGCTCCAAGTCTGATAGGGGATTTAGAAAATGGTTTAAATTAGAGCGGGAATCATTCAATCATGAATTATTTAACACGTTTATTTGAATCAGCCTATTAATAATAGGACTAAAGAGATTCAAAGTTTTTCCAAATTTGCCATTAAAAACTAAATAATGTATACCAAACAAAATCAATCCACATTAAATCTACAACAGCAGGAATAAAATACAATGAAAAAAACGCTGCAATAATCAATAGCCTAATAATAAAAATGCAAAAAATCAAGTCAACGCTCAAGACTCGCCTGAAAAGTTCTCTGTAGACATTCTGAAAAGCTGGAATTGTGCGTCTATGACTTATAGAAGACAGAAACTGTTCAAGAAGTGAAGTTTCAAGTTGATAGGTGGGGTCTTCTGTTTATAAAGCCTCCATAGACTCTACTCACAACCGGAAAAGACGCTCTCTGCAGCACCCAATCAGGTCACTGCGCGCGGCTTCTGTGGTTACAGTAGTGAGTGGGCGTCTCGAAAGTAACAGTAAAGGGAGAGGAAAAATTCATGAACGGAACAGTCTCAGAAACCCCAAGATAGATGCTTATGCAACTCGGGGGCTTTCGCCACAAATATTTTTGCGCTGATGCTGCAATGGTGTAAAAATAAATTGTAGTCAACTGAATGCACCACTTAGGTAATGGAACAGTGGTTATGTGAAACTTCCAAAGCCATCCAACCATTATAACCCCTTCTCAGAATGGTGCTGTGTCTCGCAAGGTCGCTTAATGATTCATTAGTATTCTACATAACAAACAGAATATAATAGCATGATAATGTCAGGCTACTCTTATACCAAAAACACCATGTCATTTCTTGTAACAATTTAGGATGATTGTGCTGAAATATATATATATTTTTTTGCTCTAAACATCTGATTCGTTTGGCCTGTTAGTCACACTTACATCATTCAAGAAGATCAAAATACCTATTCCCATGAAACTGACTGGGATCAAATGGTTGGCATGCATGCAGCACGGACGTTTCACCTGTAACACGTGAAGAATTATCATTCACGATTGACAGTGATAATGACCTCATTTATAATAAGGTAGGCCTCATTTGGTGTTTTAGGATTTTTAAAAGGAGACAATGTTCCTTTAGCCTCTTACCGTATGTGTAGACATAGACAATCATGTCATTTGGATGTTGTATTGTATGTATATTCTAAAATTATTTTATACAATAGGCGTCATGTCGGTACCAACTTTCATTCAGAAATGATGGCTTAATAGACTACCTGAAACAAACAGCACTACACCACCGGTTATAATAACTGTAAAGCAATTGCCATGTGTGGTCAACTGATAATTCCAGCACCGTTTTGATTGGGACTGCCTTGAGACAAGCATGGAAACTCCGATTTTACTTTTCACTGAATGTCCGTTTGGATATTTGGTTACAATTAGACTGGGAAATGTTAGCTAAATTGAGGTGAGTGCTCATGATCATTAGTCTCGCTATATAAAGCAAGGCAGCTCTTCTCTACACACGACTACAGTCTACTTTTTGAGCTTCCCTGATGTTTTCCTGAACCTTCCAAAACTTTTCTGATGCATTTCAGTCACTTAGCCTACTGATGCGAATACACATTTGTACACTTTTCCCATTGGCTATTCAAGTCATTTGACATGCGTTTTTATTGTTTAACAAGGCCACATGGTATACGACGTTTCAATAACAATATAGCTGAAACCACTACTGGTTTCATTGACAGTCTACTGAATTTATTCCCGTAATTGTAGGCTACTAGCTGATAGATTATTTGCAGTATTATAGTAACAGTAGCCCTACCTACACAATGACCTCATATGGGGTTACTGAAGAAGTGTTGATTCATTTATTTGGCCTGTGAACATGGAAGAAAACATAGCGCTGCAAGAAGGGGTGCTGGAAGTGCTAGAGATAAAATTAAATACGTTTGTCAAATGATATAATTACTCCTGTCTCTAAATGAAATCATGTCAAATACTACACTAGTATAATTTAGCCTCAGAGGATCAATAGTGTATTTAAAATTTTAATTAAATGCTTTAGATTGTGTTTTGTCACATTATGAGCACACAGGCCTCGTCTACAGTCTGGAATCCCGCAAATAGGCAGGGGCAGATATATACAGTGCCTTGCGAAAGTATTCGGCCCCCTTGAACTTTGCGACCTTTTGCCACATTTCAGACCTCAAACATAAAGATTTAAAACTGTATTAATTTCAGTCTCTCGATGTGAAAAACTGGTAGAGACATACCCCAAGCGACTTACAGCTGTAATCGCAGCAAAAGGTGGCGCTACAAAGTATTAATTTAAGGGGGCTGAATAATTTTGCACGCCCATTTTTTCAGTTTTTGATTTGTTAAAAAAGTTTGAAATATCCAATAAATGTCATTCCACTTCATGACTGTGTCCCACTTGTTGTTGATTCCTCACAAAAAAATACAGTTTTATATCTTTATGTTTGAAGCCTGAAATGTGGCAAAAGGTCGCAAAGTTCAAGGGGGCCGAATACTTTCGCAAGGCACTGTAACAGCTGATTGTTGAGTTGTGGCTGTCAATGAAACAGCAGGCAGCAGGTGGAAGGTATTTCGCAGTATTTCAAAATACAATTGCGGGGGAAAATCTGTTTGAATAGGTGAGTGCCAGGTGGATAATTTCCTCCTCATATTGTAGGCATAAAATCGGTGTATCCACTCTTTTCATTGACCAATGCTTTTGGTTGCATTTAAGACGTGTCGTTCGTTTTATTGATCTCAGTGTGTAAATGTCAGAATAGCTTGACATCTTATAAAAAAAATATTATTGTAATGTCTCCAGTCACGTAAAATGACTTAGATTTGCAGAAATGATTTTAGAAAAGGCTCATTTTTTCTCAGAACACAAACCCCTCAGCCCCTGGTTTTCAGGACTGAGCCCTGATAGTTATTGAACTCTGTTGATGGCCCTGTACAACTCACGGCCATATTTTTCTGAGGAGTTTTCAATGGGTCACAGAAATCATCTCGGAAGGAAATTAAAGAACAGAATGATGTGATTTTGCTAAAATATTTTATCTATGATTTCAACCTTTTTGTAATAAATTGTAGGGCTACTGTTGCCTATTATCTATTATAAACAGCCAATCTGTCTATCATATTGCTGTTTTCCCAGGAAAGCATCTTTACTAACATTAGCCCACCTTAAATGCCTAATTATAAAGTTACTTCTTATCATGATGTTTGTAAATTAACGCCCAAGTATTTTCACTGTAAAGGCCCATTATTGTAAAGCCACCTGCAACTATGCTAACCAACCGACAGGGGTCACTCAATGAGTGAGGATGAAACGTTACAATTCATGTCACTGCCAACACAGACCTCTGTCCTACTGACTGATTTACTGGTTGTGTGAACAACATAGACACACACTACACATCTGGGGAGGAAAGATTATAGCCCTTTTTGAGTCATATTTCTATTTTTAGTTGGCCAATTTTAGAATTGCGGAAGCACTCTGTGACCACAGTTGTCCCTTGCCATTTGTGGCCACAGTTGACACAGGTGGAATTGGAACTTTGTGGTAGAATAACTTTCACTAAAACGGACTTCTTTCTCATCATGTATAACAGTACGTATGTTACCACGGTTACAGAGAAGAACCTTTTGTATGTCATATCTAACATCTCATATTCTGTTGTTCCGTTGTTCCGTTCACCAGAACCATTCAGATAATCCTGTTGTATGTCATATCTAACATCTCATATTCTGTTGTTCCGTTGTTCCGTTCACCAGAACCATTCAGATAATCCTGTTGTATGTCATATCTAACATCTCATGTTCTGTTGTTCCGTTCACCAGAACCATTCAGATAATCCTTTTACATTTACTTTCAATTAGTCAATTCCTCAAACCACTAAACCAGAGAAAAATGCTACAGGAAGAAGGAAAAGAATGCTGAGTAACCAGTTGTTCTGATTGGCTGCTGCACACTGTTCAATCAGCTTATTAGGTTACCTGTAGTGGGAGGGGCACAAGGTGTGTGAGTGTTGGCACAGCAGTTCCCAGGTAGGCTACAGGGACCCAGCCCCAGTCTTCCTCCCTACACTAGTCTGGCAGTGACAGGTGGGAGGGGTAGGTGAGAAGGAGAGGGTGTTAACTGTACCCAGGTAGGCTACAGAGACCCAGCCCCAGTCTTCCTCCCTACACTAGTCTGGCAGAGTGACAGGTGGGAGGGGTAGGTGAGAAGGAGAGGGTGTTAACTGTACCCAGGTAGGCTACAGGGACCCAGCTCCAGTCTTCCTCCCTACACTAGTCTGGCAGAGTGACAGGTGGGAGGGGTAGGTGAGAAGGAGAGGGTGTTAACTGTACCCAGGTAGGCTACAGGGACCCAGCCCCAGTCTTCCTCCCTACACTAGTCTGGCAGAGTGACAGGTGGGAGGGGTAGGTGAGAAGGAGAGGGTGTTAACTGTACCCAGGTAGGCTACAGGGACCCAGCCCCAGTCTTCCTCCCTACACTAGTCTGGCAGAGTGACAGGTGGGAGGGGTAGGTGAGAAGGAGAGGGTGTTAACTGTACCCAGGTAGGCTACAGGGACCCAGCCCCAGTCTTCCTCCCTACACTAGTCTGGCAGTGACAGGTGGGAGGGGTAGGTGAGAAGGAGAGGGTGTTAACTGTACCCAGGTAGGCTACAGGGACCCAGCCCCAGTCTTCCTCCCTACACTAGTCTGGCAGAGTGACAGGTGGGAGGGGTAGGTGAGAAGGAGAGGGTGTTAACTGTACCCAGGTAGGCTACAGGGACCCAGCCCCAGTCTTCCTCAATACACTAGTCTGGCAGAGTGACAGGTGGGAGGGGTAGGTGAGAAGGAGAGGGTGTTAACTGTACCCAGGTAGGCTACAGGGACCCAGCCCCAGTCTTCCTCAATACACTAGTCTGGCAGAGTGACAGGTGGGAGGGGTAGGTGAGAAGTAGAGGGTGTTAACTGTACCCAGGTAGGCTACAGGGACCCAGCCCCAGTCTTCCTCCCTACACTAGTCTGGCAGAGTGACAGGTGGGAGGGGTAGGTGAGAAGGAGAGGGTGTTAACTGTACCCAGGTAGTTTACAGGGATCCAGCCCCAGTCTTCCTCCCTATACTAGTCTGGCAGTGTGACAGGTGATGTGACAGATGATACTATGACCTGGGTGGGACTCCTTCAGGTCAGTCAACCATTAGTCAGTCACTTTATCACTTAATAAACCATAGGGCAATTGATCTGTCATGTCATATCTTGTGTCTATGTAATTGTCTATGCTAATTACTGTAAAAAAATCACTGTAAAAATCATTGGATGTTTTAAGAATAATGCTTGATGATAGCTATTATTCACTATTAACATGGAACATCATCATGTATATATGTAAATTGTCATATAAATGATGTGTGTGTATGTTTTGTTAAATGCTTTAAAAAAATATAATTCCACAAGCATGTTTTGTCATTAGTCATGGTGCAGCAGGTTTGAACAGTAAGGAAAAAGAGGGTGAGATGCCTCAGATTATATTACAGTCCCTCTGCGCCCCCAATGCCACCCTATTCCCTAAATAGTGCACCCTTTTAACCTTTGGCCCTGATCAAAAGAAGTGCACTAAATAGGGAATAAGGTGCCATTTAGGACACAGTCCCTTCTTTTACAGTAACCACTGAGCTCGTAATGCCACTGTTAATAATAGATCACAAAAGGAAGCTGTTTCCTTCATAGCCTTCCAAGGAGGATCATTTCCTCATATGAATGTTTTTCCAACCTCACAACAATGTTCTCCAGTGTTTTAGGTTCCCTATTCGGGTGCTCCTTTAGAACGTGGTACATATCAGTGGTTTACTTCACACTAATGTCTTCTAGTGTTCCAAGTCACGTTTTCACTTCTATGTTCACCTTTAGAACGTACTTATCATGGTCCATCTCAGGCAGATCCTGTACTACGGTCCCGTTCAGTTCTCGGTTCCAGAGGAGTAGGAGGCTGGTTCGGGTCCATGGGATCCACGCCCCCCCCCAGCTCCTGACCCAGTTCTACCTGTGGATCAGGGGACAGGGGATGTCTACACCGCCGACCACAGGTGGTTATTTATTGTAACTCATTCTAGATGATCTGGAGGCCTACAGGCATTTTGACTATTTATTTACATGACTGGATGGATTGTTGCACTTTGATGTTTATTGTTGCTGTATGCTTGTAATTTATAGCTGCTGCTGATAAAGAAACAATCTATCTTTCGCAGGATGGACCGAGAGGCCCTGTGTCCTGGCCAACTTCAGGCTGGGGAGTGTATCGTCCCACACGATGCCATCGTGGGCCCTGAGGCAGAGCTGGTGAAGTTCATGGTGGTCGTAGAGCACATCAAGGACCGCGGCTCCTCACTTTGACAACACTGAGATCCAGCTGAGTGTCTCTGAGGATGCGGCTGTCCCCACCAGTTTCTTATTGGACGACCAAGCAGAAGACAGTAACATGGGACGTAACGGACAGCTGCAGTACCACCTAGAGGGAGACGGTGGGTTTTTCAGTGTGACAGTAGAAGAAGAAGCAGCCATTTTGTTTCTGGTTGTGCGACAAGGACTAGACCGCTAGAAGCAGGATCTTCATGAGATGACTAGTGGCCACAGACTGTGGTTCTACCCCACTAAGCGCCACAGCAACGTTATTCATAAAAGTGACTGACGTGAACAATAACTGCCCAGAGTTTAGCCTGGACAGCACCCAGAAGGTGGTTATTATAGCGGAATCACCCAGAGACACAGCAGTAATCATGGTCAGAGCCACAGACCTAGACCTGGGCCCCAACGCTGCCACTACCTACTCCCTCAGCCCCAAGGTCTCAGAACGGGCCAGGGACCTCTTCAGTCTGGACAGTCACACTGGCCTGATCAGCCTGAGAGGAGACCTCAGAGACTGCCACAGTGACAGGGGAGAGGAGGTGGTGTTGAAAGTGTTAGCCAGCGGCCCCCACTGCCCCCTGCAGACACGGCATAAATGGCATAAAGATCAGGTTCATAGCAGAGCATCAAAACCAGACGATAGTGTTGCAGGAAAACCAGCCCCCCACTGTCTTGGCTTTGCTAGAGCTACCGGGGGATACTAGTAGTGTTAGAGGCTCATTGTATCTCTACATTGAAGGAGATCCGTTCTCTTTGAGCCGGCAGAATGGCAAATACCTCCTGTCGACATCAAAGCCCTTAGACTATGAGATGAAGAGTGAATATCATGTTTCTGTAGTGATGGGTGATGGTGTCGGGGAGCCTGCAGCCCAGGGCTTCCCCAGGAGAGAGATCCAGGTGAGGGTGGTGGATGTGAATGATAATGCTCCACAGTTTCTCCAGAGTCACTATCCGATAGACATAGAGGAGAATAACCCTCCAGGGGCGTCTCTGCTGAGAGTCGGCGCGCAGGACGCAGACAGCAGCCTGAACAGGCAGGTCACCTACAAACTGGGCCAACTATCACACATGGCGGCGGCCATATTTAGAATCGACCAAAACACAGGTCAGCTGACGGTTTCTGTACTCCTGGACAGGGAACAACAGGACGTTCACAGATTGACAATCGTAGCCAGAGATAACGGCTCTCCTCCATTAGAGTCTTCCGTGATGGTGACAATCACCGTCCTGGACCAGAATGATAACGCTCCTGACTTCCTCACCCCTCACTTCATCTTCTTCCTCCCTGAGAATATACCTCCCCTGGACCAGGTGGGGAAGGTGGGGGTGTCGGATGGGGACACAGGGCTTAACGGGGAGGTGGAGGTGAGGGTGGTGAACAGCAGTGTCAGCCCCTTCGTCATAGACAGTGCCCAGGGGACGCTGCGCTGCATGGCCAATGTCGACCGCGAGAAACAGGACCGCTACGAGTTAGATCTGCTCGCCACCGACAACGGACGCCCGTCACCTCTGACCTCCGTCGCCAGGGTAACAGTGTTCATCGAGGATGTCAACGACAACCAGCCCCAGGTCATCCTTCCCAGCAGCAACCTGTCGTGTCTCACCATCTCCACGGGGACCACCACGGGCACCATGGTAACCATGATCTACACCATCGACGAGGACTCAGGGTTAAACTCGGAGATCAAATGCACCATCGCAGCGCGGGAATCACCGGGCACCTCTCCATCATCCTATCACCATGGTGAAAGCAGCAGCAGTCCCTTCCAGCTGGATGCTCGGCCCGGTAATGTGACCTTAGCCCAGAGGCTCATGGGTAAGGACCTGGGGATGCACCATCTGTTCATCGTGGTGACGGTGGGAAACCAGTGCCCCTCCACACCACCGTCTGGGTCAATCTGCTGGTCAACGACACCTTGGAACCATGTCACCTGGAAACTCTACCCAGATCCCTGCCCTACAGACTGGCACAGACGCCCTCTGAAAAGCCAGCTGAGACGCCCGCCTGCGACAGACATGCCCGGTTGATCCTGCTGGTAGACCTGGGCATCATGGTGGCCTCGCTCTGTCTGTTTCTGGTGACGGTTGTTTTATACATGAAACAGAGGAAGAGATCTAGAGGGGAACGACAGCAGAGGAGGGGCGTAAATGAGAATCAGATTCCTCTACGCATTCAGGAGAGATATTCTTCAGGAGAAGCTTTATAATGAGAGAGAGGCTTATTCTGACTGGACTCTAGATATTCTTCAGGAGAAGCTTTATAATGAGAGAGAGGCTTATTCTGACTGGACTCTAGATATTCTTCAGGAGAAGCTTTATAATGAGAGAGAGGCTTATTCTGACTGGACTCTAGATATTCTTCAGGAGAAGCGTTATAATGAGAGAGAGGCTTATTCTGACTGGACTCTAGATATTCTTCAGGAGAAGCATTATAATGAGAGAGAGGCTTATTCTGACTGGACTCTAGATATTTTTCAGGAGAAGCGTTATAATGAGAGAGAGGCTTATTCTGACTGGACTCTAGATATTTGTCAGGAGAAGCGTTATAATGAGAGAGATGCTTGTTCTGACTGGACTCTATACTATATGTAGTTGATGTTTCTTGTATACCATGTAAAAAGTATGAAATCAATTCTACAATTAAATACATTTTCACTGTTTCACACAAAGGAGAGAGTAGCTCTAGTCCCATAATGATGACAGTGAGGAGAGAAACACAGAGCAGCTCTAGTCCCTTAATGATGACAGAGAGGAGAGAAACACAGAGCAGCTCTAGTCCCTTAATGATGACAGTGAGGAGAGAAACACAGAGCAGCTCTAGTCCCTTAATGATGACAGTGAGGAGAGAAACACAGAGCAGCTCTAGTCCCTTAATGATGACAGTGAGGAGAGAAACACAGAGCAGCTCTAGTCCCTTAATGATGACAGTGAGGAGAGAAACACTGAGCAGCTCTAGTCCCTTAATGATGACAGTGAGGAGAGAAACACAGAGCAGCTCTAGTCCCTTAATGATGACAGTGAGGAGAGAAACACTGAGCAGCTCTAGTCCCTTAATGATGACAGTGAGGAGAGAAACACAGAGTAGCTCTAGTCCCTTAATGATGACAGTGAGGAGAGAAACACAGAGCAGCTCTAGCCCCTTAAAGATGACAGTGAGGAGAGAAACACAGAGCAGCTCTAGTCCCTTAATGATGACAGTGAGTAGAGAAACACAGAGCAGCTCTAGTCCCTTAATGATGACAGTGAGGAGAGAAACACAGAGCAGCTCTAGTCCCTTAATGATGACAGTGAGGAGAGAAACACAGAGCAGCTCTAGTCCCTTAATGATGACAGTGAGGAGAGAAACACTGAGCAGCTCTAGTCCCTTAATGATGACAGTGAGGAGAGAAACACAGAGTAGCTCTAGTCCCTTAATGATGACAGTGAGGGGAGAAACACAGAGCAGCTCTAGTCCCTTAATGATGACAGTGAGGAGAGAAACACAGAGCAGCTCTAGTCCCTTAATGATGACAGTGAGGAGAGAAACACAGAGCAGCTCTAGTCCCTTAATGATGACAGTGAGGAGAGAAACACAGAGCAGCTCTAGTCCCTTAATGATGACAGTGAGGAGAGAAACACAGAGCAGCTCTAGTCCTGAAGACTGAGATCTGCTTCATACAGACCTGGGTTCAAACAGTATTCGGAATCATTCAAATATTTTATCTATGCTTGATTGAGCTTGCCTGCCCCGCAATAGAACCAATAGAATAGCCACTGAAATATGCAGGCCCCGTCCATCTGGCAATCCTGGGAGCCTCAAGCAAACGCTCAAAGATTTTGAATGATTTTGCATGCTATTTGAACCCAGGTCTGGTCTAAGCTGAGGTACTGACCCAGGTTAAGGTGATTGAAGCGTTCTCCGGTTTCCTACTCTGGCTGATGGCTGCTCTCAGGTATTTAGACACACTAAAGGGATTAAATGTTCCTCGTGGGGAGGTGATGAAAGTTCCTCCAAGGAGCTGCTTAGTGGAGGGGTAGGAGGCCGAGGGGCATGTAGGGAGGGAGGGTAAGGAGGAGGGGGTAGGGGAAGGAAGGGGGGGCAGGTGGAAGGTGGTGGAGGGAGGGAGGGGGACGGTGGAAGAGGTTTTAGTTGGGGAGACGCTGGGTCAAGGGAGGACAAAGGAGGTGGGGGTACGGAGTGAGGGGTTGTAAGTTACATATGGACAGAGAGGTGAGAGGCTGGGGCGGTGGCCCGGGGGGGGGGGGTGAGGGTTTGTATGGATCAGATGGGGGAGGGGGTCCTCCCTCCAGGGTTTGTATGGATCAACAGACAGGTGAGAGGCTGGGACGGTGGACCAGGGGGGCAATCAGATGGGGGAGGGTGAGGGTTTGTATGGATCAACAGACAGGTGAGAGGCTGGGACGGTGGACTGGGGGGGGGGGGCAGATGGGGGAGGGTGAGGGTTTGTATGGATCAACAGACAGGTGAGAGGCTGGGACGATGGACCGGGGGGGGGAAGATGGGGGAGGGTGAGGGTTTGTATGGATCAATACAAAGGCGAGAGGCAGCAGCTGCAAGAAACACCGACCATCTTAAGTCACAGAGCAAGTCCTCCCTCCATCACCTGATATTTGGCATTCTCACTCTAGTGTACTGCCAGATCACATTTCACTCAGTCACGACAGAACACACTGCACTGTACTTCTAAAATGAGGAGACTAGTTTTCCTGCTGTTGTCAGGAGCCTTGATCAGAAGGGTGCAATGTTACAGAGCCCCTGTTAGAGGAGTAGTGGGTAGACCAGATGTGATGGTCTGTTATAGAATAGAGTCGTGTCAGCTCTCTTCCCTGTCAAAGGCCCTGTTCAGGACAATGTTACAGAGCCCCTGTTAGAGGAGTAGTGTGTAGACCAGATGTGATGGTCTGTTATAGAATAGAGTCGTGTCAGCTCTCTTCCCTGTCAAAGGCCCTGTTCAGGACAATGTTACAGAAGAGACCCCTGACATGTTGCCTGTTGTGTAGACAAGATGTGATTATAGATTATAGTGATTATAGTGTGATTACCACTAGGGTAGCCTAGTGGTTAGAGCGTTGGACTAGTAACCGAAAGGTTGCAAGTTCAAATCCCCGAGCTGTCGTTCTGCCCTTGAACAGGCAGTTAACCCACTGTTCCTAGGCCGTCATTGAAAATAAGAATTTGTTCTTAACTGACTTGTCTAGTAAAATACATTTTAAAAATAGAAGAGACCCCTGAAATGTTGCCTGTTGTGTAGACCAGATGTGATTATAGAAGAGACCCCTGACATATTGCCTGTTGTGTAGACCAGATGTGATTATAGAAGAGACCCCTGCCATGTTGCCTGTTGTGTAGACCAGATGTGATTATACAAGAGACCCCTGCCATGTTGCCTGTTGTGTAGACCAGATGTGATTATACAAGAGACCCCTGACATGTTGCCTGTTGTGTAGACCAGATGTGATTATAGAAGAGACCCCTGCCATGTTGCCTGTTGTGTAGACCAGATGTGATTATAGAAGATACCCCTGCCATGTTGCCTGTTGTGTAGACCAGATGTGATTATAGAAGAGACCCCTGACATATTGCCTGTTGTGTAGACCAGATGTGATTATAGAAGAGACCCCTGCCATGTTGCCTGTTGTGTAGACCAGATGTGATTATAGAAGAGACCCCTGCCATGTTGCCTGTTGTGTAGACCAGATGTGATTGTAGAATAGCTGCTCTCCTCGTTACGTCTTTGAGACGTAGTGACTGTTTCACCTTACTGAAGTGAAGATGATCCGGGGGAGAGGACTGATAATTGACACGGTTCTTATCTGCAGGTAGTCTGGCAGATCCTTATTCCTTAGTATCTGTCGATTGTTGTTTTATAAGGAGGGAAAACATCAAACAAGACATATCCTGCGAGTCACAAAGTTAAGAAGAAACAACATGAAAAAGACTTCATGTCCAATTAGCAACAACAAGATGAAATAGAACACAAATCAATGTTTACTTTACGCCCAGCGTTGAAAACACAACAACTGTCAGCCGTCACCCCCCCGTTCAGTCAGTTCTCTAAGCCGCTTCACAAGTTAAGACAGGTGACATGAAAGGAAATTTAAAAAAAAAAGAGGTTGAGAGAATTTCCTTATCACATAATCTTTCCAACGATGTTGAAATCTGACAATGCTATCGTTGATACGTAGGAGTTTGGCACCTTGGGAAATTCCACCTGTAATCATGCTCGGTTTGAAGTGTGTGTGTGTGTGTGTGTGTGTGTGTGTGTGTGTGTGTGTGTGTGTGTGTGTGTGTGTGTGTGTGTGTGTGTGTGTGTGTGTGTGTGTGCGTGTGCGTGTGTGTGGGTGTGTGTGGTGAGCTTTGAGGACTTTGAGAATAGTTAAATGTACTGTAAGCAGAAGACATTTTCTGCAACATGCGTGTCCTGCTACTATCTCTCCTGCATTCTACACCCCCAGAAAGATATCAGTCATTCTATCCAGCACTTCTTGATCACCCAGTGCAATCTCAAAAGATAGACATCCAGGTAGAGTCACTATAAATCACCTTTCCTCTATGCGTTTATATCCTCATTCCTCATTAGTGTGTGACTTGGTTTACACAGTGGTCAACTGGACGTTGAAAAAGCCTCACAGAAGTATCAGAGAGAATCCACAGTTCAATGGAATGTGAGTGAATTCCCAAAAGCACCAAAGAGGAGTGGTTCTATTATTTTCTAGAACCCTGTGAGTCATCTTCGTGTATTCCATGGCGGAAGAGAATCTCTTTTATCTATATTCCACTGCAACGATTCTCAACTGGTGGTTCTGAGTGTCTGAGTAAAAAGTGCAATAAATAAATGACTCCAGTCTGAATTTAAACAACTTAAACCAGGCAGGAAGGTGGGTAGAAATTATCATGTATTTACATTTTTGTATTTTACATGTTGCATAATGTTTTTTCAATATAGAGCTATTAGCACTGCTATTGTGGTTGATATTGTGGTTGATATTGTGGTCTCAAACCAGAGTTTATTAACATTGTTCATCAAGAATATAGGAAACATGTCGTTAATGACAATGAAAGAGGTGGGAATGTTGTTGTTTCCTTGTCATATAATTACTATATCTACTATCAATATAGCTTTAAAAATAGTTTTCCAGATTGTATCTTGGTGATTATTTTTCTTGACCTGAATATTCAGTCGCGACTGAGACAACCTGGATCAATTTGGGTCCAGACTGAGACAACTTGGATCAATTTGGGTCCCGAGGCAAAACAAGTTGAGGACCACTGGTCTACCGGAAGTCTATTCCTATTCACAGGCGGAGCTTTGGTCTGAGGATTTCTCAGGTAGTCACCAGGCATAGAAATGACCACAGCCTTAAGGGAATTTGATTTAGCAGATGAAGATAGAATGGATCTAGTTTCACGCGGCAATCCTTCCAAATCTTGTCTCGTTGACTCAAAACGTGACAATCCTGGGTTTCTGAGGCTAATCCATTTAGCTGATTAGAGCCTATGTAGAGCAGTGTAACCTACTGCACATATGGAACAAGCTTATCATGTGTAATGCTGCCGCCTAGTGGCTACGATGTGTAAAGGAAATGATGTGCTGTTAATTCTGTCAAGTGGCCACAACCACAGGTGCAAGAAATAAAGTATACTGTCACTGCCTTGCAGTCCAAGAAAGAGACGTGAAAGGAAGAACACACTTTATCAACAACAGGAGTTTCATCAAATCAAATGTTATTTGTCACATGTGCCGAATACAACAGGTGTAGGTAGACCTTATATTGAAATGCTTACAAGCCCTTAATTAACCAACAATGCAGTTAAGAAAAATAATTGTTAAGAAAGTATTTACTAAAATAAACTGAAGAAAAAAATAATAATAATACAAATAAATAAAATAATAATAATTAAAAGAGCAACAATAAAATAACACTAACGAGGCTATATACAGGGTGTTTACGGTACAGAGTCAATGTGGAGGCTATATACAGGGTGTTACGGTACAGAGTCAATGTGGAGGTTATATACAGGGTGTTACGGTACAGAGTCAATGTGGAGGCTATATACAGGGTGTTACGGTACAGAGTCAATGTGGAGGCTATATACAGGGTGTTACGGTACAGAGTCAATGTGGAGGCTATATACAGGGTGTTACGGTACAGAGTCAATGTGGAGGCTATATACAGGGTGTTACGGTACAGAGTCAATGTGGAGGCTATATACAGGGTGTTACGGTACAGAGTCAATGTGGAGGCTATATACAGGGTGTTACGGTACAGAGTCAATGTGGAGGCTATATACAGGGTGTTACGGTACAGAGTCAATGTGGAGGCTATATACAGGGTGTTACGGTACAGAGTCAATGTGGAGGCTATATACAGGGTGTTACGGTACAGAGTCAATGTGGAGGTTATATACAGGGTGTTACGGTACAGAGTCAATGTGGAGACTATATACAGGATATTACGGTACAGAGTCAAAGTGGAGGCTATATACAGGGTGTTACGGTACAGAGTCAATGTGAGGAGACTATATACAGGGTGTTACGGTACAGAGTCAATGTGAGGAGACTATATACAGGGTGTTACGGTACAGAGTCAATGTGAGGAGACTATATACAGGGTGTTACGGTACAGAGTCAATGTGAGGAGACTATATACAGGGTGTTACGGTACAGAGTCAATGTGAGGAGACTATATACAGGGTGTTATGGTACAGAGTCAATGTGCGGGGGGGGCAGGTTAGTCGAGGTAATTGAGATAATATGTTGGTAGAGGTAAAGTGACTATGCAAAGATAATAAACAGAGATTAGCAGCAACGTAAAAATTGTGTGTATTTGGCCATTTTTAGGGGCCTTCCTTCCTTTTAGGGCCTAGTATAGAGGTCCTGGATGGCCAGAAGCTTGGTCCCAGTGATGAACTGGGCCGTACGCACTACCCTCTGTAGTGCCTTGCTGTTGGATGCCTAAACTTTTTGAGGATCTGCCAATGCCAAATATTTTCAGTCTCCTGAGGGGGAATAGGCGTAAACTGTGTGGCTTATCAAGAAGCTGATTAAATGGCATAATCATTACACAGGTGCACCTTGTGCTGGGGACAATAAAAGGCCAATAAAATGTGCAGTTTTGTCACAATGCCACAAATGTCTCATTGAGGGAGCGTGCAATTGGCATGCTGACTGTAGGAATGTCCACCAGAGCTGTTGCCAGAGAACTGAATGTTCATTTCTTTACCATAAGTTTTTTCCAACATTGTTTTAGAGAATTTGGCAGTATGTCCAACCAGCCTCACAACCGCAGATCACCTGTATGTCGTTGTGTGGGCGAGCGGTTTGCTGATGTCAACATTGTGAACAGAGTGCTCCATGGTGGGATGGCAGGTAGCCTAGTGGTTAGAGCGTTGGACTATAAACCGAAAGGTTGCAAGATTGAATCCCCGAGCTGACAAGGTAAAACTGTCATTCTACCCCTGAACAAGGCAGCAAACCCACTGTTCATAGGCCGTCATTGAAAATAAGATTTGTTCTTAACTGACTTGCCTAGTTAAATAAAGGCAAAATAAAAATGGTGGGGTTATGGTATGGGCTGGTATAAGCAAGGAACACAATTCATTTTATCGATTGCAACTTGAATGCATAGAGATACCGTGACGAGAGGCCCATAGCCGTGCCATTCATCTACCGCCATCACCTCATGTTTCAGCATGATAATGTATGGCCCCCTTGTCGCAAGGATCTGTACACATTTCCTGTAAGCTGAAAAAAACTCTCCAGACATGTCACCCATTGAGCATGTTTAGGATGCTCTGGATCGATGTGTACGACAGAGTGTTCCAGTTCCTGAAAATATCCAGCAACTTTCCACAGGTCACAATCAACCGCCTGATCAACTCTATGCAAAAGAGATGTCGCACTGCATGAAGCAAATGGTCACACCAGATACTGACCGGTTTATCATCCACACCACTACCTTTTAGGTATCTGTGACCAACAGATGCATATCTGTATTCCCAGTCTCATGTGAAATCCATAGATTAGTGCCTAATGAGTTTATTTAAATGTACTGATTTCCTTGTATGAACTGTAACTCAGTAAAATCTTTGAAATTGTTGTATGTTGCGTTTATATGTTTGTTCAGTGTAGTTTCAAAGCAGCAGAAACCAACTGTTTCACACACAGCCACAAAGGGATGTACAGCGGCCTAATGTTCTCACACAGCCACAAAGGGATGTACAGCGGCCTAATGTTCTCATACAGCCACTAAGGGATGCACAGCGGCCTAATGTTCTCACACAGCGGCCTAATGTTCTCATACAGCCACTTAGGGATGCACAGCGGCCTAATGTTCTCATACAGCCACTAAGGGATGTACAGCGGCCTAATGTTCTCATACAGCCACTAAGGGATGTACAGAGGCCTAATGTTCTCATACAGCCACTAAGGGATGCACAGCGGCCTAATGTTCTCATACAGCCACTAAGGGATGTACAGAGGCCTAATGTTCTCATACAGCCACTAAGGGATGTACAGAGGCCTAATGTTCTCACACAGCCACTAAGGGATGCACAGCGGCCTAATGTTCTCACAGAGCGGCCTAATGTTCTCATACAGCCACTAAGGGATGTACAGCGGCCTAATGTTCTCATACAGCCACTAAGGGATGTACAGCGGCCTAATGTTCTCACACAGCGGCCTAATGTTCTCATACAGCCACTAAGGGATGTACAGCGGCCTAATGTTCTCATACAGCCACTAAGGGATGTACAACGGCCTAATGTTCTCATACAGCCACTAAGGGATGTACAGCGGCCTAATGTTCTCATACAGCCACTAAGGGATGTACAACGGCCTAATGTTCTCAAACAGCGGCCTAATGTTCTCAGACAGCGGCCTAATGTTCTCATACAGCCACTAAGGGATGTACAGCGGCCTAATGTTCTCATACAGCGGCCTAATGTTCTCATACAGCCACTAAGGGATGTACAACGGCCTAATGTTCTCATACAGCGGCCTAATGTTCTCATACAGCGGCCTAATGTTCTCATACAGCCACTAAGGAATGTACAGCGGCCTAATGTTCTCATACAGCGGCCTAATGTTCTCATACAGCGGCCTAATGTCCTCATACAGCCACTAAGGGATGTACAGTGGCCTAATGTTCTCATACAGCGGCCTAATGTTCTCATACAGCCACTAAGGGATGTACAGCGGCCTAATGTTCTCATACAGCCACTAAGGGATGTACAGCGGCCTAATGTTCTCACACAGCGGCCTAATGTTCTCATACAGCCACTAAGGGATGTACAGCGGCCTAATGTTCTCATACAGCCACTAAGGGATGTACAACGGCCTAATGTTCTCATACAGCCACTAAGGGATGTACAGCGGCCTAATGTTCTCAGACAGCGGCCTAATGTTCTCATACAGCCACTAAGGGATGTACAGCGGCCTAATGTTCTCATACAGCGGCCTAATGTTCTCATACAGCCACTAAGGGATGTACAGCGGCCTAATGTTCTCATACAGCCACTAAGGGATGTACAGCGGCCTAATGTTCTCATACAGCGGCCTAATGTTCTCATACAGCCACTAAGGGATGTACAGCGGCCTAATGTTCTCATACAGAGGCCTAATGTTCTCAGACAGCGGCCTAATGTTCTCACACAGCCACTAAGGGATGTACAGCGGCCTAAGGTTCTCATAAAGCCACTAAGGGATGCACAGCGGCCTAATGTTCTCATACAGCCACTAAGGGATGTACAGAGGCCTAATGTTCTCATACAGCCACTAAGGGATGTACAGAGGCCTAATGTTCTCACACAGCCACTAAGGATGCACAGCGGCCTAATGTTCTCACACAGCGGCCTAATGTTCTCATACAGCCACTAAGGGATGTACATCGGCCTAATGTTCTCATACAGCCACTAAGGGATGTACAGCGGCCTAATGTTCTCACACAGTGGCCTAATGTTCTCATACAGCCACTAAGGGATGTACAGCGGCCTAATGTTCTCATACAGCCACTAAGGGATGTACAGCGGCCTAATGTTCTCATACAGCCACTAAGGGATGTACAACGGCCTAATGTTCTCATACAGCGGCCTAATGTTCTCAGACAGCGGCCTAATGTTCTCATACAGCCACTAAGGGATGTACAGCGGCCTAATGTTCTCATACAGCGGCCTAATGTTTTCATACAGCCACTAAGGGATGTACAACGGCCTAATGTTCTCATACAGCGGCCTAATGTTCTCATACAGCGGCCTAATGTTCTCGTATAGCTACTAAGGGATGTACAGCGGCCTAATGTTCTCATACAGCGGCCTAATGTTCTCATACAGCGGCCTAATGTTCTCATACAGCCACTAAGGGATGTACAGCGGCCTAATGTTCTCATACAGCGGCCTAATGTTCTCATACAGCCACTAAGGGATGTACAGCGGCCTAATGTTCTCATACAGCCACTAAGGGATGTACAGCGGCCTAATGTTCTCACACAGCGGCCTAATGTTCTCACACAGCCACTAAGGGATGTACAGCGGCCTAATGTTCTCATACAGCCACTAAGGGATGTACAACGGCCTAATGTTCTCATACAGCCACTAAGGGATGTACAGCGGCCTAATGTTCTCATACAGCCACTAAGGGATGTACAACGGCCTAATGTTCTCATACAGCGGCCTAATGTTCTCGGACAGCGGCCTAATGTTCACATACAGCCACTAAGGGATGTACAGCGGCCTAATGTTCTCATACAGCGGCCTAATGTTCTCATACAGCCACTAAGGGATGTACAACGGCCTAATGTTCTCATACAGCGGCCTAATGTTCTCATACAGCGGCCTAATGTTCTCATACAGCCACTAAGGGATGTACAGCGGCCTAATGTTCTCATACAGCGGCCTAATGTTCTCACACAGCCACTAAGGGATGTACAGCGGCCTAATGTTCTCATACAGCCACTAAGGGATGTACAGCGGCCTAATGTTCTCATACAGCGGCCTAATGTTCTCATACAGCCACTAAGGGATGTACAGCGGCCTAATGTTCTCATACAGCGGCCTAATGTTCTCAGACAGCGGCCTAATGTTCTCACACAGCCACTAAGAGATGTACAGCGGCCTAAGGTTCTCATACAGCCACTAAGGGATGTACAGCGGCCTAATGTTCTCATACAGAGGCCTAATGTTTTCACACAGCCACTAAGGGATGTACAGCGGCCTAATGTTCTCACACAGCGGCCTAATGTTCTCAGACAGCGGCCTAATGTTCTCACACAGCCACTAAGGGATGTACAGCGGCATAATGTTCTCATACAGCGGCCTAATGTTCTCACACAGCCACTAAGGGATGTACAGAGGCCTAATGTTCTCATACAGCCACTAAGGGATGTACAGAGGCCTAATGTTCTCACACAGCCACTAAGGGATGCACAGCGGCCTAATGTTCTCACACAGCGGCCTAATGTTCTCATACAGCCACTAAGGGATGTACATCGGCCTAATGTTCTCATACAGCCACTAAGGGATGTACAGCGGCCTAATGTTCTCACACAGCTGCCTAATGTTCTCATACAGCCACTAAGGGATGTACAGCGGCCTAATGTTCTCATACAGCCACTAAGGGATGTACAGCGGCCTAATGTTCTCATACAGCCACTAAGGGATGTACAACGGCCTAATGTTCTCATACAGCGGCCTAATGTTCTCAGACAGCGGCCTAATGTTCTCATACAGCCACTAAGGGATGTACAGCAGCCTAATGTTCTCATACAGCGGCCTAATGTTTTCATACAGCCACTAAGGGATGTACAACGGCCTAATGTTCTCATACAGCGGCCTAATGTTCTCATATAGCTACTAAGGGATGTACAGCGGCCTAATGTTCTCATACAGCGGCCTAATGTTCTCATACAGCGGCCTAATGTTCTCATACAGCCACTAAGGGATGTACAGCGGCCTAATGTTCTCATACAGCGGCCTAATGTTCTCATACAGCCACTAAGGGATGTACAGCGGCCTAATGTTCTCATACAGCCACTAAGGGATGTACAGCGGCCTAATGTTCTCACACAGCGGCCTAATGTTCTCACACAGCCACTAAGGGATGTACAGCGGCCTAATGTTCTCATACAGCCACTAAGGGATGTACAACGGCCTAATGTTCTCATACAGCCACTAAGGGATGTACAGCGGCCTAATGTTCTCATACAGCCACTAAGGGATGTACAACGGCCTAATGTTCTCATACAGCGGCCTAATGTTCTCAGACAGCGGCCTAATGTTCTCATACAGCCACTAAGGGATGTACAGCGGCCTAATGTTCTCATACAGCGGCCTAATGTTCTCATACAGCCACTAAGGGATGTACAACAGCCTAATGTTCTCATACAGCTGCCTAATGTTCTCATACAGCGGCCTAATGTTCTCATACAGCCACTAAGGGATGTACAGCGGCCTAATGTTCTCATACAGCGGCCTAATGTTCTCACACAGCCACTAAGGGATGTACAGCGGCCTAATGTTCTCATACAGCCACTAAGGGATGTACAGCGGCCTAATGTTCTCATACAGCGGCCTAATGTTCTCATACAGCCACTAAGGGATGTACAGCGGCCTAATGTTCTCATACAGCGGCCTAATGTTCTCAGACAGCGGCCTAATGTTCTCACACAGCCACTAAGGGATGTACAGCGGCCTAAGGTTCTCATACAGCCACTAAGGGATGTACAGCGGCCTAATGTTCTCATACAGAGGCCTAATGTTTTCACACAGCCACTAAGGGATGTACAGCGGCCTAATGTTCTCACACAGCGGCCTAATGTTCTCAGACAGCGGCCTAATGTTCTCACACAGCCACTAAGGGATGAACAGCGGCATAATGTTCTCATACAGCGGCCTAATGTTCTCACACAGCCACTAAGGGATGTACAGCGGCCAAATGTTCTCATACAGCCACTAAGGGATGTACAGCGACCTAATGTTCTCACACAGCGGCCTAATGTTCTCATACAGCCACTAAGGGATGTACAGCGGCCTAATGTTCTCACACAGCGGCCTAATGTTCTCATACAGCCACTAAGGGATGTACAGCGACCTAATGTTCTCATAGAGCGGCCTAATGTTCTCACACAGCCACTAAGGGATGTACAGCGGCCTAATGTTCTCATACAGCGGCCTAATGTTCTCACACAGCCACTAAGGGATGCACAGCGGCCTAATGTTCTCATACAGCGGCCTAATGTTCTCACACAGCCACTAAGGGATGTACAGCGGCCTAATGTTCTCACACAGCCACTAAGGGATGCACAGCGGCCTAATGTTCTCATACAGCCACTAAGGGATGCACAGTGGCCTAATGTTCTCATACAGCCACTAAGGGATGCACAGCGGCCTAATGTTCTCATACAGCGGCCTAATTTTCTCACACAGCCACTAAGGGATGTACAGCGGCCTAATGTTCTCATAGAGCGGCCTAATGTTCTCACACAGCCACTAAGGGATGTACAGCGGCCTAATGTTCTCACACAGCCACTTTGGGATGTACAGCGGCCTAATGTTCTCACACAGCCACTAAGGTATGTACAGCGGCCTAATGTTCTCAAACAGCGGCCTAATGTTCTCATACAGAGGCCTAATGTCCTCACACAGCCACTAAGGGATGTACAGCGGCCTAATGTTCTCACACAGCCACTAAGGGATGTACAGCGGCCTAATGTTCTCACACAGCCACTAAGGTATGTACAGCGGCCTAATGTTCTCATACAGCGGCCTAATGTTCTCATACAGCGGCCTAATGTTCTCATACAGAGGCCTAATGTCCTCACACAGCCACTAAGGGATGTACAGCGGCCTAATGTTCTCATACAGCGGCCTAATGTTCTCACACAGCCACTAAGGGATGTACAGCGGCCTCATGTTCTCACACAGCCACTAAGGGATGTACAGCGGCCTAATGTTCTCATACAGCGGCCTAATGTTCTCATACAGAGGCCTAATGTCCTCACACAGCCACTAAGGGATGTACAGCGGCCTAATGTTCTCATGCAGCCACTAAGGGATGTACAGCGGCCTAATGTTCTCACACAGCCACTAAGGGATGTACAGTGGCCTAATGTTCTCATACAGCGGACTAATGTTCTCATACAGCGGCCTAATGTTCTCATACAGAGGCCTAATGTCCTCACACAGCCACTAAGGGATGTACAGCGGCCTAATGTTCTCATGCAGCCACTAAGGGATGTACAGCGCCCTAATGTTCTCACACAGCCACTAAGGGATGTACAGTGGCCTAATGTTCTCATACAGCGGCCTAATGTTCTCATACAGCGGCCTAATGTTCTCATACAGAGGCCTAATGACCTCACACAGCCACTAAGGGATGTACAGCGGCCTAATGTTCTCATGCAGCCACTAAGGGATGTACAGCGCCCTAATGTTCTCATACAGCGGCCTAATGTTCTCATACAGCCACTAAGGGATGTACAGCGGCCTCATGTTCTCACACAGCCACTAAGGGATGTACAGCGGCCTAATGTTCTCACACAGCCACTAAGGGATGCACAGCGGCCTAATGTTCTCATACAGCCACTAAGGGATGTACAGCGGCCTAATGTTCTCAGACAGCGGCCTAATGTTCTCACACAGCCACTAAGGGATGTACAGCGGCCTAATGTACTCACACAGCCACTAAGGGATGCACAGCTGCCTAATGTTCTCATACAGCCACTAAGGGATGCACAGCGGCCTAATGTTCTCATACAGCCACTAAGGGATGCACAGCGGCCTAATGTTCTCATACAGCCACTAAGGGATGTACAGCGGCCTAATGTTCTCATACAGCGGCCTAATGTTCTCACACAGCCACTAAGGGATGTAGAGTGGCCTAATGTTCCCACACAGTGGCCTAATGTTCTCACACAGCCACTAAGGGATGTACAGCGGCCTAATGTTCTCATACAGCCACTAAGGGATGCACAGCGGCCTAATGGTCTCATACAGCGGCCTAATGTTCTCACACAGCGGCCTAATGTTCTCATACAGCCACTAAGGGATGTACAGCGGCCTAATGTTCTCACACAGCCACTAAGGGATGTACAGCGGCCTAATGTTCTCACACAGCCACTAAGGGATGTACAGCGGCCTAATGTTCTCACACAGCGGCCTAATGTTCTCACACAGCGGCCTAATGTTCTCACACAGCGGCCTAACGTTCTCACACGGCGGCCTAATGTTCTCACACAGCCACTAAGGGATGCACAGCGGCCTAATGTTCTCATACAGCAGCCTAATGTTCTCACACAGCGGCCTAATGTTCTCACACAGCGGCCTAATGTTCTCACACAGCGGCCTAATGTTCTCACACAGCGGCCTAATGTTCTCACACAACGGCCTACTGTTCTCACACAGCGGCCTAATGTTCTCATACAGCGGCCTAATGTTCTCACACAGCCACTAAGGGATATACAGCGGCCTAATGTACTCACACAGCCACTAAGGGACGCACAGCTGCCTAATGTTCTCATACAGCCACTAAGGGATGCACAGCGGCCTAATGTTCTCATACAGCCACTAAGGGATGCACAGCTGCCTAATGTTCTCACACAGCCACTAAGGGATATACAGCGGCCTAATGTACTCACACAGCCACTAAGGGACGCACAGCTGCCTAATGTTCTCATACAGCCACTAAGGGATGTACAGCAGCCTAATGTTCTCATACAGCGGCCTAATGTTCTCACACAGCCACTAAGGGATGTAGAGCGGCCTAATGTTCTCACACAGTGGCCTAATGTTCTCATACAGCCACTAAGGGATGTACAGAGGCCTAATGTTCTCATACAGCCACTAAGGGATGCACAGCGGCCTAATGGTCTCATACAGCGGCCTAATGTTCTCACACAGCGGCCTAATGTTCTCATACAGCCACTAAGGGATGTACAGCGGCCTAATGTTCTCATACAGCGGCCTAATGTTCTCACACAGCCACTAAGGAATGTAGAGCGGCCTAATGTTCTCACACAGTGGCCTAATGTTCTCATACAGCCACTATGGGATGTACAGAGGCCTAATGTTCTCATACAGCCACTAAGGGATGCACAGCGGCCTAATCGTCTCATACAGCGGCCTAATGTTCTCACACAGCGGCCTAATGTTCTCATACAGCCACTAAGGGATGTACAGCGGCCTAATGTTCTCACACAACCACTAAGGGATGTACAGCGGCCTAATGTTCTCACACAGCCACTAAGGGATGTACAGCGGCCTAATGTTCTCACACAGCGGCCTAATGTTCTCACACAGCGGCCTAATGTTCTCACACGGCGGCCTAATGTTCTCACACAACGGCCTAATGTTCTCACACAGCGGCCTAATGTTCTCACACAGCGGCCTAATGTTCTCACACAGCGGCCTAATGTTCTCACACAACGGCCTAATGTTCTCACACAGGGGCCCAGGTTTTGCAGTTCTTTAGAACATCCGCTATCTGGATTTGGGTGAAGGAGAAATGGGGAGGCTTGGGTGAAGGAGAAATGGGGAGGCTTGGGTGAAGGAGAAATGGGGAGGCTTGGGTGAGTTGCTCTGGGGAGTGCAGGGATGTTGAATGGGGTAGGGGTAGCCAGGTGGAAAGCATGGCCAGCCGTAGAAAAATGCTTCTTGAAATTCTCGCAGTGGGCAGCTGAAAGGAGATGCTCTTATTCCCCATGGACTTTACAATGTCCCAGAACATTTTTGAGTTTGTGCTACCTGATGCAAATTTCTGTTTGAAAAAGTTTGCCTTACTGCCTGTGTATATTTGTTCCTGACTTCCCTGAAAAGTTGCATATCACGGGGGCTATTCAATATTGTAGCCCAAGTAGTGGCTGATGGACCTCTTTGGCTAGCCGGGAGATGGGCCTGTCTATCATAATAAAATAGGGACAGTAGATCTCGCAGGTCTGTCATAATATGATATAGAGACAGTAGATCAAGCTGGTCTGTCGTAATATTATAGAAACAGTAGAGCTACCTGGTCTGTCATAATATATTAGAGACAGTAGATCTAGCTTGTCTGTCATAATATATTAGAGACAGTAGATCTAGCTGGTCTGTCACAATATAATAGAGACAGTAGATCTAGCTGGTCTGTCATTATATATTAGAGACAGAAGATCTAGCTGGTCTGTCATACTGTAATAGAGACAGTAGATCTAGCAGGTCTGTTATAGTATATTTGAGACAGTAGATCTAGCTGGTCTGTAATAAAATAAAAGAGACCGTAGATCTAGCTGGTCTGTCTTTATATAATAGAGACAGTAGATCTAGCTGGTCTGTAATAAAATAAAAGAGACATTAGATCTAGCTGGTCTGTCTTAATATAATAGAGACAGTAGATCTAGCTGGTCTGTCATAATATAATAGAGACGATAGATCTAGCTGGTCTGTCATTATATAATAGAGACAGTAGATATAGCTGGCCTGTCATAATATAACAGAGAAAGTAGATTAAGCTGGTCTTTCTTAATATAATAGAGACAGTAGATTTAGCTGCTCTGTCAAAATATAATAGAGACAGTAGATATAGCTGATCTGTCATAATATAATAGAGGCAGTAGATCTAGCTGGTCTGTCATAATATAATAGAGAAAGTAGATCTAGCTGGTCTGTCATAATATAATAGAGAAAGTAGATCCAGCTGGACTCTCATAATATAATACAGAAAGTTGATCTCGCTGGTCTGTCTTAATATAATATAGACAGTAGGTCTAGCTGGTCTGTCATTATATAATAGAGACAGTCGATCTAGCAGGTCTGTTATAGTACATTTGAGACAGTAGACCTAGCTGGTCTGTCATAATATAATAAAGACAGTAGATCTAGCTGGTGTGTCATAATATATTAGAGACAGTAGATCTAGCTGGTCTGTCATAATATATTAGAGGCAGTATATCTAGCTGGTCTGTCATAATAAAATAGAGACAGTAGATCTAGCTGGTCTGTCATACTATAATAGACAGTAGATCTAGCTGGTCTGTCATACTATAATTGAGACAGTAGATCTAGCTGGTCTGTCATAATATAATGAAGACAGTAGATCCAGCTGTTGCGTCATAATATATTAGAGACAGTAGATCTAGCTGGTCTGTCATAATAAAATAGAGACAGTAGATATTGCTGGTCTGTCACAATATAATGAAGACAGTAAATCTAGCTGGTCTGTCACAATATAATGAAGACAGTAGATCTAGCTGGTCTGTCACAATATAATGAAGACAGTAGATCCAGCTGTTGCGTCATAATATATTAGAGACAGTAGATCTAGCTGGTCTGTCATAATAAAATAGAGACAGTAGATATTACTGGTCTGTCACAATATAATGAAGACAGTAGATCTAGCTGTTGTGTCATAATATATTAGAGACAGTAGATCTAGCTGGTCTGTCATAATAAAATAGAGACAGTAGATCGAGATGGTCTGTCATAATATAATAGAGAAAGTAGATCTAGCTGGTGTCTCTTAATATAATAGAGACAGTAGATCTAGCTGCTCTGTCATAATATAATAGAGACATTAGATCTAGCTGGTCTGTAATAAAATAAAAGAGACCGTAGATCTAGCTGGTCTGTCATAATATAATAGAGACAGTAGATCTAGCTGGTCTGTCATAATATAATAGAGACAGTAGATCTAGCTGGTCTGTCATAATATAATAGAGACAGTTGATCTAGCTGGTCTGTCATAATATAATAGAGACAGTAGATATAGCTGGTCTGTCTTAATATAATAGAGACAGTAGATATAGCTGCTTTGTCATAATATAATAGAGTCAGTAGATATTGCTGGACTGTCATAATATAATAGAGGCAGTAGATTTAGCTGGTCTGTCATAATATAATAGAGAAAGTGGATCTAGCTGGTCTGTCATAGTATAATAGAGACAGTCGATCTAGCTGGTCTGTCTTAATATAATAGAGACAGTAGATTTAGCTGCTCTGTCAAAATATAATAGAGACAGTAGATATAGCTGGTCTGTCTTAATATATTAGAGACAGTAGATATCGCTGGTCTGTCATAATATAACAGAGACAGTAGATCTAGCTGGTCTGTCATAAAATAATAGAGACAGTAGATATTGCTGCTCTGTCATAATATAAAAGAGTCAGTAGATATTGCTGGTCTGTCATGATATAATAGAGGCAGTAGATCTTGCTGGTGTGTCATAATATAATAGAGACGGTAGATCTAGCTGGTCTGTCATAATATAATAGAGACGGTAGATATAGCTGGTCTGTCATACTATAATAGAGACAGTAGATCTTGCTGGTCTTTCTTAATATAATAGAGACAGTAGATTTAGCTGCTCTGTCAAAATATAATATAGACAGTAGATATAGCTGATCTGTCATAATATAATAGAGACAGTAGATATCGCTGGTCTGTCATAATATAATAGAGACAGTAGATATTGCTGGTCTGTCACAATATAATGAAGACAGTAGATCTAGCTGGTCTGTCATAATATATTAGAGACAGTAGATCTAGCTGGTCTGTCATAATAAAATAGAGACAGTAGATCTAGCTGGTCTGTCATAATATATTAGAGACAGTAGATCTAGCTGGTCTGTCATAATATATTAGAGACAGTAGATCTAGCTGGTCTGTAATAAAATAAAAGAGACTGGAGATCTAGCTGGTCTGTCTTAATATAATAGAGACAGTAGATCTAGCTGGTCTGTCATAATATAATAGAGACAGTAGATATAGCTGCTCTGTCATAATATAATACAGTCAGTAGATATTGCTGGTCTGTCATAATATAATAGAGACAGTAGATCTAGCTTGTCTGTCATAAAAAAATAGAGACAGTATATCTAGCTTGTCTGGCATAATATAATAGAGACAGTATATCTAGCTGGTCTGTCATACTATAATAGAGACAGTAGATCAAGCTGGTCTGTCATAACATAATAGAGACAGTAGATATTGCTGGTCTGTCACAATATAATGAACACAGTAGATCTAGCTGTTGTGTCATAATATATTAGAGACAGTAGATCTAGCTGGTCTGTCATAATAAAATAGAGACAGTAGATCGAGCTGATCTGTCATAATATATTAGAGGCAGTATATCTAGCTGGTCTGTCATAATATATTAGAGACAGTAGATCTAGCTGGTCTGTAATAAAATAAAAGAGACTGGAGATCTAGCTGGTCTGTCTTAATATAATAGAGACAGTAGATCTAGCTGCTCTGTCATAATATAATAGAGACATTATATATAGCTGGTCTGTCATAATATAATAGAGACAGTAGATCTAGCTGGTCTGTCTTAATATAATAGAGACAGTAGATCTCACTGGTCTGTCATAATATAATAGAGACGGTAGATCTAGCTGGTCTGTCATACTATAATAGAGACATTAGATCTAGCTGGTCTGTCATTATATAATAGAGATGGTTGATCGAGCTGGTCTGTCATTATATAACAGAGAAAGTAGATCTATCTGGTCTGTCATAGAGACAGTTGATCTAGCTGGTCTGTCATAACATAATAGAGACAGTAGATATTGCTGGTCTGTCACAATATAATGAAGACAGTAGATCTTGCTGGTGTGTATTAATAAAATAGAGACAGTAGATCTAGCTGGTAAGTCATAATATATTAGAGCCAGTAGATCTAGCTGGTCTGTCATAATATATTAGAGACAGTAGACCTAGCTGGTCTGTCATAATATAATAGAGACAGTAGATATAGCTGCTCTGTCATAATATAATAGAGACAGTATATCTAGCTGTTCTGTCGTAATATAATAGAGACAGTAGATATAGCTGCTCTGTCATAATATAATAGAGACAGTATATCTAGAGACACTAGGTCTAGCAAGGCTAGCTCCAGGCTAATTGGTTATTGCGTCGGGACAGCGACGTTAGCCAGGAGTGGCCACTCAAATAGCAGCTAGCTAGTTCCGAGGATCCAGGTGAAGAAGAAAAAAATTTCAGAGCTTGCGGTAGGAATCCGGAGATATGGAGAAAAATAAGTCAGATTTAATCTGGTTTGAGTCGCGCTGTGCAGGCTGGCGAGAGTTGTCCATGCTAGAGGTGGCCAATGACCGCTAGCAGTGGCTATCTGACTACTAGCTAGTAGCTAGTTAGCTGGCTAGCTTCTGTTGGGGTTCCGGTTCAGTCGACGGATCAGCAGGGCTCCGTATGGTGGGTATAGTGGCCAAAGAATTTGTCCGATGGGCCTCTTAAGCTAACAGTCCGATGTACTTTAGACAGCTAGCGGGCCGTGGCTAACTAGTAGCCAGTTAGCTGGTAGCCAGTTCGCTGGCTAGCCTTTGATGAGTTGATAAGTATAAAAATAGCAGATCCGTACCATATTGGGTGAGGCGGGTTGCAGGAGAGTATATTCAGTCCGTAGATAGAAAGTGATATTAAAATATTAAACATATATACGGAAAAAAAAACAAGGGAAAACTGTTTTCAAGGGATGGGAAGGGAGAAGACAAAAACACAAGTCCGACTGCTACGCCATCTTGAAAAGTGATATGTTACATCACCAACCTTTACAACAAACATCCATGACCCACCACCCATCATGTCATCTGATCAGTCCAGCAATCAGTGGGCTAGAAGATAACCAAAAATGACATTTTACAAGATGTCAATAGCCTATTTATTTATATGCTCAATTCTTGTAGGCTGCTAGCCTCGTACAAACCATCCTGATCTCGCCAGCTTTCATTCTTTTTCAAATCAAATCAAATGTTATTTGTCACATTTCACCTTACAGTGAAATGCTTACTTAAAAGCCCTTAACCAACAATGCACTTAAGAAAAAAAGTGTCAAGAAAGTATTTACTCAAATAAACTGAAGTAAAAAATAAATAAAAAATAATAAAATGTTTATACAGCTGCACCATCGAGAGCATCCTGACTGGTTGCATCACCGCCTGCTCGGCCTCCTTGCCGCAAGGCACTACAGAGGGTAGTGCATACGGCCCAGTACATCACTGGGGCCAAGCTTCCTGCCATCCAGGACCTCTATACCAGGCAGTGTCAGAGGAAGGCCCTAAAAATATCCAAAGACTCCAACCACCCTAGTCATAGACTGTTATTTCTGCTACCATACGGCAAGCGGTACCGGAGCGCCAAGTCTCGGTCCAAAAGGCTTCTTAACAACTTCTACCCCCAAGCCACAAGACTTCTGAACAGCTAATCAAATGACTATTTGCATTATCTGACTAGTTGCAATATCCACCCACCCTCATTTTTACACTGCTGCTACTCTTTGTTTATTATCCATGCATAGTCACTTTACCTCTACCTACATGTACATATTACCTCAATACCTTGACTAACCTGTGTGCCTGCACATTGACTCTGTACCGGTAAACCCTGTATATAGCTTCACTACTGTTATTCTATTGTTGCTCCTTAAATAGATAACTTTTTGAGGATCTGAGGACCCATGCCAAATCTGTTCAGTCTCCTGAGGAGGAATAGGCTTTGTTGTGCCCTCTTCACGACTGTCTTGGTGTGTTTGGACCATGTTAGTTTGAACTTGAAGCTCTCAACCTGCTCCACTACAGCCCCGTCAATGAGATGGGGACGTGCTCGGTCCTCCTTTCCCTGTAGTCCACAATCTTCTCTTTTGTCTTGATCATGTTGAGGGAGAGGTTGTTATCCTGGCACCACACTGCCAGGTCTCTGACATCCTCGCTATAGGCTGTCTCATCGTTGTCAGTGAATAGGCCTACCACTGTTGTGACGTCTGCAAACTTAATGTTGGTGTTGGAGTCGTGCTTGGCCATGCAGTCATAGGTGAACAGGGAGTACAGGTGAGCTGTAGTCAATGAATAGCATTCTCATGTAGGTGTTCCTTTTGTCCAGATGGGAAAGGGCAGAGTGGAGTGCAATAGAGATTGCATCATCTGTGGATCTGTTGGGGCGGTATGCAAATTGGAGTGGGTCTAGGGTTTCTGGAATAATGGTGTTGATGTTAGCCATGACCAGCCTTTCAAAGCACTTCATGGCTACAGAAGTGAGTGCTATGGGTCGGTAGTAATTTAGGCAGGTTACCTTGGTGTTCTTGGGCACAGGGACTATGGTGGTCTGCTGAGACATGTTGGTATTACAGACTCGGTCAGGGACAGGTTGAAAATGTCAGTGAAGACACTTGCCAGTTGGTCAGCGCATTCTTGGAGTACACGTCCTGCTAAACCGTCTGGCCCAGCGGCCTTGTAATTGTTGAGTACACGTCCTGGTTATCCTTCTGGCCCTGTGGTGAATGTTGACCTGTTTAAAGGTCTTACTCACATTGGCTACGGAGAGCGTGATCACACACTCGTCTGGAGCAGCTGATGCTCTCATGCATGCTTCAGTGTTGCTTGCCTCGAAGCGAGCATAGAAGTTATTTAGCTCGTCTGGTAGGCTCGTGTCCCTGGGCAACCCACAGCTGTGCGTCCCTTTCTAGTCCGTAAGTAGTCTGCATACCCTACCACATCTGACGAGTGTCGGAGTAAGTGTAGTACGATTCAATCTTAGTCCTGTATTGACGCTTTGCCTGTTTGATGGTTCGTCGGAGGGCATAGGGGGATTCCTTATAAGCGTCTGGATCCTTGAAAGCGGCAGCTCTACACTTTAGCTCAGTGCGGATGTTGCCTGTAATCCATGGCTTCTGGTTGGGGTATGTACGTACGGTCACTGTGGGGATGACGTCATCGATGCACTTATTGATGAAGCCAGTGACTGATGTGGTGTACTCCTCAATGCCATCGGAAGAATCCCGGAACATATTCCAATTTGTGCTAGCAAAACAGTCCTGTATCTTAGCATCTGCTTCATCTGACCACTTCCTTATTGAGCGAGTCACTGGTACTTCCTGCTTTAGTTTTTGCTTGTAAGTAGGAATCCGGAAGATGGAGTTATGGTCAGATTTGCCTCTGTGTGTGAAGTAAAGGTGGTCTAGAGTTTTTTTTCCCCCTCTGGTAACACATTTAACATGTTGGTAGCAATTAGGTAAAACGGATTTATGTTTCCCTGCATTAAAGTCCCCGGACACTAGGAGCGCCGCCTCTGGATGAGCAATATCTTGTTTGCTTTAGGCCTTATACAGCTTGTTGAGTGCCGTCTTAGTTCCAGCATCAGTCTGTGGTAGTATGTAGACAGCTACGAGAAATATAGGTAAATAGTGTGGTCTACAGCTTATCATGAGATACTCTACCTCAGTTGAGCAGCACCTCAAAACTTCCTTAATATTAGATTTTGTGCACCAGCTGTTATTTACAAATAGACACAGACCACCACTCCTTTTCTTACCGGAGGCAGCTGTTCTGTCTTGCCGATGGACCAACAACACAGCCAGCTGTATGTTAGCCATGTCGTCATTCAGCCACGACTCAGTGAAACATAAGATATTACAGTTTTTATTGTCCAGTTGGTAGGATAGTATTGATCACAGCTCATCCATTTAGTTATCCAATGATTGCACATTGGCTAATAGGACTGACGGTAGAGGGGGATTACTCAATCGCCGTTGGATCCTTACAAGGCACGCCGACCTACGTCCCCGATATCTCTGTCTTTTCTTCCTGAGAATGACGGTGTTCTGGGCCTTGTTGGGTGTCTGAGGTAAATCCTTTGCATCCGACTCATTAAAGAAAAAATATTCTTCCAGTACGAGGTGAGTAATCGCTGTCCTGATATCCAGAAGCTCTTTGTCCAGTACGAGGTGAGTAATCGCTGTCCTGATATCCAGAAGCTCTTTGTCCAGTACGAGGTGAGTGATAGCTGTCCTGATATCCAGAAGCTCTTTGTCCAGTACGAGGTGAGTAATCGCTGTCCTGATATCCAGAAGCTCTTTGTCCAGTACGAGGTGAGTAATCGCTGTCCTGATATCCAGAAGCTCTTTGTCCAGTACGAGGTGAGTAATCGCTGTCCTGACATCCAGAAGCTCTTTGTCCAGTACGAGGTGAGTAATCGCTGTCCTGATATCCAGAAGCTCTTTGTCCAGTACGAGTGAGTAATCGCTCTTTTGTCCATCGCTGTCCTGATATCCAGAAGCTCTTTGTCCAGTACGAGGTGAGTAATCGCTGTCCTGATATCCAGAAGCTCTTTGTCCAGTACGAGGTGAGTAATCGCTGTCCTGATATCCAGAAGCTCTTTGTCCAGTACGAGGTGAGTCATCTCTGTCCTGATATCCAGAAGCTCTTTGTCCAGTACGAGGTGAGTCATCGGTGTCCTGATATCCAGAAGATCTTTGTCCAGTACGAGGTGAATCATCGCTGTCCTGATATCCAGAAGCTCTTTATCCAGTACGAGGTGAGTCATCGCTGTCCTCACATCCAGAAGCTCTTTGTCCAGTACGAGGTGAGTAATCGCTGTCCTGATATCCAGAAGCTCTTTGTCCAGTACGAGGTGAGTAATCGCTGTCCTGATATCCAGAAGCTCTTTGTCCAGTACGAGGTGAGTAATCGCTGTCCTGATATCCAGAAGATCTTTGTCAAGTACGAGGTGAGTAATCGCTGTCCTGATATCCAGAAGCTTTTTTCAGTCATAAGAGACGGAGGCAGAAATATTACGTACAAAATAAGTTACAAATAACGCAATAAACACACAATAGCACAATTGGTTAGGAGCCCGTAAACAAAATGTAAGCTAGCGAGATCAGGATAGTTCATACAAGGCTAGTAGGTTGTTGTTTTGTTTATTATCCCATGAAACAGTAGTCCTACATCACTACTGCTAGGCCTATTAGACTAGGCAACACTTGAAAACAAAAGAAAGAAAGAAAGAAAAGAAGGTGGAATCTTTTCTGGGAAGACATCTTGGATATGCTACCACAATGATATGCAAATGCACGTGGTGCCGCTTACTAACAATAAACTGAAGTACATTTCTCCAACCGCGAGAGAAGTTGATCTTCATTATCCTCAGTCTTGAACCCGGACAGTTCTAGTGCGGACCCCTAGTTCATTGAAAAGCGACATTGTTTCTTTAAGATTCGACTTTCAGCCATCAGCGGGTCTGTCTGTTCATTGTTGGAGAGAGAGAGAAAGAGACAGCGAGTTGAGATCGATATACGGGGGCTGAGGACAAGTCGTGCATAATATCATCGAGCAGCTGGGGTGGAAAGCCGCACATAACCCCGGTATTGAGCACACATCCTACCAGAGACAACATGGGTAAGTCGTCTACATTTGTTATGGTACCTCTAAATGGCTATTAATAGCCAACCAACCACAAACCAAACTGTACATTTTCGTTGGTATTCTTTGAATGATTTTTGAATTATATTATATTATGGCTGGCATGAAAAGTGCTGATAAGTGATTTGTTTAATGCTTTCGAGAGGTACAAACTAGCCTACTTTTCAGAAGTGCATTGTCTTTCACTTACAATGTCTTCATTTTTACCAACCCAATGTGTTCTAAGTGCTATTGGTTTTAGGAAAGTAGCAAGTGAATTAATTATAGGCCACTTTGCAACAATTTGAACACTAATGGGCTTCAGTTCCTGTTTCACTCGCTTTTCGGGCATAAAGTTCTGTGATGTCCATGAGAAGTTGTTTGAGGTCCCTAATAGGTCCGTATCTTTATTAGTATAGTTCCTCTCTGCAGTTCTCGAGAGGGGACTTTTGAGGCTAGAATTGTGCAAATAGAGAAGTGGAACTGTTTTAAACTAGGTAGAAAACCACTGCACCTGTTGCTGGGTGACTATGCTATTTTCCTTCCTATGTGTATGATAAGTACTGCTATTTTGTCTAAATAACAAAATTGCTTGAACATAGGTGTTGAGACTTGAAAAGTCAAGTGCTGAATATTAAGTCATGTTACTGAAGAGGCTTTTCGGCGGTGTGTTTGTAAAAGGCGCTTCATGGTCAATCTTACGTCTGCATTGGCCGTGAAGCATTTAAAGTGATACGGCCTCTGCAGAAGGCAGGACATTTATACTTCTTGTGCTTCGCGGAGCTGTTGTCAAGGAAGTGAGTTTGTTGTTTATACAGGACGTCCCGCCATCACCCACCGCCAACTAATCATGTCAATGCGGAACTATATGGAGCCCTCCGCATTGTTACAACATTTGAGAGGAGCAAGGTGATGCGGTCCAAAGCTCAATTTGGCTTCTGCGTGCTTCTGATGTCTCCGTAATTGCAGCACACCATTTATACAGAGTCTCCGACCACATTTTCCAATCAACCATAAATTGGCTCTTAGTCCGTGTTCTTTCATTGGCAAACTTTTTAATTGGTATGAAACTCATTTCCACACTGGAGTGATTATGCAACCTGGAAGACCACCTGATCTCTCTCTCACACACACACACACACACACACACACACACACACACACACACACACACACACACACACACACACACAACACACACACAAACAAAACCCTGGAGTCACGGAGTGCATGTGCATGGTGCCCCTTCCTGCCATCTGTGCCAACTGTAATAATGGTACCAGCTCCAGCCAGTCTTCTGAGGGAGAGCGTGATCTCCCCCTGCCATTCCCCACTTCCACCACGGACTATTGGATATCCCTCTGGTTGTCACAAGCCTCCTTCTGCTCCTATAAACCCCAGTGTGGGTGCTGGAGGTGGCTCTGGCTATTGTTTGCTTGACATTGGTGGCCCTTGTCTTCCCACACTGCACCGGGACAAAGAACATTGTCTCTGCAGTCACACAAGCAGCCTCTCTCTTTCTTAGTCTGTTTCTCTGTCCTCCCTCTTTTCTCCCACTCTCCATGGTTTGAGCGCCGATTGGAGCCAGGGTTAGTGCTGGGATTGGGACAGACAGATCCTCACATCCTAAGGGCCCATTCACAGCACATGACTCTGGGGAAGAATGCCCGTAGCTAGTTGACAGACTGAACACTACTGTGCATAGGGAACAGAGCAGTCCAAAGCCACAAAGAGTAACCCAGGGATGAGAGATTTTACGACCACAGCTGGATAGTGTAATAACTGTGGCCAGATCCTTACAGTATACAGTTGTTTATCCATCCATTTAGTCACAGTGACGTGTGTTCATTACCACTCCCTTGGTGGTTGCCCTATGCTTCTCTAGAGGTAACCCATACATAACCCTACATTAACCCCTATGTCGTTATGTCCTGTCCTATAGGTTGTTATGACTGCTGTATGAAGTGCCTGGGAGGGGTTCCATATTGCTCCCTGGTGGCCACTCTGCTGTGTTTCTCAGGGATCGCTCTGTTCTGTGGCTGTGGTCACCAGGCCCTCACTGAGACGGAGAGACTCATCGAGACATACTTCGCCCGTAACCTACAGGACTACATTACCCTGGCCTACCTGTGAGTGGCTCAAAGGCTACTGCTTTATCCCTAAACTACCCCCCTAGGAATACCTGCAACTGATTAGAATAGGGGTGGCCAAGACCTAGGCTTTGTTATAGCTGGGCTGGAACAAAAACCTCAATTGTTTTGGCGATCCAGGACCAGGATTGGCCTTGTTTACATGTCCCCTGAGTCTGCTGTATAAGTACATTGAACTAAACGGCAGACCTACTGTTAACGGTAGACCTCATGTTAACGGTAGACCTCATGTTAACGGTAGAGCTCATGTTAACGGTAGACCTCATGTTAACTTTAGAGCTCATGTTAACGATAGACCTACTGTTAACGGTAGACCTCATGTTAATGGTAGACCTCATGTTAACGGTAGACCTACTGTTAACGGTAGACCTCATGTTAACGGTAGACCTCATGTTAACGGTAGACCTCATGTTAACGGTAGAGCTCATGTTAACGGTAGACCTCATGTTAACTTTAGAGCTCATGTTAACGGTAGACCTACTGTTAACGGTAGACCTCATGTTAATGGTAGACCTCATGTTAACGGTAGACCTCATGTTAACGGTAGAGCTCATGTTAACGGTAGACCTCATGTTAACTTTAGAGCTCATGTTAACGATAGACCTACTGTTAACGGTAGACCTCATGTTAATGGTAGACCTCATGTTAACGGTAGACCTCATGTTAACGGTAGAGCTCATGTTAACGGTAGACCTCATGTTAACTTTAGAGCTCATGTTAACGGTAGACCTACTGTTAACGGTAGACCTCATGTTAACGGTAGACCTCATGTTAACGGTAGACCTCATGTTAACGGTAGAGCTCATGTTAACGGTAGACCTCATGTTAACTTTAGAGCTCATGTTAACGGTAGACCTACTGTTAACGGTAGACCTCATGTTAATGGTAGACCTCATGTTAACGGTAGACCTCATGTTAACGGTAGAGCTCATGTTAACGGTAGACCTCATGTTAACTTTAGAGCTCATGTTAACGATAGACCTACTGTTAACGGTAGACCTCATGTTAATGGTAGACCTCATGTTAACGGTAGACCTCATGTTAACGGTAGAGCTCATGTTAACGGTAGACCTCATGTTAACTTTAGAGCTCATGTTAACGGTAGACCTACTGTTAACGGTAGACCTCATGTTAACGGTAGACCTCATGTTAACGGTAGACCTCATGTTAACGGTAGAGCTCATGTTAACGGTAGACCTCATGTTAACTTTAGAGCTCATGTTAACGGTAGACCTACTGTTAACGGTAGACCTCATGTTAATGGTAGACCTCATGTTAACGGTAGACCTCATGTTAACGGTAGAGCTCATGTTAACGGTAGACCTCATGTTAACTTTAGACCTCATGTTAATGGTAGACCTCATGTTAACGGTAGACCTCATGTTAACGGTAGACCTCATGTTAACGGTAGACCTACTGTTAACGGTAGACCTCATGTTAACGGTAGACCTACTGTTAACGGTAGACCTCATGTTAACGGTAGAGCTCATGTTAACGGTAGACCTCATGTTAACGGTAGAGCTCATGTTAACGGTAGAGCTCATGTTAACGGTAGAGCTCATGTTAACGGTAGAGCTCATGTTAACGGTAGACCTCATGTTAATGGTAGACCTCATGTTAACGGTAGACCTACTGTTAACGGTAGACCTACTGTTAACGGTAGACCTCATGTTAACGGTAGACCTCATGTTAACGGTAGACCTACTGTTAACGGTAGACCTACTGTTAACGATAGACCTCATGTTAACGGTAGACCTCATGTTAACGGAAGACATCATGTTAACGATAGACCTCATGTTAACGGTAGACCTCATGTTAACGGTAGACCTCATGTTAACGGTAGAGCTCATGTTAACGGTAGACCTCATGTTAACGGTAGACCTCATGTTAACGGTAGACCTCATGTTAACGGTAGACCTCATGTTAACGGTAGACCTCATGTTAACGGTAGACCTCATGTTAACGGTAGACCTCATGTTAACGGTAGACCTCATGTTAACGGTAGACCTACTGTTAACGGTAGACCTCATGTTAACGGTAGACCTACTGTTAATGGTAGACCTCATGTTAACGGTAGACCTACTGTTAACGGTAGACCTCATGTTAACTTTAGAGCTCATGTTAACGGTAGACCTACTGTTAACGGTAGACCTCATGTTAACGGTAGACCTCATGTTAACGGTAGACCTCATGTTAACGGTAGAGCTCATGTTAACGGTAGACCTCATGTTAACTTTAGAGCTCATGTTAACGGTAGACCTACTGTTAACGGTAGACCTCATGTTAATGGTAGACCTCATGTTAACGGTAGACCTCATGTTAACGGTAGAGCTCATGTTAACGGTAGACCTCATGTTAACTTTAGACCTCATGTTAATGGTAGACCTCATGTTAACGGTAGACCTCATGTTAACGGTAGACCTCATGTTAACGGTAGACCTCATGTTAACGGTAGACCTACTGTTAACGGTAGACCTCATGTTAACGGTAGAGCTCATGTTAACGGTAGACCTCATGTTAACGGTAGAGCTCATGTTAACGGTAGAGCTCATGTTAACGGTAGAGCTCATGTTAACGGTAGAGCTCATGTTAACGGTAGAGCTCATGTTAACGGTAGACCTCATGTTAACGGTAGACCTCATGTTAACGGTAGACCTACTGTTAACGGTAGACCTCATGTTAACGGTAGACCTCATGTTAACGGAAGACATCATGTTAACGATAGACCTCATGTTAACGGTAGACCTCATGTTAACGGTAGACCTCATGTTAACGGTAGAGCTCATGTTAACGGTAGACCTCATGTTAACGGTAGACCTCATGTTAACGATAGACCTCATGTTAACGGTAGACCTACTGTTAACGGTAGACCTCATGTTAACGGTAGACCTACTGTTAATGGTAGACCTCATGTTAACGGTAGACCTCATGTTAACGGTAGACCTACTGTTAACGGTAGACCTACTGTTAACGGTAGACCTCATGTTAACGGTAGACCTCATGTTAACGGTAGACATCATGTAGATCTACTGTTAGTGATGTGTCCTAATACTTTTTTTCTCTCCTTCTCCCCTGCCCCTCCTCTTCCTTCTCCCCTGCCCCTCCTCTTCCTTCTCCCCTGCCCCTCCTCTTCCTTCTCCCCTGCCCCTCCTCTTCCTTCACCCCCTGCCCCTCCTCTTCCTTCAC
The DNA here is from genome assembly GCF_036934945.1 of Oncorhynchus masou masou. Taxonomy (NCBI): domain Eukaryota; kingdom Metazoa; phylum Chordata; class Actinopteri; order Salmoniformes; family Salmonidae; genus Oncorhynchus; species Oncorhynchus masou. The sequence goes on from NC_088220.1 coordinate 11,268,301, forward strand.
CCCCTGCCCCTCCTCTTCCTTCTCCCCTGGCCCTCCTCTTCCTTCACCCCCTGCCCCTCCTCTTCCTTCACCCCCTGCCCCTCCTCTTCCTTCACCCCCTGCCCCTCCTCTTCCTTCACCCCCTGCCCCTCCTCTTCCTTCACCCCTACCCCCTCCTCTTCCTTCACCCCTACCCCTCCTCTTCCTTCACCCCCTGGCCCTCCTCTTCCTTCACCCCCTGCCCCTCCTCTTCCTTCACCCCCTGGCCCTCCTCTTCCTTCACCCCCTGGACCCCTCCTCTTCCTTCACCCCTACCCCTCCTCTTCCTTCACCCCCCTGCCCCTCCTCTTCCTTATCCCCTGGACCCCTCCTCTTCCTTCACCCCCCTGCCCCTCCTCTTCCTTCTCCCCTGCCCCTCCTCTCCCCCTGCCCCTCCTCTTCCTTCTGCCCTGCCCCTCCTAACTTCCTTCACCCCCCCCTGCCCCTCCTCTTCCTTCTCCCCTGCCCCTCCTCTCCCCCTGCCCCTCCACTTCCTTCACCCCCCTGCCCCTCCTAACAGGGGTTCCTTCCTTCTCCCCTGCCCCTCCTCTTCCTTCTCCCCCCTGCCCCTCCTGGAGGTCCTTCTCCCCCCTGCCCCTCCTCTTCCTTCTCCCCACCCCTCATCTTCCTTCTCCCCCTGCCACCACCTCTTCCTTCACCCCCTGCCCCTCTTCTTCCTTCTCCCCTGCCCCTCCTCTTCCTTCACCCCACTGCCCCTCCTCTTCCTTCACCCCCCTGCCCCTCCTCTTCCTTCTCCCCTGCCCCTCCTCTTCCTTCTCCCCTGCCACTCCTCTTCCTTCACCCCCCTGCCCCCCCTCTTCCTTCACTCCACTGCCCCCCCCTCTTCCTTCACCCCACTGCCCCTCGTCTTCCTTCACCCTCCCGCCCCTCCTCTTTCTTCACCCTCCTCTTCCTTCACCCTCCTGCCCCACCTCTTCTGCTCTTCCAACATAGTATCCAGTACTTCCAGTATGTTATCTATGGCTTGGCTTCATTCTTCTTCCTCTACTGCATCGTACTGCTGGCGGAGGGATTCTACACAACCAGCGCCGCGAAGCAGACCTTCGGAGAGTTCAGGAGCACCCTGTGTGGACGCTGTCTTAGTAGCACGGTGAGAGAGTGGGAGAAATGGTGGAGGTGTGATGGTAACAGGCTGTGGTGGAGGGGTGATGGTGACAGGCTGTGGTGGAGGGGTGATGGTGACAGGCTGGGGTGGAGGGGTGATGGTAACAGGGTGGGGTGGAGGGGTGATGGTAACAGGGTGGAGGGGTGATGGTAACAGGCTGTGGTGGAGGGGTGATGGTAACAGGGTGGAGGGGTGATGGTAACAGGCTGTGGTGGAACAGGGTGGAGGGGTGATGGTAACTGGGTGGAGGGGTGATGGTAACAGGGTGGAGGGGTGATGGTAACAGGGTGGAGGGGTGATGGTAACAGGGTGGAGGGGTGATGGTAACAGGGGGAGGTGGGGGGTGAGGCTGGAGGGGTGATGATGGTAACAGGGTGGAGGGTGGGGTGGAGGGGTGATGGTAACAGGGTGGGGTGGAGGGGTGATGGTAACAGGGTGGGGTGGAGGGGTGATGGTAACAGGGTGGAGGGGTGATGGTGACAGGGTGTGGTGGAGGGGTGATGGTAACAGGCTGGGGTGGAGGGGTGATGGTAACAGGGTAGAGGGGTGATGGTAACAGGGTGGAGGGGTGATGGTAACAGGGTGGAGGGGTGATGGAAACAGGGTGGAGGGGTGATGGAAACAGGCTGGGGTAGAGGGGTGATGGTAACAGGGTAGAGGGGTGATGGTAACAGGGTGGAGGGGTGATGGTAACAGGCTGGGGTAGAGGGGTGATGGTAACAGGGTAGAGGGGTGATGGTAACAGGGTGGAGGGGTGATGGTAACAGGGTGGAGGGGTGATGGAAACAGGGTGGAGGGGTGATGGAAACAGGCTGGGGTAGAGGGGTGATGGTAACAGGGTAGAGGGGTGATGGTAACAGGCTGGGGTAGAGGGGTGATGGTAACAGGGTAGAGGGGTGATGGTAACAGGGTGGAGGGGTGATGGTAACAGGGTGGAGGGGTGATGGTAACAGGGTGGAGGGGTGATGGAAACAGGGTGGAGGGGTGATGGAAACAGGGTGGAGGGGTGATGGTGACAGGCTGGGGTGGAGGGGTGATGGTAACAGGGTGGAGGGGTGATGGTAACAGGGTGGAGGGGTGATGGAAACAGGGTGGAGGGGTGATGGAAACAGGGTGGAGGGGTGATGGTAACAGGCTGGGGTGGAGGGGTGATGGTAACAAGCTGGAGGGGTGATGGTAACAGGGTGGAGGGGTGATGATAACAGGGTGGGGTGGAGGGGTGATGGTAACAGGGTGGAGGGGTGATGGTAACAGGCTGGGGTGGAGGGGTGATGGTAACAGGGTGGAGGGGTGATGGTAACAGGCTGGGGTGGAGGGGTGATGGTAACAGGGTGGAGGGGTGATGGTAACAGGCTGGGGTGGAGGGGTGATGGTAACAGGATGGAGGGGTGATGGTAACAGGATGGGGTGGAGGGGTGATGGTAACAGGGTGGAGAGGTGATGGTAACAGGGTGGAGGGGTGATGGTAACAGTAACAGGGTGGAGGGGTGATGGTAACAGGATGGGGTGGAGGGGTGATGGTAACAGGCTGGGGTGGAGGGGTGATGGTAACAGGGTGGTGTGGAGGGGTGATGGTAACAGGGTGGAGGGGTGATGGAAACAGGGTGGAGGGGTGATGGTAACAGGCTGGGGTGGAGGGGTGATGGTAACAGGGTGGAGAGGTGATGGTAACAGGGTGGAGGGGTGATGGTAACAGGGTGGAGGGGTGATGGTAACAGGATGGGGTGGAGGGGTGATGGTAACAGGGTGGAGGGGTGATGGTAACAGGCTGGGGTGGAGGGGTGATGGTAACAGGGTGGAGGGGTGATGGTAACAGGGTGGGGTGGAGGGGTGATGGTAACAGGATGGGGTGGAGGGGTGATGGTAACAGGATGGGGTGGAGGGGTGATGGTAACAGGGTGGGGTGGAGGGGTGATGGTAACAGGGTGGAGGGGTGATGGTAACAGGGTGGAGGGGTGATGGTAACAGGGTGGGGTGGAGGGTGATGGTGGAGGGTGGGTAACAGGATGGGGTGGAGGGTGGGTGGAGGGGTGATGGTAGCAGGGTGGGGTGGAGGGGTGATGGTAACAGGGTGGAGGGGTGATGGAAACAGGGTGGAGGGGTGATGGAAACAGGGTGGAGGGGTGATGGTAACAGGCTGGGGTGGAGGGGTGATGGTAACAGGGTGGAGGGGTGATGGTGACAGGGTGGTGGGGTGATGGTAGCAGGGTGGTGTGGAACAGGGGTGATGGTAACAGGCTGGAGGGGTGATGGTAACAGGGTGGAGGGGTGATGGTGACAGGGTGGTGGGGTGATGGTAGCAGGGTGGTGTGGAGGGGTGATGGTAACAGGGTGGAGGGGTGATGGTAACAGGGTGGAGGGGTGATGGTAACAGGCTGGGGTGGAGGGGTGATGGTAACAGGATGGGGTGGAGGGGTGATGGTAACAGGGTGGAGGGGTGATGGTAACAGGCTGGGGTGGAGGGGTGATGGTAACAGGATGGAGGGGTGATGGTAACAGGATGGGGTGGAGGGGTGATGGTAACAGGGTGGAGAGGTGATGGTAACAGGGTGGAGGGGTGATGGTAACAGGGTGGAGGGGTGATGGTAACAGGATGGGGTGGAGGGGTGATGGTAACAGGCTGGGGTGGAGGGGTGATGGTAACAGGGTGGTGTGGAGGGGTGATGGTAACAGGGTGGAGGGGTGATGGTAACAGGGTGGAGGGGTGATGGTAACAGGCTGGGGTGGAGGGGTGATGGTAACAGGGTGGAGGGGTGATGGTAACAGGGTGGAGGGGTGATGGTAACAGGGTGGAGGGGTGATGGTAACAGGATGGGGTGGAGGGGTGATGGTAACAGGGTGGAGGGGTGATGGTAACAGGCTGGGGTGGAGGGGTGATGGTAACAGGGTGGAGGGGTGATGGTAACAGGGTGGGGTGGAGGGGTGATGGGTAACAGGATGGGGTGGAGGGGTGATGGTAACAGGATGGGGTGGAGGGGTGATGGTAACAGGATGGGGTGGAGGGGTGATGGTAACAGGATGTGGGTGGAGGGGTGATGGTAACAGGGTGGAGGGGTGATGGTAACAGGGTGGGGTGGAGGGGTGATGGTAACAGGGTGGAGGGGTGATGGTAACAGGCTGGGGTGGAGGGGTGATGGTAACAGGGTGGGGTGGAGGGGTGATGGTAACAGGATGGGGTGGAGGGGTGATGGTAACAGGGTGGAGGGGTGATGGTAACAGGCTGGGGTGGAGGGGTGATGGTAACAGGGTGGAGGGGTGATGGTAACAGGGTGGAGGGGTGATGGTAACAGGATGGGGTGGAGGGGTGATGGTAACAGGGTGGAGGGGTGATGGTAACAGGCTGGGGTGGAGGGGTGATGGTAACAGGGTGGAGGTGTGATGGTAACAGGGTGGAGGGGTGATGGTAACTGGGTGGAGGGGTGATGGTAACAGGATGGGGTGGAGGGGTGATGGTAACAGGGTGGAGGGGTGATGTAACAGGGTGGAGGGTTGATGGTAACAGCGTGGAGGGGTGATGGTGACACGGTGTAGGGGTGATGGTAACAGGGTGGAGGGGTGATGGTAACAGGATGGGGTGGAGGGTGATGGTAACAGGATGGGGTGGAGGGTGATGGTAACAGGGTGGGGTGGGGTGGAGGGGTGATTGTTTCAGGGTGGAGGGGTGATGGTAACAGGATGGGGTGGAGGGTGATGGTAACAGGCTGGGGTGGAGGGGTGATGGTGACAGGGTGGAGGGGTGATGGTAACAGGGTGGAGGGGTGATGGTAACAGGATGGAGGGGTGATGGTAACAGGGTGGAGGGGTGATGGTGACAGGGTGGGGTGGAGGGGTGATGGTAACAGGGTGGAGGGGTGATGGTAACAGGGTGGAGGGGTGATGGTAACAGGATGGAGGGGTGATGGTAACAGGGTGGAGGGTGATGGTGACAGGTTGGGGTGGAGGGGTGATGGTAACAGGGTGGAGGGGTGATGGTAACAGGGTGGAGGGGTGATGGTAACAGGATGGAGGGGTGATGGTAACAGGCTGGGGTGGAGGGGTGATGGAAACAGGGTGGAGGGGTGATGGTGACAGGATGGGGTGGGGTGGAGGGGTGATGTTAACAGGCTGGGATGGAGGGGTGATGGTAACTGGGTGGAGGGGTGATGGTAACAGGGTGGAGGGTGATGGTAACAGGGTAGAGGGGTGATGGTGACAGGATGGGGTGGGGTGGAGGGGTGATGTTAACAGGCTGGGGTGGAGGGGTGATGGTAACAGGGTGGAGGGGCATTTTTGGCCTGTTAAAATTCATAATATCTAAACATGAATCTCTCTCTTCATCTGCAGTTTATATTGATAACGTACCTTCTGGCGGTGGTGTGGCTGTTGGTGTTTGCCTTCTCTGCCTTGCCTGTCTACTTCTTCTACAACATGGACACTACCTGCCACACCATCACCGTCCTGACTGAGACACCAGCTAGCATCAACCAGCTCTGTATTGACGCCAGGCAGTACGGTAAGGAAAGAGAACATCACCTCGCTATATCATCTGCTATGTTCATTCATATGGTGACATACAGTGCTTTCGGTAAGTATTCAGACCCCTTTGACTAATTCCACATTTTGTTACGTTACAGCCTTATTCTGAAATGGATTATATTTTTTTGTAAATGTATAAAAAATATTAAAAAACATCACATTTACGTAAGTTTTCAGACCATCTGCTCTGAGACTCTAAATTGAGCTCAGGTGCATCCTGTTTCCATTGATCATCCTTGAGCTGTTTCTACAACTTGATTGGAGTCCACCTGTGGTAAATTCAATTGGTTGAACATGATTTGGAAAGGTGTCTATATAAGGTCATCCTTGACAGTTGACAGTGAATGTCAGAGCAAAAACCAAGCCATGAGGTCGAAGGAATTGTCCATAGAGTTCCGAGACAGATCTGGGGAAGGATACCAAAATATGTCTGCAGCATTGAAGGTCCCCAAGAACACAGTAGCCTCCGTCATACTTAAATGGAAGAAGTTTGGATCCACCAAGACTCTTCCTAGAACTGTCTGCCCGGCCAAAATGAGCAATCGGGGGAGAAGGGCCTTGGTCAGGGAGGTGACCAAGAACCCGATGGTGACTCTGACAGAGCTTCAGAGTTCCTCTGGTGGAGATGGGAGAACCTTCCAGAAGGACAACCATCTCTGCAGCGCTCCACCAAGCAGGCCTTTATGCTAGAGTGGCCAGATGGAAGCCATTTCTCAGTAAAAGGCAAATGACAGCCCACTTGGAGTTTGCCAAATGGCACCTAAAGACTATGACCATGATAAACAAGATTCTCTGGTCTGTTGAAACCAAGATTGAACTCTTTGGCCTGAATGCCAAGCGTCACATCTGGAGGATGGCACCATTCCTATGGTGAAGCCCAACCCCACGGTGAAGCATGGTGGTGGTGGCAGCATCGAGGGAAAGATGAACAGCGTAAAGTACAAAGAGATCCTTGATGACAACCTGCTCCAGAGCGCTCAGGACCTCAGACTGGGGTGAAGGTTCACCTTCCAACAGGACAATGACCCTAAGTATACAACCAAGACAATGCATGAGTGGCTTCGGGACGAGTTTCAGAGTGGCCCTGCCAGAGCCCGGACTTGAACCCAGTCGAACATCTCTGGAGAGACCTAAAAATAGCTGTGCAGCAACACTCTCTTTCCACCCTGACAGAGCTTGAGAGGATATGCTGAGAATAATGGGAGAAACTACCCAAATACAGGTGTGCCAAGCTTGTTGCGTCAAACCCAAGAAGACTCAAGGCTGTAATCGCTGCCAAAGGTGCTTCAACAAAGTACTGAGTAAAGGGTCTGAATACTTATGTAAATGTGATATTTAAGGTTTAATACGTTTAGCAACAAATTTGAACCTGTTTTTGCTTTGTCATTATGGGGTAATGTGTGTAGATTGTTGAGAGGGAAAAAACTGTTTGAATCTATTTTAGAATAAAGGCTGTAACGTAAAAGAAAACATAGAAATAGTCCAGCATTCTGAATACCTTCTGAATACCTTCTGAATGCCTTCTGAATGCCTTCTGAATACCTTCTGAATGCCTTCTGAATACCTTCTGAATACCTTCTGAATGCCTTCTGAATGCCTTCTGAATACCTTCTGAATGCCTTCTGAATACCTTCTGAATGCCTTCTGAATACCTTCTGAATACCTTCTGAATGCCTTCTGAATGCCCTGTATGATCTATGTGGGCCTCGTAAAGGTTGGTCATACCACGTTTAACATGTATTACCTTTTAATGTGGCAGAAACACAACCAGTCATGACGTTTTCATCTGAATGTCAAACAATCACTTAACAAAGACGGTCCTGTAGGCTACCTGTGCACATTAGTTCACTCAGAAAATAATTCCAGCATCCAAACCCCAACAGTGCGCTGTGCATTAACAATGTGATGAATGGAAACAGACAGCTGCTATAAAACACCTAGGTGTATTGTAATGACATTCTGGGATTGTCATTAGGCCTCCACTTGTAGCCTGAATTGATGCATCCACTGTTGTCTGCGCACGCCGCTCCTCTACACCTTGGCAAAAAGTGTTTTCGTCGAACAACAATTCAATTCGCTCATTTTTCATGGCCTATATTTTTCTAGGCAATATATGTTAATTGTGATAGGCTCACGTTTTACCGGTAAGTTCTACCCTCACAATTCTTTTGGGCTGGGACACTGTACCTTACCGGACCTTACCAGACCATACCAGACCTTACCAGACCGTACCTTACCAAACCAGAAGATACCATACCAGACCATAATGTACCAGAACATACCAGACCTTACCGTACCGACCTTACCGTACCAGACCGTACCTTACCAGACCATAATGTACCAGAACATACTAGACCTTACCTTACCAGACCATAATGTACCAGAACATACCAGACCGTACCTTACCAGACCATAATGTACCAGAACATACCAGACCGTACCTTACCAGACCATAATGTACCAGAACATACCAGACCGTACCAGACCGTACCTTACCAGACCATAATGTACCAGAACATACCAGACCGTACCTTACCAGACCATAATGTACCAGAACATACCAGACCGTACCTTACCAGACCATAATGTACCAGAATATACCAGACCGTACCTTACCAGACCGTGACAGACCATACCGTACCAGAACATACTTGTACCATACCGTATCAGAACTTACCATGCCAGACCGTTCCAGAACATACCGTACAGACCGTACCATACCCTGACATTACCAACTGTGAAAGCAGACATTTTAGAGCAGGGAATGGAATATGTGTATATATTGTTAATGTCTTTCAGGGCTCTTACCATGGAATGCGTTGCCAGGCAAAGCCTGTGGAATGACGCTGTCCGCCGTCTGCAAAACCAGAGAGGTCAGTCATTCAGTCTCTCATCATAGAACTTGGCAGACGTGTTAAAACCAATGCGTCTCTAGAGTCTAGAATGTCTCTGACATATTTCCAGAATGACACATGATAACTCTTGACTCTGATTTGTCCTTTTACAGTTCCGCGTGACCTACGACCTGTACATCGCAGCGTTTGCCGGGGCTGGCATCACACTCTTGGCTCTGGTGAGTGACCCCGCCCTAATCTCTACACTGGGAGCAGATTGGTTACAGCTTTACAATAGAGTTGTGTCCCATGTGACATAGTCAGTGTCGGTGTTCAGGAATGGCAGAATGTCAGGTCTCCATGGCTGATGAGTCTCACTGTAGCTCTCTGTTCTTTCACTTTGAGTTCTCAGCTGATTCTGATGATAGAAATACCCTAATAACGTCATAACGGCTGGGACTTTTCCTGCTGGGAAGATCCCATAGTTACATTACCATGTCAGTACACTGTTAAATGTAGCCTACTGTAGATCAGAATTATACTGAGATTGTCATGGACCTTGATGAACATAATAGGTGACCTTGATGAACATAATAGGTGCATGAAATGGGGCTCGAAATTCTGTCTTATCTGTCTCTTTTTGGGCTCTTTCTTACCCTCTTTCCCTCTCTGTCTCTCTCTCTCTCTTTCCCTCTCTCTCTCTCTCTCTTTCCCACTCTCTCTCTCTCTTTCTCCATCTCTCTCTCTCCCTCCATCTCTCTTCTCCCATCTCTCTCTCCCTCCATCTCTCTCCATCTCTCTCTCCCCTCCATCTCTCTCTCCATCTCCCTCCATCTCTCTCTCCCCATCCATCTCTCTCTCTCTCTCTCCCTCCATCTCTCTCTCTCCCTCCATCTCTCCATCTCTCTCCCCTCCATCTCTCTCTCCCCATCTCCCATCTCTCTCTCTCTCTCCCTCCATCTCTCTCTCTCCCTCCATCTCCCATCTCTCTCTCCCTCCATCTCTCTCTCTCTCCCTCTCTCTCTCCCTCTCATCTCTCCCCTCCATCTCTCTCTCTCCCTCCATCTCTCTCCCTCCATCCTCTCTCCATCTCTCTCTCCCTCCATCTCTCTCTCTCCCTCCATCTCTCTCTCCCTCCCTCCATCTCTCTCTCTCCCTCCATCCATCTCTCTCCCCCCTCCATCTCTCCATCTCTCTCTCCCTCCATCTCTCTCTCCCTCCATCTCTCTCTCCTCTCCATCTCTCTCTCCCTCCCTCCATCTCTCTCTCCTCTCCCTCCATCTCTCTCCCCTCCATCTCTCTCTCCCTCCATCTCTCTCTCTCTCCCTCCATCTCTCTCTCCCTCCATCTCTCTCTCTCTCCATCTCTCTCCCTCCATCTCTCTCTCCCTCCATCTCTCTCTCTCTCCCTCCATCTCTCTCTCCATCTCTCCATCTCTCTCTCTCCCTCCATCTCTCTCTCCATCTCCCTCCCATCTCTCTCTCTCCTCCATCTCATCTCTCTCTCTCCATCCATCTCTCTCCTCCATCTCTCTCTCTCTCCCTCCATCTCTCTCTCCCTCCATCTCTCTCTCCCATCTCCCTCCATCTCATCTCTCTCTCCCTCCATCTCTCTCTCCATCTCCATCTCTCCATCTCCCTCCCTCCATCTCTCTCTCTCTCCATCTCTCTCTCTCCCCTCCATCTCTCTCTCCCTCCATCTCTCTCTCCCTCCATCTCTCTCTCTCTCTCCATCTCTCTCCCTCCATCTCTCTCTCCCTCCATCTCTCTCCATCTCTCCATCTCTCTCTAGCTCACCTACATGGTGTCCACCACCTATAACTTTGCGGTGCTGCGTTACCTGGGGAGAAAGGGCATAGGCCCACGGTGTTAAGACTCTCCACTTCCTGTCTCTCGATCCGACACAGACACCCAGAGGGGACACTATGACTCCCTAACACCCCTCTGCCTATCCTCAACACCGCCGGTGGAGTTGATTCCTTGGATTCGAGTGATTGATTCCTTGAACGATTCCTATTCCTTCCATTTTTCCCTTCACGACCCACCAACCTTTCCATGTACTGTGTCTTCGTAGCACCATGGGTGGTTTGGTCGAAACGCAGACGTTTACTACCTTAGTCTACTGCTTTGTCACGCTGTTCTTCTCATGTTATATTTACTTTGCTCTGAAGATGTCTTCTTCAAGTTAGAAGTTTTCTGTATTTTTGTTATTCTCCGTGTGTATTTTATCATGGGTTTGTAAAGTAATGTTCCTCATATACTGCAGTTAGTGTGCCTGATGTATACTTCATGTTTTCTTCACTTTTTAAAACGTAAATCACATGTAAAAACCTACCTAGTAATATAACAAAAATCATTTTATTTGACAAAAGTATTCAGTTATAAATGTCTCACTGACTCTCATGGTTAGGGACTACTTGGTTAGGGACTACTTGGTTAGGGACCACTTTGGGATTATAATCGGTTACCATGGGTACAATCCCTCACATCTGGTTGCCATGGTGCCAGACATGTGTGCGTTTGCAGTTCTTCTCTCTGACCTCAGGGCCTTTTCTCACGGGAGGCAGAAAGGCCTCAACAATGGAGGCCGCCCCCTTAGGACTTCTTAGAAAACTAACCAATCAGAGGGGGTTCCTAGGGTCCACCTGCCCCGGCTCCCGGTTAGGGGGTGGAAGGGAGGTCTGTGTGACAAGGCCCCTTTGTTACTATAGGGACCGTGGTCTATGGCAAGGGTCAGATTGCATGTCATAGGGAGAGGGTCTCATGACAAAGACAGGAGAAAGGCTTCCCTCAAAGGCCTGAATACAACCCTGCTGTGACGAACCCAGTGCTGCACGACATCCCATCTGTTGGAGGTGATGGATCCTGTGAAGGGACTTGGAAAGAAAAGGGTTAACATTTTGTTTGAATGAAGGGATATCTCTGAGAGAAAAGGGACAACATTTTTAGTGAGTTTGTACCATAGATTTCTGGTTGGTACAGATCAATAGGAGAAGGAGAAGTCCTTAATATCTCTGTTTTTAATGTTGAGATAATAAAGTTGTTACAGGTGCTTCATTTTTTTTAGCAACCTTCGTGTTATTTAGAAGTTTAAAACATCTCTGAAGATGCTTGACTCTGTATGGCTCTGCATTGAGGTGATATTATCATTGCTCCTCCTTCTGGCAGTATACGTTCGCAAGGGATGAGGGTCTGTTATAGAGGCAAAACAATGCAGTTTTTATATAGTTTTGTCTCTGTAGCTGTCTAGAAAATATTAGTAGTTATTGTATAACACCCCTAGTACTTACTGTAGGTAAATGTACTAATCTTAATGACACTTTGTTTAATCTCTTGCTAACAAAATATCTTGTAACATACTGTGAGTATAGGTTATCCAATTGGGTGGAAGCTTGATCCAACAGCTCAGGTTGGTTTTGTGAACTGACGGCTGGCTGTCTGTGTTTTTTGTTTCTTTGTGTTTTATGATATGTTGGTTTGGCAATAAAAGATGGTCTGTCCTTTTTTAAAGAAATTGTTCTCTCTGTTTTTGTCACGACCGGATATTGAACCCATATGACGTCCGTGCTACTCAAAGGTTTGGCTACTACTGTCAGAACCCAGAACCAAACCTTGTGTGCTCTGACCAGCTAGTCAACGTGGCTTTTATTTATTCACATTTATGTGAAGTCTGCCACGGGAAACTTGGCTGCTCATCTCACAAGCATAGCTCACTGAACCAACTCGGTTACTTCTCAATATAAATGTTTTGTGTGAGAACCTATGCCCTGCTGTTGGTGTTATAGGAAGACATGTGCTCCTGGGACTGGTGGTGTGCTCTGTTTCTCTCCTCTCTTCTCTATACAGACACTCAGCTCCCTCCACCTGGCAGTCAGACTACAGACACTCAGCTCCCTCCACCTGGACGAGGAGGAATAAGGAGTGGAAGAGCTTCGAGCTATACAGAGGAATCCAGGACAATTGAGGGACAATGTGCTCCCTTTACGCACATCACATCATATCATATCTGATAGTCTACCTCCTGACTGGCCCCCTCATTCCTCCATGGTAACCCATAAGAAGGATCAGTTGGAGCTGACCCCCTCATTCCTCCATGGTAACCCCTAAGAAGGATCAGTTGGAGCTGACCCCCTCATTCCTCCATGGTAACCCATAAGAAGGATCAGTTGGAGCTGACCCCCTCATTCCTCCATGGTAACCCCTAAGAAGGATCAGTTGGAGCTGACTCTCTCATTCCTCCATGGTAACCCCTAAGAAGGATCAGTTGGAGCTGACTCCCTAAACGTGAAGTGCCAGTTTCCCAGACCCAGATTAAGCCAAATCCTGGATTTAATATCACTTTCAGTGGAGAATCTCCATTGCTCTTTGCTTTTTAATCCAGGACTAAGCCTACTAATCTGGGTCCGGGAAACTGTCCCTCAAAAGATTCGTCCCTAAAATGTTTTAAAAAATAAATAAAATAAAAACATTTTTTTTTATTGTTGCTCTTTAAGCCCACACACCTTATTGTGCCTTCTTAGTTTGTCGTTTTAGCCCAGTGGGTGGTTTAGTTTGTCTTCTTAGCCCAGTGGGTGGTTTAGTTTGTCTTCTTAGCCCAGTGGGTGGTTTAGTTTGTCTTCTTAGCCCAGTGGGTGGTTTAGTTTGTCTTCTTAGCCCAATGGGTGGTTTAGTTTGTCTTCTTAGCCCAGTCAGTTGGTGCTGAACTCCTGGCCCCCTCATTCCTCCATGGTAACCCCTAAGAAGGATCAGTTGGTGCTGACTCCCTCATTTCCTCCATGGTTTGGTTTAGTTTGTCTTCTTAGCCCAGTGGGTGGTTTAGTTTGTCTTCTTAGCCCAGTGGGTGGTTTAGTTTGTCTACTTAGCCCAGTGGGTGGTTTAGTTTGTCTTCTTAGCCCAGTGGGTGGTTTAGTTTGTCTTCTTAGCCCAGTGGGTGGTTTAGTTTGTCTTCTTAGCCCAGTGGGTGGTTTAGTTTGTCTTCTTAGCCCAGTGGGTGGTTTAGTTTGTCTTCTTAGCCCAGTGGGTGGTTTGGTTTGTCTTCTTAGCCCAGTGGGTGGTTTAGTTTGTCTTCTTAGCCCAGTGGGTGGTTTAGTTTGTCTTCTTAGCCCAGTGGGTGGTTTAGTTTGTCTTCTTAGCCCAGTGGGTGGTTTAGTTTGTCTTCTTAGCCCAGTGGGTGGTTTAGTTTGTCTTCTTAGCCCAGTGGGTGGTTTAGTTTGTCTTCTTAGCCCAGTGGGTGGTTTAGTTTGTCTTCTTAGCCCAGTGGGTGGTTTAGTTTGTCTTCTTAGCCCAGTTAGCCTTATTATTGTCTATTATTCCATGTTAAAATACAGATTCTTTGTATAATGGGTGGTTTAGTTTGTCTTCTTAGCCCAGTGGGTGGTTTAGTTTGTCTTCTTAGCCCAGTGGGTGGTTTAGTTTGTCTTCTTAGCCCAGTGGGTGCTTTAGTTTGTCTTCTTAGCCCAGTGGGTGCTTTAGTTTGTCTTCTTAGCCCAGTGGGTGGTTTAGTTTGTCTTCTTAGCCCAGTGGGTGGTTTAGTTATTATTGTCAGGATATTATTCCATGTTAAAATACAGATTCTTTGTATTTATTGCAGATTATCTGAATCAAGCTAAACATAGACTGTGAAGTTGTGAAGTAAGTACAATGAAATTATTTCAAGTGTTGGAGTCATACATGGGCTCTGCAGTACTATGAAGTTGTTTCCTTTTAATGTATGTTTACATAACTTGCGTTCCAGCTTAAATGCATAGTAAATGACTTGTACACGGTGGGGGCGTGTTGGTTCGGAGTTGGGCTTCTAAAAGAAGAACCACATACAAGTCAGTTCCTGTATTTGATATGTTTCATGGTTGGTTTTATTGTTGTACAGTATTGGATAGTATTCACACCTACATGAATCTGACTGCATCCCATATGGCAACCTATACCCTATACAGTGCCATCATTTTGACCAGGGGCCATAGGGCCGATTCCCTATATAGTGCCATCATTTTGACCAGGGGCCATAGGGCCGATTCCCTATATAGTGCCATCATTTTGACCAGGGGCCATAGGGCCGATTCCCTATACAGTGCCATCATTTTGACCAGGGGCCATAGGGCCGATTCCCTATACAGTGCCATCATTTTGACCAGGGGCCATAGGGCCGATTCCCTATACAGTGCCATCATTTTGACCAGGGGCCATAGGGCCGATTCCCTATATAGTGCCATCATTTTGACCAGGGGCCATAGGGCCGATTCCCTATAGTGCTATCATTTTGACCAGGGGCCATAGGGCCGATTCCCTATATAGTGCTATCATTTTGACCAGGGGCCATAGGGCCGATTCCCTATATAGTGCTATCATTTTGACCAGGGGCCATAGGGCCGATTCCCTATTAAGATGCCATCATTTTGACCAGGGGCCATAGGGCCGATTCCCTATACAGTGCCATCATTTTGACCAGTGGCCATAGGGCCGATTCCCTATACAGTGCCATCATTTTGACCAGTGGCCATAGGGCCGATTCCCTATACAGTGCCATCATTTTGACCAGGGGCCATAGGGCCGATTCCCTATACAGTGCCATCATTTTGACCAGGGGCCATAGGGCCGATTCCCTATACAGTGCCATCATTTTGACCAGGGGCCATAGGGCCGATTCCCTATATAGTGCCATCATTTTGACCAGGGGCCATAGGGCCGATTCCCTATATAGTGCCATCATTTTGACCAGGGGCCATAGGGCCGATTCCCTATATAGTGCCATCATTTTGACCAGGGGCCATAGGGCCGATTCCCTATATAGTGCCATCATTATGACCAGGGGCCATAGGGCCGATTCCCTATATAGTGCCATCATTTTGACCAGGGGCCATAGGGCCGATTCCCTATATAG
The DNA here is from genome assembly GCF_036934945.1 of Oncorhynchus masou masou. NCBI lineage: Eukaryota > Metazoa > Chordata > Actinopteri > Salmoniformes > Salmonidae > Oncorhynchus > Oncorhynchus masou. The sequence continues at coordinate 11,283,670 of NC_088220.1, forward strand.
TGCCATCATTTTGACCAGGGGCCATAGGGCCGATTCCCTATATAGGGAAAGGGGGATACCTAGTCAGTTGTTCAACAATGTATTCAACTGAAATGCATTTAACCCACCCCTCTGAATGAGATGCGGGGGGGTTGCCTTCAAATCAACCTCCATGTCTTTGGCGCCTGATGGAACAGTGGGTTAACTGTCTTCCTCAGGGGCAGAACGACAGATTTTTATCTTGTCAGCTTGGGGATTCAGATCTAGAAACCTTCCAGTTACTGGCCCAATGCTCTAACCACTAGGCTACCTACTATATAGTGGGGCCATGGGGCTCTGGTCAAAATTAGTGCACTCTATATTGTATTAAATCGGAGGCCATTTGGGAAGCAGCTCTGTAAAGGGACAGTCTTAAGCTCCACGGGGCAACGAGGGGAAGAGTGGTTTTAACGCAGTTTTGATATTGGATTAGCAACAAGCAATCAACAGATATATAGTTCTACATTACAACTGTATGATAGTTCTACAGCTCTTACTCAGCTCAAAGCAGACTAAACACTTGGGTGGAGTTTAAATGATTTCAGTCAGTTGGTACAGTATTATGTCAGGAATTAAAATGAATGCCATTTACAATGTACATTAACCATGTCTTTGTGTACTCCAAAGGAAAACGAAGTACATTGAAAAACAAAAACAGGGTCATCAGCGTTGGTTAGTGGGGGTGAGACAAGAACTGTCTGTTAAACAGAGTGAAAGATTGAACACATTCTCAGGGATATAGTTTAACTAGCAGTAAAATGTGACGTCTGACTAAGCACCTCTATTTCCATTGGGTAAAAATACATCACAGGTATAGTTAACTGTTAAAACAAGACATTCACGTGTCAGTTAATATGTCTCTTCTGTTACGTACCATGACCTGGAACATAATAAATAGTTATTTTGTTTAAACTGTTTTTCCTAAATACCACGGGCTGAATAAAAATCAACACCTTCAATAGATACAGATGTAACATGAGAACAGAGTCAACATAACACAATGCTAAAGTTTCATTGAACGTCTGGCTCTTTCCCAGTGGACCCCTCTGCTGTACCAGACAGTCATGTCATTTGAATTGAGAGGCAGATTAGTTATGTTTGTGTGTTTATAAAGTCCTGATTAGATTGGTAAAAGTGAAGATACTAAGATGTGTAACTTTCCAGAACAGGGCCCAGGCGGTAGACCGGCAAGGCAGTAGGGCGGAGTAACAAACATCACTCTTCCTTAGTGACACACCAACCCAAACACACGTTACATGGTAGAAAACACACAATAAATATCAGAACAAATGCACTTCTGAAAAGAGAAATGCATCTGCTATTTGCCAAACAAAAACGGTCTTCTCTACAGGGAATATGCTTTATTCACTAAGAACATTATATCCTTAACATTGAAGTGTCGAGAGACCGAAAAAATGAAAGGGATCTCACAAGAGAGGGATGTACCGTAGTAGGTAAGGGATGAAATTACAGCCAGTGTCTCCTACAACTCTCACACACAGGCTTTCTAGGAAGTGTTAGTCCTATAGGATATTTGGAGAGAATACCGGATCATCTGGTATACAGTCGTGGACAAATGTTGAGAATGACACAAATATTAATTTCCACAAAGTCTGCTGCTTCAGTGTCTTTAGATATTTGTGTCAGATGTTACTATGGAAAACTGAAGTATAATTACAAGCATTTCATATGTGTCAAAGGATTTTATTGACAATTACATGAAGTTCATGCAAAGAGTCAATATTTGCAGTGTTGGCCCTTCTTTATCAAGACCTCTACCATCCACCCCGGCATGCTGTCAATTAACTTCTGGGCCACATCCTGACTGACGGCAGCCCATTCTTGCATAATCAATGCTTGGAGTTTGTCAGAATTTGTGGGTTTTTGTTTGTCCACCTACCTCTTCAGGATTGACCACAAATTTTCAATGGGATTAAGGTCTGGGGAGTGTCCAGACCAAATATCGATGTTTTGTTCCCTGAGCCACTTAGTTATCACTTTTGCCTTATGGCAAGGTGCTCCATCATGCTGGAAAAGGCATTGTTTGTCACCAAACTGTTCCTGGATGGTTGGGAGAAGTTGCTCTCAGAGGAAATGTTGGTACCATTCTTCATTCATGGCTGTGTTCTTAGGCAAAATTGTGAGTGAGCCCACTCCCTTGGCAAGCAACCCCACACATGAATGGTCTCAGGATGCTTTACTGTTGGCATGACACAGGACTGATGGTAGCGCTCACCTTGTCTTCTCCGGACAAGCTTTTTTCCGGATGCCCCAAACAATCGAAAAGGGGATTCATCAGAGAAATTGACTTTACCCCAGTCCACAGCAGTCCAATCCTTGTACCTTTTGCAGAATATGTCTGTCCCTGATGTTTTTCCTGGAGAGAAGTGGCTTCTTTGCTGCCCTTCTTGACACCAGGCCATCTTCCAAAAGTCTTCACCTCACTGTGCGTACAGATGCACTCACACCTGCCTGCTGCCTTTCCTGAGCAAGCTCTGTACTGGTGGTGCCCCGATCCCGCAGCTGAATCAACTTTAGGAGACGGTCCTGACACTTGCTGGACTTTCTTGGGTGCCCTGAAGCCCTCTTCACAACAATTGAACCGCTCTCCTTGAAGTTCTTGATTATCCGATAAATAGTTTATTTAGGTGCAATCTTACTGGCAGCAATATCCTTGCCTGTGAAGCCCTTTTTGTGCAAAGCAATGATGACGGCACGTGTTTCCTTGCAGGTCACCATGATTGACAAAGGAAGAACAATGATTCCAAGCACCACCCTCCTTTTGAAGCTTCCAGTCTGTTATTCGAACTCAATCAGCATGACAGAGTGATCTCCAGGCTTGTCCTCGTCAACACTCACACCTGTGTTAACGAGAGAATCACTGACATGATGTCAGCTGGTCCTTTTGTGGCAGGGCTAAAATGCAGTGGAAATGTTTTTGGGGGATTCAGTTAATTTGCATGGCAAAGAAGGACTTTGCAATTAATTACAATTCATCTGATCACACTTCATAACATTCTGGAGTATATGCAAATTGCCATCACACAAACTGAGGCAGTAGACTTTGTGAAAATGAATATTTTTGTCATTCTCAAAACTTTTGGCCACGACCGTAGATACAAAGTACCTCATATGTACCCAGTGTTAACAGATACGACAGAACAGACTCATCTTTCCCTTTGGGAGAAAATCAAATCAAATGTCATTCCTTTGTGCAGTAAACATTTGTCCTGGTACAGTAATGTGTGTAATCAATTGTGTCAGTTCTTAGACTGAACTGGAAAAAATGCCCAGCTTCACTTGGAGGTCTATGTCATTATATTATATTATACCAGTCAGTCAACAGACCAGGTCTATGTCATTATATTATACCAGTCAGTCAACAGACCAGGTCTATGTCATTATATTATACCAGTCAGTCAACAGACCAGGTCTATGTCATTATATTATATTATACCAGTCAGTCAACAGACCAGGTCTATGTCATTATATTATACCAGTCAGTCAACAGACCAGGTCTATGTCATGATATTATATTATACCAGTCAGTCAACAGACCAGGTCTATGTCATTATATTATACCAGTCAGTCAACAGACCAGGTCTATGTCATTATATTATATTATACCAGTCAGTCAACAGACCAGGTCTATGTCATTATATTATACCAGTCAGTCAACAGACCAGGTATATGTCATTATATTATACCAGTCAGTCAACAGACCCTACACCCAAGCAAGGGCACTGCGTTCATCCACCTCTGGCCTGCTCGCCTCCCTACCACTGAGGAAGTACAGTTCCCGCTCAGCCCAGTCAAAACTGTTCGCTGCTCTGGCCCCCCAATGGTGGAACAAACTCCCTCACGACGCCAGGACAGCGGAGTCAATCACCACCTTCCGGAGACACCTGAAACCCCACCTCTTCAAGGAATACCTAGGATAGGATAAGTAATCCTTCTCACCCCCCCCTTAATGATTTAGATGCACTATTGTAAAGTGGCTGTTCCACTGGATGTCAGAAGGTGAATTCACCAATTTGTAAGTCGCTCTGGATAAGAGCGTCTGCTAAATGACTTAAATGTAAATGTAAATGTACCAGGTCTATGTCATTATATTATACCAGTCAGTCAACAGACCAGGTCTATGTCATTATATTATACCAGTCAGTCAACAGACCAGGTCTATGTCATTATATTATACCAGTCAGTCAACAAACCAGGTCTATGTCATTATATTATACCAGTCAGTCAACAGACCAGGTCTATGTCATTATATTATACCAGTCAGTCAACAGACCAGGTCTATGTCATTATATTATATTATACCAGTCAGTCAACAGACCAGGTCTATGTCATTATATTATATTATACCAGTCAGTCAACAGACCAGATCTATGTCCGAATCATGTTCTGGTCAGAGTATCTGTGAGATCTGACAGCGTGATGGTCATGTTCTGGTCAGAGTATCTGTGAGATCTGACAGCGTGATGGTCATGTTCTGGTCAGAGTATCATGTTCTGGTCAGAGTATCTGTGAGATCTGACAGCGTGATGGTCATGTTCTGGTCAGAGTATCTGTGAGATCTGACAGCGTGATGGTCATGTTCTGGTCAGAGTATCTGTGAGATCTGACAGCGTGATGGTCATGTTCTGGTCAGAGTATCTGTGAGATCTGACCATGTTCTGTGATGGTCATGTTCTGGTCAGAGTATCTGTGAGATCTGACCGCGTGATGGTCATGTTCTGGTCAGAGTATCTGTGAGATCTGACCGCGTGATGGTCATGTTCTGGTCAGAGTATCTGTGAGATCTGACCGCGTGATGGTCATGTTCTGGTCAGAGTATCTGTGAGATCTGACAGGGTGATGGTCATGTTCTGGTCAGAGTATCTGTGAGATCTGACAGCGTGATGGTCATGTTCTGGTCAGAGTATCTGTGAGATCTGACCGCGTGATGGTCATGTTCTGGTCAGAGTATCTGTGAGATCTGACCGCGTGATGGTCATGTTCTGGTCAGAGTATCTGTGAGATCTGACTGCGTGATGGTCATGTTCTGGTCAGAGTATCTGTGAGATCTGACCACGTGATGGTCATGTTCTGGTCAGAGTACCTCTGAGACCTTAGAAGACTTAAAGAGATGAATGAATGAGCATGTTGCTGTGCCACAAGCAGCCTGTGCTCTTGGAGAGGAGTACAGAAAGGACTCATGAATATTATCTGATTAAAATGACTTATGTAGGAGGGATAAGTCTAAATGTTGAAAACACTACACAGGGCAGGTACATGAAGCTGAAGCTGGCTGGATGTAGACAGCAGTTTTGTGATATACTGCAGAACACAGACAGAGTTGAACAACACGGTGTACCTGTTACATTGTCCCTCATTGATAACCTTTCAAAATCAGATGTGTTGATTATCCAACACTCTTCCAAATCAGTCTGTACCAACAACACAACACTATTTAAAATCAGCTGTGTTGATAATCAAGTTGTCTCAGTAGCTTGTACCTGCATCATCATCATCAGTGGAGAGCTCCCAGAGTGCTACAGGCTAGACAGAGAGGACTCAGGGAGGGGCTAGCTCCGACCAATCCTTTCAACCAATCAGCAGCAAGAAGAGCGCGGTACTTTACGGTTGCCGTGGAGATCGATAGTGCTACTCAACAATGTGTGGTCGATCTGATCCTCCGCCGCCAGAACCTCCAGTACCGCTGCCTCAAACGCCACTCCCACGTTCGTATCGTCCTTTGCACTGGTCTCGAAGTAGGGACAACAGCCGTTCTCCTCGCACCAGGCCTGAGCCTCGTCCTCCCCCACCTCCCTCCCCTCTTTGTCCACCTTGTTGCCCAGGACAACGAAGGGGAACCTCTCTGGGTCTCGTACGTCAGAGTAAAACATGAACTCTTTCTTCCAGCTGGCCAGGTTCTGGAAGCTGTGCAGGTCGTCTACAGCGAAGGTGAGGAGGCAGCAGTCGGCGCCACGGTAGAACGGCGTCCTCAGGGACTTGAAGCGCTCCTGACCAGCCGTGTCCCAGATCTGAAGGGTCACCAGGCGCCCGTCCACCTGGAGAGAGGAAGTGAATGAAAACCTTTATTGTACCAAAGAGAAACCTTTATTGCTCCCAAAAAGGATTAGATTTATACATAATATGCACAGCAATCATAAAGATAAAACATTAGACATGGGAGGAGGAATAAATGACAGTAACACAGCATATAATACAGTTATAAAAACACATACTGTGGGGTCAAAAGGTAGTCCACTGCACTAGCCTGTATAGAGAATAGGGTGCAATAAGACTATACATCAATTGAACAAATGACTGCTGAACCCCCCCTCTCCACAAACTGAATTAGAAACTGTACCCACGTTGTCTGCTGTCGTTCTTGCTGATTAATGTATGTACATACGGTGCATTCAGGAACTATTCAGACCTCTTGACTTTTTCCACATTTGGTTACGTTACAGCCTTATTCTAAAATAGATTATTGTGTCCCCCCCTCCCCCCCCAATCTAGACACAATACACCATAATGACAAATCAGAAACAGGTTTAGTCATTTTGCAAAAATTTATTAAAAACAAAAAGCTGAGTACTCTACTTTGTTGGAGCACATTATGCAGTGATTACAGCCTCAAGTCTTCTTGGGTACGATGCTACACGCTTGGCACACCTGTATTTGGGGAGTTTCTCCCATTCTTCTCTGCAGATCCTCTCAAGCCCTGTCGGGATGGTGGGGAGCGTCGCAGCGCAGCTATTTTCAGGTGTCTCCAGAGATGTTCAAGTCTGGGCCACTCAAGGACATTCAGATACTTTTCCCAAAGCTGCTCCTGCAATGTCTTGGTTGTATACTTAGGATCATTGTCCTGTTGGAAGGTGAACCTTCGCCCCAGTCTGAGGTCCTGAGCGCTCTGGAGCAGGTTGTCATCAAGGATCTCTCTGTACTTTACGCTGCTCATCTTTCCCTCGATGCCACCACCACCATGCTTCACCGTGGGGTTGGGGTTCACCGTAGGAATGGTGCCATCCTCCAGATGTGGCGCTTGGCATTCAGGCCAAAGAGTTCAATCTTGGTTTCAACAGACCAGAGAATCTTGTTTATCATGGTCTAAGAGTCGTTAGGTGCCATTTGGCAAACTCCAAGTGGGCTTTCATGTGCCTTTTACTGACAAGCGGCTTCCATCAAGCCACTCTACCATAAAGACATGATTGGTGGAGTGCTGCAGAGATGGATGTACTTCTGGAAGGTTCTCCCATCTCCACAGAGGAACTCACCTCCCTGACCAAGGCCCTTCTCCCACGATTGCTCAGTTTGCCTGGCGGCCAGCACTAGGAAGAGTCTTGGTGGTTCCAAACCTCTGCCACTGTGTTCTTGGGGACCTTCAATGCTACAGACATTTTTTGGCACCTTTCCCCAGATCTGTGCCTCGACACAATCCTGTCTCTGCGCTCTACGGACAATTCCTTCGACCTCATGGCTTGGTTTTTGCTCTGACATGCACTGTCAACTGGGGGACCTTATATAGACAGGTGTGTGCATTTACAAATCATGTGCATTCATTTGAATTAACCACAGGTGGACTCCAAGTTGTAGCAACATCAAGGATGATCAATGGAAACAGGATGCACCTGATCTCAATTTTGAGTCTCATCAAGGGGTCTGAATACTTATGTAAATAAGTTTATAAAACCTAAAAACCTGTTTTCTCATTATGGGGTATTGTGTGTAGATTGATGAGGACATTTTTGTTTAATCCATTTTAGAATAAGTCTGTAATGTAACAAAATGGTGGAAAAAGTCAAGTGGTCTGAATACTTTCTAGATGAACTGAAGGTATTTATGCACTTATGTGGTGACGCGGTGCTGTGGTTAGTTGAGATGTAATACATTTCCAGAAAGGGACACAATAATTATTATTAATATTCAATTTCAGACAGAGCTTGGTTCTATCTCCTCACCTCCTTCTCAATCTCATTGGAGGAGAAGGTCCAAGGTCCCTCCCCTTATTTTGCAGTTTGAGAATGTGGCAAGGAGATAATGTGAAGAATCAAAATCAAAAAAAAATACTAATTCAGAAACTGCTCTAAATCTGACCTCCAGGTCTCTGTTGAGGAACTCGACCCCGATGGTGTGGAAGGACTGGGAGTCGAAGCGGTCCGTGACGTAGCGGTTCATTAAGGAAGACTTTCCCACGCCGCCGTCCCCCAGCAGGATCACCTTTAACAGCAGGCTCTTCCCGCTCATCACAAACCTTCCTCTGCTGCTAGGCGGTGCAGCTCACCAGGCCATTCCAGGACCAGGTCCCCTCCCTCCGCTGGCAGGCTGACTAGCCTGGAGTCGAGCCTCCTAGCCGGGTTACTGATCACTGTGACCCAGCCTCCACCTCGATGCTAGGCTACTGAGCTAGTACTAGCAGGGTCAATGCAACCTGAAGGATGAGCAGAGAGATTTTTTTTAAACTATCAAATGTTATTGGTATTTGTAAGATGTTACAGGTGTAGCGAAATGCTTATGCGCCAACAGCACATTAATGCCCAACAATACACACATCCCAGAAATGTAAAGGTAATTAAGAAATATTAGAATGAGCAACGTCAGAGTCCGGAAAATAAATATATGTTTATGATGGTATGTATAGACACTATATGAATAGAAAAGGTGTGTACAGCAGTAGTTATATAGGATGAGCCTTGACTAGAATACAGTATATACATATGAAGTGAGTTTCAGCTGTAGGTAATAATGAAAGAAATGTTCTGAACAAGTAATATAACAAACAACAAAAACAAAATACTGCAAAGTTGGCTACAAGGTAGGAATAGGGAGACCAAGTCTGTATAAAATTGGCTTTGTGTTCATGAGAGGCCGAAGATCTAACAGCAACCTGAGAGATACATGCTGGAAGATACTGACAATGAACACAACAACTTAGGCCTAGACAAATCAACATCAAGTAGCTGTCTTTCACCGGGAGGAGAAGTGGAGAGAGAGACTAGCTAGAGGCAGAACAAAAGAGAATGGTTACTAAAACTGACAAACTCAAATAGCAGCAGATTTTTTTTTTTAAATGTAACAAACATGATACAACAACAATCTTTCTTCCAAAACTATTTGTATATGGAGCGTCATACATCTGGAAACCTAGACTAACAACAGAACAACTATTTGTAAGTGATGTCCCTCCTGTCTGAAATGTACTAGGTGAAGAGATATGTGTAAGGTCACCAGGGTGGTTGTCCTCTGGGACACCTGATAGGGGTGAATGACTCTAAGAAGAAACTCCCCCTCTCACAAACCCAGGGATTGGTCGAGCTGGAGATTGGCAAGTCGTAAAATGTACTACTGATGAGCTAAAGTTCCTCTGCTGTACATCACGATCCCCATGTTGTTGATAATGTACAGTATGGTTGAAAATCACAGCGGAGAAATAAGTATTAATGCTGCAAGTGACATGGTTCTTGATCTACAATACAGCTTTAGTAAACTGCTTCTTATTATGCCACCAGATAGATAGTTAGTTAGTTCGCTAACCCACAACAACTCAGAAGGTGTCCTCCACTACCAGAGACTTTAATAACAACAAAGATGAGCCAGGAAGATGAGCACTCGACTGACTCAGGAACACGACAACAACAACGTTCCACCATAATTCGTCTTGGATCACTAAGATTAGGATCTGTATTTATCTATTTCATAATTATTGTTATGTTTATTGATAAGATATTAAGCATTTTTTACCACAATTACCAATTCAAAAATTATCATTATCGCAATAGTTTGGGAAGTCCAAAAAAGACAAACAAGTCCATTTATAATATTTTTTTGTTTTTACATTCCCCACCTAATAAAAAGGCCTGAGTTAAAACATGACACTGAAATCAAATATTTAAAATTGTATAAACATTTATTTAGCAATTTCACTCATTTACCTCAACAATATTTTCTGACAAATTGTCACAACTACTTGTGTATGTATATGTTATTTTTACGTACACAATTGGATAAACAAAAGACAAACTAAGATTAAGCCAAAATGGCAAAAGTATACATTCGATTTTTCCTAAAAAATTGGTGCATTACGGTAATGATAAGCAGGTTTCGGAGATGAAAATGCATTTTTCGGTAATGAGTGTTGCATAGTTTGCCATTGAAAAACTGTACTGAGCTCTATTTGAGATTCAGTAACCCAATACAATAAAATCACAGATTTTAATGCAATTGACTAAAACACCCCTTATTAAAGCATAATGACAAAAATGTGACTTAAATAAACCAAAAGGTATTTATGGGTAATATTGGAATGTTAGGACATGGATGTGTTTGGTTCTAAGGTATTTTAGATGGGATCCTGCGAGCAAAAGGCATAACATGATATGCCTATATAATATCTAAATATGTGGGATATGGGCAAGCAACTGTCTTGGAATATCTAACAAAAGTATAGGTAAGTGCTTAAACAGGTACATGTCAAATTGAGGAATATCCTCCTTTAAGTGGTGGTTGCTCTTTGCTGAAAAACAAACTCCAGATTGTGGCTTTACGTCAATTAAAATGGGGTTTATAAACCCCGATTTCTTGACTACCCCCTACTTAATCACATTACTGTTTTACAAAAACAAATCTATACAATGAGTGTAAGCAGTGGTCCTAGTAAATAATTAACGTTACCAGCATAACACACCCATTGACTATACGTTACAATTAGCTTATTATCATTACCAAAACTGACCCTAAAAATGGGGCAGGAATGAGAAGTGTGTTTTGTAATGACAGGCGCTAAGCTCAATCTACCAGTGATAGGAGACAGCCATTATGACTCAAAACAATTGACCACATCAGTAAAGCCCATTCATGCCTCCATGTTGGTAAGGTCTTTAAGGGTCTTTAAGATTTTTTTAGTCATTAGGGTAATGAGGTTTTTTTAGTCATTAGGGTAATGAGAAGATTAAGTGTCGTTAAGACGGTGTTTGAGAATAAGATTCTGCTTCTGAAGGCATATAAAAAGGTTACATTTGATTTTTTATTTAAAAAATTTGAATAAATTAAATTAACTTCTGCTCATCTAAGGACTGCTCCTTCTGACGCATCATGGGGAATACAACTTCACTTTAAAAAAAACGTGTTATTGTAATGAGAAACATGTGCGAAGACACTGTTTTTAAATAAACAAATATTAGATTCATGTAAACTTCTATTAACGTATACCATTTTATGATTTATGGACAAACTACAGCAAAATATTTTGTCATTTATTCAAATAAATTAGCTAAGTTTTTCTAAAGTAAAGTTTTATTTTTTTAAATGACCCGAGAATTTTATCTGGAAGCATTTCGGTGCACACAATTCAGGCGAAAATGTCAAATGTATATAAACATAGACACTGTGCCATAAACTAGGCATCTTAATCTTTAGATTTAGATTTTATTCTTGCAGACACAGCATGGTTGTTCTGACACAGCATGGTTGTTCTGATGCCATTTTATTGTAGAGAATCAACCCTGCGTGTTCCCATTTCGTAAATGTATTACACGGGACATCTAGCTAGATATAGGGATGAATTGCTAGCAAATGAAATGGCGACTATATGATGATGATGATTTTTAAAAACAAAAAGCCAGACAGACTGTTACCGTTAGCAAGCTATATTTAGTGGATGGGTTGTGATGTTGACATCAATTGTTCTGAATTATTCAACTAAACTACGAATAAACAGACCGATTTGATCAAACGTGCAACATAATCAATATTACTACATGTGACTGCATTCATTTAAGGAGTAAAATCGTTTTCGTTACCTCATTCTATATCATGATATGAGTCGTGGCTTGCCCAGTTTTGCACCTGAAATTTGATGTGCTTTGAACTCGCTTGTTAGAGTTGCAGTGCGTCTCCAGTCTTTTACAGTCCAGGGTAATCGTCAGTCAAAACAGGTGCGTTTTGCAACGAAACCAATAGTTGCTATTGGACAAATGCAGGTTGTTCGGCCCCGCTTAATTCAGTTTGCTTCTGTTTAAGAACCGTTTTGCAACAGAATATGCGTAATGAATAAGCCCTAGAGTTCAGTCGCGACGCCTGGTCCTGAAGCCCGCCATCGCCCACCCATCCATGGTCCATTTATTTATTTTGATGTCAAATTTGGTCCATCCTCTGTGAGTCTGGATACCTCAACATGTTCAAATGGCCCTGATTTGACTGTATATATTCTCTATTTTATGTGTTCTTTAAATGTTTTATCGCTGAAGAATATAACGTGCAAGTGCACAGTCAATGTGTGATTCCACTCCAGAACTGTAGATGGTAGTAATGCGGTAAAAGTTGATTTGGCGTGGAGACGCATACCAGAGGAAGATCGCAGATTATTTCTCTTTATTCGCTGCTTCCCCCTTTGTTTTCTCCACCCAAGTACACATTTCCAGAAGAAATTCCTGAGTTCAGAGAGAGAGAGAGAGAAAAAGAGAGAAGAACGCGTCTACACTCATGTGTTTATTGTAATGATAACGGTAAGAATACGTGCGGTTTATTATATGACCCTTGTAATATGTCTGATTGTGTCCCACAAAGTGGTTGTTTCAGCCAGAGAGATGGCTTTGATCCGTACTTTGACGTAGCTGGCTGGCTAGCTACAGCAGATCAGTATATTTAGTGGCTGTATATAGTGAAATATCACTGTGTAGCTATCATGTAAGTGAACCCGGTATGGACAGACCAGAGCCATCTATTGCATGCCAGCATGAAGCATATATATTGGCCAATAACATCCATAGACTATGGCTCTATACTTGACTGGTGTGCAGTGTTCAAGCAGACAGAATCAAAATAAAAACACGATGTCAGATCTATATAATGGTTCTCAGATGTCTGTGGAGGGGAGGCTGGGGGCCAGGCTGGTGCCCTGCTGTGTGTGGCTGTGTCTCCTGTCCGCCCTGCCCTGTTCCTGGTCCCAGGACCCCCTTAACGTTGGGGGCCCCGTGGATATTGGAGACTCCGTGGATGCAGATCAGGGTGCCTTCCAACCGCAGAGTGCACTGTCTGACATGGAGTTCTCTTCCATTGCCTCCTACCGCGGCCCCGGCAACAATGACTCACGTGGCAACAACGACCTGCCTATCCTGTTGTGGTGGAGTGCAGGACTCTTCCCTCATTTCCCCGGAGACACAGAACGCATCGACTGTCACACCTCCTCCTGTCTGGTCACACGCAATAGGAAGGTCTGTGGTTCTAGTATTATAGCTAGGTCTTCCAATGGTTTATACTGTTGTGTGTTGTCCTAGCCTGTTCCCAGATCTGTTTGTGCTGTTTTGCCAATTCCTATAGCTATGGCCATTGTCACACCAAACAGATCTGGGACCAGGCTAGTGTTTTCTTTGTGATCTGTTAATACATGTTGTTTATAATATGTTATAAATAATAGCCCCGTGTCTTTTTCATGACCATGGATTTCAGTTTGTATTGACTACAATGTGGATATGTATCAACTAGCACCATCCTAAATCTCTATAGGTTCAACTCTACAGACGTACCTCGTCCATCATCTTCTATGGGACAGACTTCAGGGCCTACGAGGCTCCTCTTCCCAGACCCTCTCACCAGACCTGGGCCTTATTCCACGAGGAGTCCCCCATGAACAACTACGTCCTGTCCCACAGCCCAGGCATCAGGCTGTTTAACTACACAGGTACAGGATGACAGCGTGTCAACTCTTATCTTGTGTAAATAAAGGGTACTTGGAGCCAACAGTCGCTCACATAAAAAAATGAAGTCTGCGTCCCGAACAGCACCCGGTTCCCTATATAGTGCACTGCTTTTGTCCACGGCCCATAGGGCTCTATGTAGGGAATAGCGTGTTATTTGGGATGCTGTCTCAAAGGACAGCACTCACTTGAATGAATATAATTTGCAATCAAAGCTTTGTTTTGAATTGTATTTTTCTCAAAGCAACATGTGTGAATAAACCATACATTTCCCTTCGTTCCTTCTGGATGTTCAACTCCACAGCCACCTTCAGGAGAGGCTCAGACTACCCTCTGACCCTGCAGTGGCTGCCCTCCCTGGGATACCTGCTCCAGCCTGTAGCCGTGTCTCTGGAGCAGAAGAACCACTGGAGGAGAGAGGGTCTGGCCCCCATCATGTACATGCAGTCACACTGTGACGTCCCCTCTGACAGGGACAGATACGTACAGAAACTCATGAAGTACATGGAGGTACAGTGATATGGAATGTGTTCCCTCCTAGACTAGATGTTTTGATATGAAGGAATGTTGTCTGGTTTTTATTATCTAATGATTTGGCAGACTGGCAACCATTTGTATGAATTGAGCCCTTTCGTCTTGCTCTCTCTCTCTCTCTCTTGATATTTATTTCTATCTCTTTCACTCTCTCTCTCTTGCCCCTCTCCCTCCAGGTGGACTCGTATGGGAAATGTCTAAACAGTAAGCCCCTCCCTCAGTACCTGGAGGATACCAGCACGGCCACAGGGGAGGACGCCGGCTTCATGAGCTTCACGGCACGCTACAAGTTCCACCTGGCCCTGGAGAATGGCCTGTGTCAGGTAAGAGAGAGAGGAGGGAGTGAGATTGGGGGAGAGAGAGAGGAGCAATGGAGTGATAGAGATACAATGTAGGTTTTTAGGCATTTTGAAACTTACTTTTTTAGCTTGTCCTTCAATTAATGATTTTATTGTTTTAGACATCCTTTTGTGTTTACATTTTTTTAATTAATCTCTCTTATACAATATGAACTGAATGGTGAATAATGTATTGTGTCGTTTCGAAGATGTTTCCGTACACTTCTGCGTGAATGTGGATACTACTATAATTATGGATAATCATGAATTGATCGTAAAAAAGTTTGAGGAAGAAAAAAAAAAATGCTAAAGTGCTAAAATTGATAAAGGTGAGAGGTTAGCCTTTTTTTGGGGGGGGGTGATCTTTGTTCCTCTGTAACTTTCTCCCCCTCATCATCGTTATGTCAAAAGGTGACATTCAGTAAAGTCGCCTCATATTAAACTAATTGAAAATGTATACTGAACAAAAATATAAACTCACCATGTAAAGTGTTGGTCCCATGTTTCGTTAGCCGAAATAAAAGATCCCAGAAATGCTTCATAAGCACAAAAAGTTTGAGTGTTTCTCTCAAATTGTGTGCAGAAATTTGTTTTACATCCCTGTTAGGGAGCATTTGTCTTTTGCCAAGATCTACCTGACAGATGTGGCATATCAAGAAGCTGATTAAGCAGCATGATCATTAAACAGGTGCACCTTGTAAAATGTGCAGCTTTGTCACACACCGCCATGCCACAGATGGATGTCTCAAGTTTTGAGGGAGCGCGCAATTGGCATGCTGACTGCCGGAATGTCCACCAGAGCTGGTGCCAGAGAATTGAATGTTAATTTTTCTACCATGAGCCGCCTCCAATGTCGCTTTAGAGAATTTGGCAGTATGTCCAACCGGCCTCACAATCGCAGACCACATGAAACCACAACAGACCAGGACCTCCACATCTGGCTTCTTCACCTGCGGGATCATCTGAGCGGTGCTGAGGAGTATTTCTGTCTGTAATAAAGCACTTTTGTGGGTAAAAACGTATTCTGATTGGCTTGGCCTGGCTCCCCAGTGGGTGGGCAGCCCTCCTAGGCTGCGCCCCTGCCCAGTCATGTGAAATCCATAGATTAGGGCCTCATTTATTTATTTCAATTAACTGATTTCCTTATATGAACTGTAATGAAGTACATTTTGAAATGATTATTTTGTTCAGGATATAAAAAATGATTTGTTTGTGGATGGATTTACTTCTACTGCATGAAAGACTATTGCACTACAATTTTGTCTCTGTCATTTCATTGTGTTAACTGTAAAGCATGTTGTGATTTAAAATGCACTTTAAATAAAGTTGGATTTAATTTGATTTCCTCCAGGACTACATGACAGAGAAGCTATGGCGCCCTCTCCACCAGGGCTGTGTGCCAGTCTACCGCGGCTCCTCATCAGTAGCTGACTGGATGCCCAACGACCTCTCTGTCATCCTTATTGATGACTTCCCATCACCTCAGGACCTAGCCAAGTTCCTTAAGGCGTTGGATGAGAACGATGAAGAGTATGCTAAGTATTTACAGTTTAAGAACCCGAGCCATGTTACCAACGTTGGCCTGATGGAGGCTCTGGAGAGCAGGGAGTGGGGCGTGAACGACATGAGCAAACCCAATTACCTCAACGGCTTTGAGTGCTATGTCTGTGACCAGGAGAATACCAGACTGGCAGCTGAACGGGCCTATAGGAAAGCCCCAGAGAAGAGCCTGCCCCCCAGCCTAAGATGGCCAATAATTCTCATATGGGATGTCCTCTACCCAGCCCGGGGTTTGGAGACCGCCAGGATCTACACATCAATGACAGGTAGACACCACCAGTCAGAAATAAAGGCTTTAACCTTATAGTACATTATGACAGTGTACTGTTTACATTGAGTGATATTCCTCCATTGAGTGTCTTAACATGTCTTAAAATCCACACACACACAAGTGTTTTTTTTCTCCTAACATTTCAAATAAACTGCTGTGCTTATTAGCCTTATTCATTTGTGTGTGTTTTTTTTCAGCTGGGTCCAGATGTGGCCGCAGGACTACTGGCAGAGCTTAGATCAGGCTGAAGGGTTGGAGTCTCTCATCAGACATAACGAGTCAGACCCTGCACTGCTCTGGCATCACATCCAGGAGTTGGCTATGAGGAGGGCCAGAGGACAGGCATAACTAGTCGAACCCTACACTGCTAAGGAACCACATACAGTAGGAGAGCCAGAGGTAACTGAGAAAGTTCCTTATTGCCAGTGTTTTTTGGACAGAAAGAGGACAAGGAAGGAAAGCCATCTATTTGTCTAGAGACTTGCACCCCTTAACCAGTGGGGGTGGCCAAAGTGGACCAGCGCTAAGAACCAATGAACTGCTACTGAACTATCGGTAGTGTAGACTGTAAAGGATAGAGAAGATGTACAAACATATATATATATATATACAGGTCTGCTTTTTAATGTTGTCCACTTGAGGTGCCTGGTAGCCTCATCTGTGGCACAAAAGGGCCTAATGTGTGTCCAAGTTACAGTAATGTTTTGTTATCTCAAACCTGTCGCCAATACTTGTTTTTTCAACACTCAATAATGTACAACATTTTTTTATACTCTATATTTATCATGTTTATATAAATCAGTTTTATTGTTTTTCTGAGTCAAAGCGTCAAAAACAATTTAAAAAATAAAAATTTGATCGAAAACATGTAGTTATTTTCTTTTCATAGTCAAGACTGAAAGTAGAAAATTGTTCCCAACTGCCAATATACATATCCAGTTCCCAGTTAAATCTTGTCATTACGTTATAGTATTAAGAGACTTTTGCATACAGTATCTGCATATTTCACAATACATTCACCAAGTTACAACATTAAAGGCACAATGCAGCCATTTTTATCTCAATATCAAACCATTTCTGGGTAACAATTAAGTATCTTACTGTGATTGTTTTCGATTAAGCTGGTCTAAAATAAAAATTGCTTCTTAGCAAAAGAGCAATTTCTCAAGCAAGAATGTAGCTCTGACTGTCTGGGTCTGAGTCCTAACTGGAAGAGCCTAATGGGAGGGATATCTAACATGAAAACTAGCTGTTATTCGCAGAGGGGTTTGAAACTCTTTGTTATTGGTATACTGCCTGTTGATGTCACCAGACAGTCCTAAACTCCATCCCACCAAAACAGGCTGAAATTTCAGGTGGTCTTTTCAAACAGCTCTTACACTAAAAGGGAATTATCATAATTTTCACAATTTCACAGTATTTTTCCAACCTCATAGTGTGGAAATATAAAACACGGGAAATCATGTTTTTGACTGCACTGGGCCTTTAAGGAGAAAAGGGCAACAAAAAAAAGTGGACATTAAAACGGACGGAAGATTAAACTATATCAGTAATATGATCATATTATTATCTTTACCAACCCTAAACCATAGAATACCTGGCATAGTATTTCAGTGTTAACCTCATTCAATTCAGTAGGACCCAAACAAAGTTCTGAAAACAAAATGTGACACATAGAAATTCCTGTCAAATTAAAGGTGCAGTGTTCCCTGTCAGCAGACGACAGGTCTTGATAGGAGAGAGCAGTTATATAAGCCATCCAATCTTGTCACCTCTGTGGCCATGAAGGAAAAGAGACGAGGGGAAGAAGCAATCTACAAGACGTTGGAGTAGCAGCTCTCACAGTGGACTGTCCCTTTGTGCAGGAACATGTTGTACAGAAAGTCTCCCATTGGCTTACTGCAAACACCACACTGCAACGACAACATAGCATATTGTTAATGCAGCACAGCCAAGACTATATGAAGGCTTCATTCTAGTCTGCGATTATGCTACCTGCTAGCAACACAGCTGCTAATACCACTGAAACAACCCTTTTTACAACTACCGCAACCTTTACAGCTGATACAGGGTCAACGAGTATAACCTATAACATGTTTATAACCAGAGTTTAACATGTTAATAACCAGGTTTACCTTGAAGCAGGCTGGGTGGCAGGAGATGTTGAGGTGCTCGATGGTGATCTTGGCATCGTTGCCCACCTGCTCTCCACAGTACGTACAGGCAGATGTCGTGGTAGTCCTTGTAGAGGGGGAGAGTTCAGCATGGGACACAGCTCTATTCGATCAAAGCCTTTACATACAAGTTTCCAGCCAAGGTAAGACAAAATGGTATGTGTATCCATCAAGGTTATTATAGTTTTGTTATTTAATATTAGTTATTATGTCTACCGGTATTCCTTTTTTAGAGTTTTATTTGAAGTTTAGTTTCAGTTAGTTTTTATTTTGTTTGTAAACTTAGTTTCAGTTTTAGAAAGTAGCCAATGGGTGGGAAGCTAAGAGCCATTTATATGTTGTAGGTCTATAGTTTTTTATGGGGGGCGGTATCACTTCTTACCACTTGGGGGGCCAGTAATACATAAGGTGATGGACCAGGACCATAGATGTGGATATACAGTGCCTTGCGAAAGTATTCGGCCCCCTTGAACTTTGCGACCTTTTGCCACATTTCAGGCTTCAAACATAAAGATATAAAACTGTATTTTTTTGTGAAGAATCAACAACAAGTGGGACACAATCATGAAGTGGAACGACATTTATTGGATATTTCAAACTTTTTTAACAAATCAAAAACTGAAAAATTGGGCGTGCAAAATTATTCAGCCCCCTTAAGGTAATACTTTGTAGCGCCACCTTTTGCTGCGATTACAGCTGTAAGTCGCTTGGGGTATGTCTCTATCAGTTTTGCACATCGAGAGACTGAATTTTTTTCCCATTCCTCCTTGCAAAACAGCTCGAGCTCAGTGAGGTTGGATGGAGAGCATTTGTGAACAGCAGTTTTCAGTTCTTTCCACAGATTCTCGATTGGATTCAGATCTGGACTTTGACTTGGCCATTCTAACACCTGGATATGTTTATTTTTGAACCATTCCATTGTAGATTTTGCTTTATGTTTTGGATCATTGTCTTGTTGGAAGACAAATCTCAGTCCCAGTCTCAGGTCTTTTGCAGACTCCATCAGGTTTTCTTCCAGAATGGTCCTGTATTTGGCTCCATCCATCTTCCCATCAATTTTAACCATCTTCCCTGTCCCTGCTGAAGAAAAGCAGGACCAAACCATGATGCTGCCACCACCATGTTTGACAGTGGGGATGGTGTGGTCAGGGTGATGAGCTGTGTTGCTTTTACGCCAAACATAACGTTTTTTGCATTGTTGCCAAAAAGTTCAATTTTGGTTTCATCTGACCAGAGCACCATCTTCCACATGTTTGTGTCTCCCAGGTGGCTTGTGGCAAACTTGAAACGACACTTTTTATGGATA